>NW_003852432.1:2455784-2477636 GCF_000181295.1 Otolemur garnettii
AAAAAAAAAAAAACTCTCTGACATTTCAATTCAGACAACTGAACTCTGTCCTGAGAAATTGGAAATTCTTTCAAAGCCAAGCTCTGCCACCATAATGTGTCAGCTAAATGATTTACAATTCCTGTCAGGCTCATCGGAGGAAACTGTACTGTAACCTACACAATGTTTTGCAGACTTAGGCTGATTTGCCTTTTTCATTAAGGAGGGACAATATCCAAGAAGCTACACGGTGGTGTGCAAAAGAGCTTAGCTGAAGTTACGTGGTATTTCTTGGACCAATGGGAATTTACTGTGTTTTCTAGGAACATGAGCTATAATCAGAAATATTAGATTTCATTAATGAAAATGTAAAACAATCTTGCTATCAAATTTATGAGGCCGACTTCGTCTCCCACTGGGCAAACACTTTGCTATATGTTGTTAATTTTAAGCAATATACTAAAACACATCGCAACTTTACAATCAGTGGTACTTTAGATGGCTGACATATACCCTTTGCCAATATTTAGCACTTTATAGCAATACATTAACACTAACTTCAGAAACTATGGCATAATGAAATTTTATAGCCAATTAGGTTGATGAGTCACTGTCAGCTTCCTAAACTCCTATTTTAGATGACTAAGAGACTCAGATACAGGAAGCTGCTATAAAATCTTAAGTGTCATGATGAAGTTGAAGTGTCATGATGAAGGGAACAGAAAAACGTATTGTCTAAACAGCCTGAAAAGAGATTAAATGATTTATTTTTAAATTTAAAAGTGGTAATCGTGTTCAAGCTTTCAGTTTGCCTCCATGTGCTTGTATTGACTTGCAGGAAAAGTCTTGGAGTTATATGTGACCCCTGTCACTAGACAGACCTCTGAAATTTTACTTTTGAGGGTATATGTAAATCAATTTTTTTTTTAAAGAAAAGCCAAGGAAAAGTATGTCTATTAAGTTGGGGTGTCTCTATTACAATTAATCAGGAAAACGTTATATGTAAATATATCCAATTATTGAATGCTGAGGAATACCTTTAGAGATTGATTAGGAAGTAATCAATTATAGAAGTATTAAAATAAAACCATACTATATTAAATCCAGAGCATTTGGGGATGGAGTAAATTAAAAATATAAAATATTTAACATGTCTAGCTCTTGCATGTATTCTGTGGGTTGTAAAGACTTTCCAAATTGTTTAGTGCTCTCATGGCCATTGCCTCCGTTGAAATCATTTGGCTTAGGCATTTTTCTGCCAAAAATATGCCCGTTGTCCACCCTTTACCCTGTAGTAATAGAAACAGGGAAATCCTTCCTTTCCTTTCAAGTTCACAAAAGAACATAAAATCAGATAAACATACACTATTTACAGAAGTGTGTGTGCATCTACAGCAGAGGGATTTATAGAGCAGCGGTACAAATGACTTACTGTTAGAGATCTATGTTTTAAAAAATCTCTCTTCTGCTTCTGCCCCTTGGGCTCCAGCCTTGCCCTGTGTGGCTTCATCCTCTTTTCTCTCCCCTCTTTCTCTTCTTTTCCTACTTCTTTCCTATTTCCTGCTTCCACCCCTTGGGAGGAAAACATTTAATTGCTTATAGCTTCTTATTTACAGATTTTTCATATCTTGTTGGCATTTTCTCTTCATATCAACTCTAATCCCCTAGGGTATCTAAGAACATAGAAGAAGTGTTGAAATTTATAGACATTGGGAATTATACATTCTTCAACTCTTCTTCACGTGGGAAGAAGGGAAAGGATTTGACTAGGTTTTCTTTTAGTTGTGCGTAAAAGAGTTATTTTGCTACTTCAATACCATACAATTCTCTAAACAGTAGATCTATACTGATATTTAAACATTTTTATTTTTAGTTATGATGAGTACATAATAGTTGCTTTATTATTGATACATGTGATGTATTGATATAGGCATCCATGTGTATTAATCCAATCAGGATAATTGGGATACTCGTCACCCAATTTATCATTTCTTTGTGTTAGGGACTTTCCAGTTTCATTCCCTTGGTTACTTAAGTATACCCTAACTTATTGACTATAGCACACTGAATTCAACAACACATTGACATGATTATACTCGTATTTTTAAGGAGGGGTATATTGGAGAGAAAGTGTTTTCCAAACGCTGGCCCAGCGTATCAGAATTTCTGGGGGAATTTCTGAAAGGACAGATTGTTCATGTCTCCAAGTCAGAAGCTTCTAACCGAGCAAGTCTCGGGTGGCGCTGAGGGATCTTACTAAGGAAGGGATCATATGTGGGGAGCACTGCCCTGGCATCATAGCCTTCATTTACAGTTGTCACAGTGAGTGATGCAAAACACGTGAAACACAGAGCTTCCATCCAGACCTAGGGACTGTCCCGTCCTTTTCTCGGTCTTCTATCACTGGATTTCCTTGCCTCTTTCTTCCCCGAGGAGCAATCTTCCTAGTTTTCCCATGACTCCCGTGTTCTGGGAGACCCCTCAGAGAAGGGTCAACAGATAAGAGTCTGTAAAGAAGAAAAAAAAAAAAAGAATCTCTTTATTTTCTATAAGCAGTATTCAATATTTATTTATGAACTTTTTACTTTGTTGGTTAAAACTATAAGTGGGACATTTTAGGCAGGAACTTAAAGGGGTGTTTAAGTAACTTGATGAGGTTCTGGGCACAGGGAGTAGTGTCCTAGGACTCAGGAGGCAAAGTGTACCACAGGGGCATGGAGAGGATATTGTCTCCATATCTGCATGGATCTTAGCTTAGGTTGTGTGGCTAAGGTAGGCTGAAGGACACAACATACCTTTCGGCACCTTGAAGATGCTCTCTGTGAGAACTAGTCTCTTTGTGCTCTCAAAGCTGCAAAACCCTCAATAGGAAGTTTTAAAGAAATGGTGATGTTATTCCCTACAATGATAACTTAGTTTTAGATATATTGTGTTTGGTATAGAAGCAGACTACATAGAGATGTGATAGGCAATTGGAATTGTAAGCCCAGCAGTTAGATGATAAGAAAGGCATAGAAAACTAATTTTCCAAACAGCCAGGTTATAAATCGAATTAAATTGATTTTTATAAATTTATAGAAATTTATTTCAATGTTCTGGACTTATACCCAGCATTTTGGTATAGCACATTTCCAATTTATATTTCTAGACCATAGAAATAGTAATAGTTGACAGTGTTGAGAATGAATAGATTCTGTGGTTGGGGGAAAAGGAGACTCATCTTTAGAGAATGGAAAGTTGAGATGTGAGAAAAGTTAGAAAGGCCATGCCAGAAGGGGAGGACCCGAATTTAGCATCATGGCAGACGTCAGCATCTAAAGGAACACCAACCAGCAGCATTGAAAGGAAAAGACTGTCACAGGTATTGAGATGAGGGGAAATACTGTCTGGTGATTGGATGGATACAAATGAATAACTTCACCACTACCTTTGTCTAGATAAGAACATTGGGTTTTGTCATGCTATAAATACCCCAGTATAAAACAACCTATTTATTTAAATTTAAAGCTCTCAATTTAGAGGTTGAATGCACTGGTATTAAGTAAATAAATATTTGGTGAATACAATATTAAAGCTAACTAACATCCAGGGAAAACTGAAAGTATTTTTTTTTTTGGTCTATTCAACTGGTTGTGTAAATTGGGGGTGTGTGTGAAAGTGATATATCTTTCTTAGTTCCCTTAATGAGCCCCAATGTCCTTTCTATTATCACTTCTGTGTGCCCAACATTCTTGACATCCACCAAAGTTTTCTGAGGATTGAGAAAATGTTGGGCTTTCAGTATGAGACCTAAGATTGCCTCCTAAATCTGCCCCATGTGCCCCCCAGTGAATCTCAGTTTCCTCACCTTCAAAATGGGTATGTTGGATCATAATCTCTAATCTCTAATTTACCTTCTGTTTTAAAATCCTTTTAAAACCCAAGGATACTCTCCAATGATAGTTCTCAGCCTTGAATATGCCAGATACAGGTACAATTATTCTGAATGACTTTTGAGAGAATGAATGAATGTATATTTTGAGAAATATACATCTTTTTAATAGAAAATTTGAATATAAAATTAAGTTCAAAAAGAAAATAAATTGAATGAATTTTTTTTAAAAAGATAAACAGGGTCATGGAATATTGCCACACAAGAGTTACAAGTTTCTCAAGTAGAGAGCATGTAAAACAAAAACAGATTTGCGAGGTGCACTTGGAGGTGGAAGACCTTCCTTTGGGTCACTAATTAAATTATGTTCCTGGGGCTGGGGTAGATGGAAAGAGTGACATTTTGCACATTTTCCTTAAAAGATCAAATTGTCATATAGTTACTATATGGTGCAAAGAACCAGGTTACAATGATTACATTTGTTAGGTAAAGTCCCTCTTGTAATTGTGTCCCGGGATTTTTCTTTCTCTTTTGCAGGGCTGGAGCGAATTGCTCGGGATTCATCTTATGAGCAGGAAGGAAAGGTCCAGTTTGTAATTGATGCAGTATATTCCATGGCTTATGCCTTACACAATATGCACAAAGATCTCTGCCCTGGATACATTGGCCTTTGTCCACGAATGAGCACCATTGATGGGAAAGAGCTACTTGGGTATATTCGGGCTGTAAATTTTAATGGTAAGTTAAAACTATCTTTTTTTTCTGTCTCTAAATACTTTGGAAGTATAGGATGTGCTCTTTTCTCCCTATATGTAGAAAATACTCAGAGTAGAAAGCACAGGATTAGAGGCAGTTCTCCTTTTTAATCAGAAGTGTGAGTTTTTCCACCTGCTTTTAAATCCCAAACATATATATTTTTTATGCTACCATTAGTCTGCTCTGGAAAGAAGGAAAACTTAAAAATAAGCCTCTATCAATCAGAATGTTTCTACTTAAATATCACTATTTCAGAAATAACTTAGAAGCCTTATTTTGAAACCATTGACAACAGATTAGGTTGCTTTGAAAATGTTTATTTTGGGGTGTGTGAGCGTGTGAGAGTGTGTGGTGAGCCATTAGTAGAGAAAAGATTGTAGATATTTTGTTTTGAAACTGATTTTAAACTCTATAAACAATAAGTTGACTTGAAGAAAATGGATAATTGGGAGTCGCTGTATCTTTATACTTGAGAATGTGAAGTTTCTGCCTTGTCTTCTCTTTCCTTGCATTTTCCTTGACTTAGTCAGCTGGAAGCAAAGAGCTGCATATAATACTGGGTAGATGGGAGTTTTCCTACTGTAACAGCAGGATTGTTCCTTCTGTGATTGTCACAGGAAACCGATAGAGAATACGGTGGATTCACGGTATTCGGCTGAGAATAGCCAAACTGCCTGTCTGAAGTGATGAAATTATTGAATGCTGCTGTTCTTTCATGAAAGTTGTAATGGTTGCTGCCTGTGACTTTGACCATTATTTTCAAATGAAATGATAGAATGCTCTGAGCTGTCTAATTCTTTTGCTTTGGCTGTAATCCACACAATGGACATGCCTCCAAGCCACACACAGCACCGCACTGTCCATCATAATACACTCCAGTGACCTCAGCTGCCAGCCTTTCTCAAAAAAGCACAAGGTCATCTTCAATTTAGAATTCAAGTGGAAACTTCTTTTCTTTTGCTTTTCTCAGGCAGCATAAGATAGGACTTGGTTTACGTTCAATATACTCTATCCTTGTCTCCAGGAGAATTTTTGTGGAGCATTACATAACACCAATACTTTTGTTAAGAATATGAACATTAAGGGGAGTTTGAAAATAATTTTCATGCAAGTATCAAATTGAGCATAAGAAGAGTGTTACAATACAAGGTTATTTACCCTAATGTGAAGTTGGGGAACACTTCCCTTATCCCATATCGTTCGTCAGGAAGAAGGTGGCAAAGTTTCTCCAGACTGATGCTTACCTCCAGAAGACAGGGAAATTATCTAAAGAAGTAAGGGGGAAAGGATGTTAAAAGCAAATTAATATTTCTCTTTTATCTTAAGCATAGATCATAACCTAACCCTTCTGTGATGACTTCAGTTATTGTACCATATGGTAATAATAAGTGATGCTATTAAAGACTATTAAAGGATGTCTTAATGCAGTGGCCTTTAAGATGATTTGTCTCTAGACTGCAATGATTTCGGAGTTCTCCTGTACACTTTTTGTAGGTTTTTTCCCATTCTACATTCCCATGCTGGTGCTGGTGCTGGTGCTGGGCTTGACTTTAGGACAGGTGCTAACAGGACTGGTGAAAATAGACAACACAATCATGGGATTTAGAGTTTCCTGGAAAACTTAGATATTGATCAAATAATCACACAAAAGTATAATTATATAGTGTGCAGTCAGTGCTGAAGAGGGAGGTAGGCTGGACCTAGAGTTTATGGTAAGGAATACTTACTTAACCTAGGGCAGTAGCGGCAGATGAGATCTGAAGGAGATAGGTGCCTGAGATACAGGGGGCACCAGGAAGGACCAAGTAGACCACGTGAGATCTTAAAGGTCATTCTTAAAGTTTTTTCTTCATTTTGAAAACCACTGGAATCTCTTGAATCAAGTAGAACTGTGTCTGATACAAGAGTAAATATACCCTAGAGGAGGGTCATGGAAAAGAAATCAATTATAGTGTGAAAACTTAAAAGAGAATCTCTGTGAGCTATTTGGAAATCTGCAAATTATTCTAGGCTTGAGATTTGTCTGTATTCTAATAGTTGATGATACAGGGTAAGAGACCGGGACATAAGTAAATTACCATGGGATATATAATTCTCTTGATTTTCAGCCGTTTTCAGGATGTTCATCAATTTTTCTGTTTCCTTATTGGCTTATCTATTACTGTTTATTCATTCTTAATAGCTTGTATGCTTATGATAAAGACACACGGAGGTGTTCTAATATCAGCATACAATCAAAACTATTAAAGGAGGAAGAAATCAATATGATAACCAGATAAAAGCCTCGATTAAACTTGGAGGTTCTTAAGCAATCAAAATATCAAGATACTTCCAATGGGATTCTAATTTTTGTTATATGATAGAAGCAAGCCTACCTACTTTCAGGATAGAATCAATTTTCTTGGAAATTATTTCTTAAAGAAAAGTGTCACATGGGACTTTGACAGCCAAATGAGCAATACTATTTATTAATAAAAAAAAATTACAGCAAAAGGAGAAGGCTTTCTGGCTGTTTTGCATATGTACCCTCAATCAAAGTTAAGATATGTAATGCTTGTTACACAGAAGGATGTTTCGTTAAAGGCATTTTCAAACAGGAGGATGATAATCTTTCCTGATCCAGATTTATAACTCTTTTGAGCTCTGATGATATGGGAATGTATCATACTCTCTGAAGAATAAATGAAGGATGTCTCCTTTATACACTGCTTTTAATATTCTGCCTTTGAAAACATTCTACTCAAAAATCTAACATTATAGTCAGTTAAAATAAAAACCGTTGGGTTGGAGGAATTGGCATATTCCTGGCCAATCCACTTCTCCTGTCTCTACTTACATGTCTCCAAGGTCCCACTGGCTCTATGAAGCTCACTTCAGTCCACAGATTTAAATATCCTTGCTCTTCACAGGAATTTAATGGAGGCTGTAAGTAAGACTTTAAGAATTGTGTTCTCCATTGGGAGCCTAGCAAACAACTATTTTATGTTGTTAATTGGATCCCAGTTGAGTATGTTGTGTTGGTGATGGTTGTTGTTCTCACCTGGTGGGACCCTTTTTCCAAAGACTGGAAGTTCAAGGCAGGAGGCATTGTCTAAACCAAGGTTTTCTTAGGATCAGTTTTAAATGTCCTGGAAAAGCCAGGTGTGCTTGACTAGACTCAGAGCTGCTTACTTTACATGACAATAGATACTATTATATGCTGGAAGGTTTTTTAGCATAGTTATGACCAATTGTCAAAGAATGAGATTCATGAAGCAAACTGCCAGTTACGGCCTTCCAGACTTTCTGTCAGGGTCAGTGAGCTACAAAATGTACTCTCAAGTAATGAAAAAAAAAATGACCCATTACATAGAATTATTTAGAAATATCTATTTAAATATTGCATAGTGGCTACTCCAAAGAATAATTTTTGTGTAGATAAAATTGTTGTTAAATTTGTTCTTTTTGACATTAATAAGATATCAGGACATACTATTTTTCATGGTCCTTTTTAGTTTGAGATAGTAAATGTATGTCATTGATGTGGAGGAAAACTCACCAGTTTATAGTAGGGGAAAGTGAAGCAGCAGAGTAAATGGGCATTGCACAGACCATTGGTGTAAAATTAAAGGGAATTATGTTAAAATTTAATCTTTCTGACATTGTAACCTGGCATGTGGCATGCTTGCTCAAGCAGTTGTTTAAAAATATTTGGTTTAAAAGATCATGGTTATTCCAGTATAATATTTAACTGAAAAAGTAAAGAACATATTAGAATTTAGAATGATCAATGAATGATTAGTATTTTAGTCCAGATTTGTTCCATAAAAAAGTAGCTAATGCTGAAATATTTAGTAAAACTTCTAAACTACAAAGTACTATTTGGCATCAAAGACAACGGTCTACAATGGTGGTATAATTGAATTTAATCACTTAAACTATTTTTCTTAATCACTGGAAAAATGTACCTGAACCATCTTCTGCATCTGTATTTTAACCATGTTCTCAGTCGTAAGGTATCCAGAATTACTAATGCTTCCCTTAAAAGTTTTCTCAACCTTTGTTCTCTACTTGGGAAGCCAGAGGGAAATAAAAACTTTTCCTTTTTGAGTTACTTTTATTGCTACTATTTGAACAAAATGCTATTTCTATATATTTTTGAAATCCTATGATTTATCAAAAGAAAACCATATAGGAGTTCACATATTTCAGGAACTTAAGCAACTATGTCAATTCCTTACTTTAGACTGGTCTACAGGCAATAAAATATTAATCCTGAACATCTTGTATAGAATCAAAGATTTTTCTGTTGCTGTGGGAGTCTTACTTATCATAAAGAAACAGCATTGGGCAGAATTTCAGAGCTATCTCCCTGCTCCTTTTCCTGGTAGTTGATCTCACGTCATGGCCGATCAAGCACAGTGGCTTACCTGTTGGGACTGTTTGATCACATGTAACCAACCAACTTAAAAAACTGACTTAAGCTTTCTTAATTAAGCTACAAGGAGGAATTTAAAACATATATCAGGAAACCCTATGTCAGAATATAAAAGAGTCTAAGAACTAGTTCAAATAAATAAAAACCCATCAGGAACCCAAACTTCTCTCTGTCTGTCTGCTTCATCTGATTTTCTCTTTTTATTGGTTTTCTCTGCTTTTAGGCCACAGGGCATCAGAAGGTCTGGATTTCTAGAGTTTAGCTAGTCTTTGTTCAGGACACCTGCTAAGTTTAAGAAACATATATACATGCAGTGCATGCGCATGTATATATGTGTATACACACACAGCACACGTACCCACCTGTATACATAGTACATAGAAGTTCTTCACAGCTTGAGTCTCATTAGCCAAACTTGGGTTGTCTGTCAAACCTGCTCCAAATTATCAGTGGCTGGGAGGAAGTAGTAAAAACTTGGTTACTTGGTTGTCACGAGTCGAGTCAACTGCCCGGGGATGAATGGATGTAAAGGATATTTAGAAAGTTTCTGTAAGTGACTTAGGGGGAATATTTAAAGTGTGGCAGAGAGGCAGAAACCTGAGAGAGAGGTTATGTGCAGGTCTCTGAATCTCATTGCTTCTTTAGGTTGGTGAGTTTCTGTTAGGCTAAGGAAGACATAATTATGAATGACATAGCATAGAACTTTTTTTGCTTTGTTTCATTTCTTATTTATTTATTTATTTATTTACTTTTTGATACAGAGTCTCACTATGTGGCCCTCGGTGGAGTCCCATGGTGTCACAGCTCACAGCAACCTCAAAATCTTGGGCATAAGTGATTCTCTTGCCTTTGCCTCCCAAGTATCTGGGACTAGAGACGCTTTCACATCACCTGGTTATTTTTTGTTGTTGTTGCTGTTGTCATTGTTGCTTAGCAGACCCCAGCTGGGATCGAACCCACCAGCCCCGGTGCACATGGCTGGCGCCCTAACCACTGAGCGATGGACACCAAACCATCATTTCTTCTTTTTAATTTCAAAACATTTATAAGGTACAAGTATCTTTTGTTACATGGATGAATTGTATCATGCTGAAGTCAGGACTTTTTGTATACCTGCCATCCAAATAGGGTACATTGTACCAAACAGGCAGATTTTTATCTCTCATACCCTCCCATCTTCTCCTTTGAAAAAAAAAAAGAATCACATAGAATGTATGAGAATCTCTGAGAAGAATCCAACTTTGGTATTATGTAATGCAATCCCTTATATTGTGGTTGAATTCCCTGACACCAAGAGGAATGAAGCTGCTTTTCTAAACTCAGTACTGAGTAGTGAAATAAATATTTCAATGCTTGATATTCTAAGGAAATAGGCAACATTTGTCAGATAATAGAGGCTGGTAGAGAGATGGAATTTATCAGCATTTTCTTTTCTTTAGAAATCTCATTGATTTCAAAGACTTAATACAAAATTTCCAAATATACAATTATGAAAGTCTCTGAACATTGTAATCTGATTTTGATACAAATTTGTGTGAATAAAATATTTTTAAGTAATTTAAAAGAAACCAATTATGGCTTAGTATTAGGAAATATACCACAACTTGCTACTAGGTTAAAAAAGGCAATGATAAACATTTCATAGGGTTGCATGAAGCCATTTGAAGTATACCTTTCACTTCTGTTATGAGTACAAAAAAAACTAGAATAAACTAGAAATGTTTAACATATAAAGAACATCATTTTTTGCTTAGAACCAATTATATATTTATACTTATTCCTGTCAAGGAGATGAGTTAGACCTACTATTACTAATAGTATATTCCATAAAGTTTAACCAATGTGATAAAACATGGAAGAAAAATGTCAAAGACTGCTACTCAAAAAAAAAAGGAAAAAAAAGTTTTATGGTTATTTCCACATAATTTTATCTCAAGATAATAAGAGTACCCATTTTAGACAGATGATCAAATATAAAAGATCATATTAAAACAGTAGAAGCTGGGCGGTGCCTGTGGCTCAAAGGAGTAGGGCTCCAGCCCCATATGCCAGAGGTGGCTGGTTCAAACCCAGTTCTGCAAATTAAAAAAAAAAAAAAAACAACTGACTAATATGTGGGAAATGGAACTCTGTTTCCCTTGCAAAAGCAAATTTAAAATATCTGGAAATACATTCAACCAAAAGCTGTAAAAGACCTATACGAAGGCAAATTTATTGAGAGAGGTAAAAAAATTTGAAAACATAGACATTTATTCTTTGTTTATGAATGGAAGACCTAATTATAGGAAAAGATGTTAACCCTTTTTAAATCAATCTATATTCAGGGTTAGTTTTGTTAAAACAGGATTGAACTAATAAGGCAATGTTTTCTGGAATATTAAATATTTCAAATTTTAATTGTGGGAATAAAAGTAAAAATAAAATAATTTTGGAGAAAAAATATTCCTATTAGACATTTAAGCATAATTTTTGAACTTCAACAGGATTTTACTATTTTCATTTCAAAATATCACAGGGGTACTAATGGTTTTGGTTACATGGATTGCTTTATAATGCTTAGCAGGGCTATAAATGTGCCTGTCACCCAGATAGTGTTCATTGTACCCACAGGTAAGTTTTTGCCCATTCCATCCTCCCCCCACCCCCCTGCTTGATTTTCACTCAGTTTTTCTTCCCTCTGGTCACATGTACTCAATACTTCACTTAGGATAATGGTCTCAGTTCCATCCAAATTATTGCAAAAGGCATGAATTCACTCTTTTTGTGACTGAGTAGTATTTTGTGATATATATCACAATAAATCTGATACATATGTATATGTATGTATATATATATATCAGATTTTGTTAATCCACTCATGAATGGATGGGTTAATTGCACATCTTTGCAATTGTGAACTCTACTGCAATAAACATTCAAGTGCAGGCATCATTTGATAAAATGCCTTCTTTTCCCTTGGGTAGATACCTAGTAGTGGGATAGCTGGACCAAACAGTAGGTCTACTTTTAGTTCTGTGAGCACTCTCCATCCTGTTTCCACAGAGGTTGTGCTAATTTGCAGCCCCACCAACAGTGTGTGCATGTTCCTTACTCTCTGCATCCACACCAGCATCTGTTGTTCTGGGATTTTTAATAAAAACCATTCTAACTGGGATAAAGTGATGTCTCCTTGTGGGTTTAATTTGCATATCCCTGATGACTAGTGGCATTGAACATTTTTTCATTTCATATTCCATTTCTATCTTCCTTTGGAAAGCTCCTGTTCATTCATGTCTTTTTCCCACTTTATAATCAGGTTGTTTTTTTCTTACTGATTTGCTTGAGTTCTTTATAGATACTGCCTATTAGCACTTTATCAGATGAATATCTTATGAATATTTTACCCCATTATGTATTTTGTCTGTTTTCTTTGTTGATTTTTACCTTAGTTATGCAGAAGATTTTTAATTTAATAAAATTCCATTTATTCCCATTTATTTATTTGTGGTAGTGTTATAATTGCCACTGGGATCTTAGTTGTAATTTTTTTTGCTTAGTCCATATCTGGAAAAGATTTTTTTCTGTATTTTCTTCTAAAATTCTCATGGTTCCATGCCTTACATTTAAGTCTTTTATCCATCTTGAGTTAAGTTTTGTGTGTGTGGTGGGAGATAGGGATCCTGTTTCATTATTCTGCAAGTGGATATCCAATTCTTTTAGCACCATTTATGAATAGGGATTCTTTTTCTCAGCATATATTATTATCTGCTTTGTCAAAGTCAGTTGGCTGCCTGTAGATGATTTTATATCTGGGTTCTCTTTTCTGTTCCATTGGTATAAGTCTCAATTTTTGTGCCAATACCATATCATTTTGGTTACAATAGCCTTGTAGTATTGATTGAAGTCTGATAATAGGATGGTTCCAGATTTGTTGTTTTTGCTTAGGATTACTTTGGGTATTCAGGTTCTTTTTTGTTCTAACAAAGCACAGAATTATTTTTTCTAGATCTGTGAATTATGATATTGGTAATTTAATGAGGATTACACTGAATCTGTGTATCACTTTGGGTCATATGGACATTTTAACAATGCTGGTTCTACTAATCCATGTGCATGATAAGTCTTTCCATTTGTCTGTGTCATTCATGATTTCTTTTGTCAGTGTATTGTAGTTCTCTTTGCAGAAATCTTTCATTTCCTTGGTTAGGCATATTCCTAGGTGTATTAATTTCTTTATAGCTATTGTGATTGGTATTGAGTCTTTGAGTTGACTCTTGGCTTGACAATTATTAATGTATAGGAATGATACTGATTTGTGTGCATTGATTTTTAATCTGAGACACTGTTGAATTTCTTTATTAATTACAGGTGTCTTTTGGTGGAGTCTTTTGGGTTTTCCAGATGAAAGATCTTATTATCAACAAAAAGTGATCATTTGTTTCTTTTCTGATTTGGATACCTTTTATTTCTTTCTTTTGCCTCATTGTTCTGGCTAGGAATTCCAGTACTATGTTGAAGAGAAGTGATGACAGTGGCCACCCTTGTATTTTTTTTTTTTTTTAACAGAAACATTATTTTTTTTTCTTTTTTTTTTTTTTTTGTTTATGGTCGGGGCCAGGTTTGAACCTGCCACCTCCCATATATGGGACCGGTGCCCTACTCCTTGAGCCACAGGTGTCACCCGCCACCCTTGTCTTGTTCTGGTTTTTAGTAGGAAAGCTTTCAACTTTTCTCTATTAAGTATGATGTTGGCTTTATAATTTGGAGGTATGTTTCTTCTATGTCTACTTTGTTGAGAGTTTTTATAACGAAAGCATGCTGAATTTTGTTGAATGCTTTCTCTGCATCTATTGAGATGATCATATGTGGTCTTTATTATTGCTTCAGTTTATGTGTTGAATCATATTGATTTATGTATGTTGATCTATCCTTGCAACCTTAGGATGAAGACTACTTGGTTAAGGTGGATTATTTTTTTGATGGCTGTTGGATTTAATTTGCTAGTATTTTATTGAGGATATTTGCAGTTTTCCTTTTTCTTTGTGTTCTTTCACATCTTTGCCATTCAGGTGATACTGGCTTCATAAAATGAGTTGGGGAAGGAGTCCCTCCTTCTTGACGTTATTGGATAATTTCTGCAATATGGCTATCAGCTCTTGGTTGAGCACAATGGGTTTTGTTTGTTTGTTTGTTTCTTTTCTTTTTTTTTTTTAATAGAGACAGGGTCTTATTCTTTTTACCCAGGCTGAAGTGTAATGGCTCAATCATAACTCACTGTAACCTTGAACTCCTGGGCTCGAGCAATCCTTCTGCCTCACCTAGGACAACTTCAGAGTAACTAGAACTACATATGCACCACAGCACCTGACTGATATATATTTTTTAATTATAGAAATAGGTTCTTGCTGTGTTGCCCAGGCTAATCTCAAAAACCTGACTTCAAGTGATCCTTTCACCTCTGCCTCCCAAACTGCTGAGATTATAGGTCTAAGCCACCATGACTGGCCCTATATCTAGGCATCATGTTAAGCTACAATAATCAGTCCAATATGGAACTAGTACCAGATTATACATATGATAAATGGACCTTGATAGAAAAATAAATAGATAACAATGATAAATAAATTTACATATGTATATATATAAATTTATAATACGATATATGTGTCTTTGGAACTTAGTGAGAAAAGACTTTTTAACAGTTGGTTGCTGATTTATAATAGATTTAAGGGAGAGTATTTCTCTACATAAGGCAGTATTATCCACTTAGATTTTTTTTAGAATTAGATGAAGAAGAAGCAAAAGAAAAAAAAACATATATATGGGAAAGTTTATCTGGTTTGAATGGGAATGTTTATAATCCATAAAAGAAATTATAATGGAAAAATGCACATGTTTGATTTGGTAAAACTTTCACACTTGAATATTTAAAAAGCTGTCATGAACATGATTTTAAAATAGAAATTAAAGTAAGAAATATACTGATGTTGTTATGTCTCAACTATAGAATGAGCCACATCTATTGATATGAATTATACCATCTCTAACAGATGAATTAACCATATTTATAAATATTAATGAACATTTATATTAATGTAAAAAATTAGGACTCACTAATAACTTGAAAAAAGGCCAATTAATCCATAATGAGGGACTGCTTTACCCTATCAAATTTACAAAGACTTAAAATTACAATTATTTAAAAGTAATTGCTGTGCATTTGTTTTCAAAATAATGTTTGGTAAGAATAGATATTGATGTGTTTTTGATATTATTTGCTCAGTATATATCAAGTTCTTATTTTCTTTTAGGAATATATTATAAAAATTATTTGAAATAATTATATTTATAGTAATTTATTGAACAAACAAGAAAACAAAATCAAAATTTTGTTCTGTTCATAAGTAAAACTCACCAACAGGATGTTGTACAGTGTCACAACATCTTGGCTGGGTTTTGGGATCCAAGGCTTTGATTCTTGTTCTGCCATTTTCCTATTCTGTGAGCCCATCCAAACTGCTCAGCTTCATCTTGTCAATGAAAAGATTATATTAATACTACAATGTTCTAATCTTTGATGTCTCTTCCAGCTCTAAATTCTGTACATATTCTCTTAAGAATAAAGGTGTTTTTTAAAAAATATAGATGCCTATTAATATTCCTACAGTTGTCTTTCTTTGTTTACATTAATTTTGTATTTTATAAAACATTAATTTTACATATATTTGTGGTGGAGTCTACCTAATTTTTTAAATGGTTCTGCATTGCTTTAAAATTGAGAATGCAAAGCTTAATAAAACATGATTTTATGACTTGTCAAATGTCAGGAAACACGTTACATGTTACTAACAATAATTCAACTTGATAAGTGATATGATAGAGGAATGGGCATAGATGAACACAACATAAATCTGGGATTAGGAACAGTGTAAGAGAGGCTTAAAGGCCATAACACAGAGAGCCAGTGATTTCTGATTTAAGGTACAAATGGAAAGTGACATTTTCTCTGGTGAACAAGAAGTGGAAAAGGCAGTCATGGCAGAGAAAACAGTTTAATAATAGCTGGGAGATGGGGGAGCATACACACACATTCTAGGAAAGCTGAGCACTCACAGTGGAAGGGTGCAAGGGGATAGTGATGGGGCATTCAGACGATGAGACTGGCACGAGCTTGCACCTGGTTAGAGACCGCTGCTAAGTTCTGGTACTTGAAAGTGATAGGCAAAAAGGAACTGAAGCTCTCTAAGCAGTGCGGTGAAGAGCTACCATAAGTATTTGAAAAAAATAACTTGGTTAGCACTTTAAAGCCTGCAGAAGGTCAGAGTAAAGGCGAGACAGTTGCAGTCGTCTTAATGAGAAAATAATCTCTGAAATGAGAAAATAAAGTATACATGAAATGGAAGAAAGCTGAAGACAGAGGAAGGAAGTACAGAGTCATTTGCCATGACTGTTCTGGGCACTGCATTTTGACTATATACCGAGAGATTTTGAGAAGTATCTTAACTTTTCTAAATGACCTTTGTGACGGTGACAATCTCATCACTGAAGTTAATTCAGTAATTTAGTATATATGCTTCTGACGTAATTGACTTGACAACACTTTCTGTTTCATCTACTTACATCAGTAGCAAATGAGGCAGTCAATATATGGAAAAATCGACAAAATGTCATTGCTTGAAATTATGATGCATAATTTCCTTATGATTAACTTTTACTTACCTAGTAAATATAGATAAGGCTAAGAAAAATGTGATGAAATGATTTTCTATTGGTCTTAAAAATATCTTTTTTGATAATTCATTTGAAATGAAATTGAGGAAATCATTATTAATAATTTAGAAGCATTATGCAATTCTTGAAGTTTCTGTTTATTTCTATGTATTCAAAATGACTGTATCTTCCATTCCACTTCTTAAAAATTCATAAATATTTCCAGAAGTAAACAGGTAGATTTGAAATTAAGAAATTTTTCTATTCCAATCAAGGAAATTTTGAGATGATTATAAAGTATTAATTTTACAAATGAAGTCATCATGACATTTGGCAGGGTAGTTATATCTGCCTCTGTTTTCTAACTGGATAAGATGATAAACAGTAGATTTTGTTTTGTTTTGTTTTGTTTTGAGACAGGGTCTTACTCTGTCATCCTAGAATGTCATATAGTGCAGCAAGCATAGCTCCCTGCGACTTCTGTAGAGACAGGGGACTTGCTATGTTTCCCAGGCTACTCTCAAACTCCTGGCCTCAAGTGAATCTCCTGCCTTGGCCTCCCAATGTGCTAGAAATGTATGTGGGAACCAGCACACCCAGACCAGGATTTGAAGTGTAATTTCTTATAGTCATGTATCATCATGTTTATTAATGAGAATATTTCTCCCTTAAAATATAAGGGGAGGGAGAGGGATTCGAGGGTTCACTTCTGTGGTTCATCTTGCAAGGGTACAAGTGAATCTTTATATGAGTAGAATATGAATGTTTTGACATAATAACTAAGAAAGTTACATGAAGGCTATGTTAACCAGTTTGATGGAAGTGTCTTGGATTATGTATGAAAACACCACACTGTACCCCCAAAGTGCATCAATGTACACAGTTACCATTCAATTAAAAAAAAAAATATATATATATATATATATATATAAAGACCTACATGTGGGCCAAGATTGAGCCAGCAGTGAAGAACAACTTGAAGCAATTCAATGAAATTTATTTTAGTTTTTCCCAGAGTCCTACTCAGCTTCACCCACTGATTTAGGGTTTGGGGCTTCTCCCTTATAAAGAAAGATGGGGTACAATGAGCTCAGTAATTAAGGATAATGGGCTGACCCTGGTTCGAAATGAGGATGTTGTCATGAACCTTGAATGAAGGATGAAGAATCAGATGAAGGGATAAGGAAGATTCGAGATAGTAGGGAAAGTGTCTGAAGTAGTTAATGTTTGAGACTGTACTTTTCTCAGGGAAGAAAAACATGAGCTTTGTACTCAGAGTTTGAATCTCCTTTCACAACTGCCTATTTAGTGATCTTGGCCAAAGTAACAAAATCTCCCTAAATCTTTGTTTCCTCATCTATAAATAGGAATAATAATTGCTTTTATATTTTGGATTTTAAATGTAAGTTGATAATGCTTAGAAATGCTTAGTAAAGAGATAAACTGTACAATATGTGATGAATATTTTATTAATAGATATTTAATGAAGTAAGAGGTTGGGTCAGTTTTCAGTGATGGTGAGAAGGGTGGGTTGGAACTAAGGATGTGAAAATCTTTAGAAAGATGAAGACTTAAAAAGCACTACATAGAGGGAAGTGGAAGTGAAAACAAGGAAAAAATTAGAAAGGATGCCACTGCCATGGCACCAAATTGGGAGTGTTTTACGTTCTTAACGTAAATGGGAAAGTAGCTTACTGCTGAGATGGACATCTGATGAATGCGCAGTAGATCAGATGGGGCTCATTCTGGGATTATTTCTTCTGGTTCCTTCAAAACTGCGTCTTTTTTTTTCCTTAATGAAGGAAGGTATTTAATGGAATAGCTCCCATGTTATTAAGGGTAATTATTTTTTAGCGATATTTTGCTTCAGAAAGAATCTATCTGAAAATTGTAATGTAAATGTGATTATTTTTCTCTTTAAGGTTATTAAGTCTTATAATTACATTAGGCTTTAATTATAAAGTTAGTTTGAAAGTGAGGGATATGAATGAGGAAATTCCTTTGAGTTCTGGTGCCTATTTATTACACTTTTTTGAATTTGGCTTTCTCAGTCTTTTGGCTGTGTTTCAACACTGTGACCATCAAATAACTTTTTTCTTGAATCTTAAAAGTCCCTTTTTAATTTTAAAAATTAGTAAGTTCATTTATGGTATTTATGTGTATTTGTCCTATATACTCATTTAATAAATATTTCTGAATGGCCCTTATGTGCAAACTCTGCCATTTGTGCTTTTTCTCTTTCATTTCTCACTGCTTCTTTTCCTTACTTAACCTTTCTTTGTATCTTAAATTTCTTTTCCTCCCCTCTTATCCTCTTTCTTCTTAATATTTCTCTACTTGCTTTTGTGATCATTCAGTGACCAAGAGAGTGGCAAGTGGCTGAGACAATGAACCTTTGGGACACAGACATGAGTTCAAATATTTCCTCTCCCAAGTTGTGGGAGACCTTGGATATATCACTGACACTTTGTAAGTATCTATGTTCACATCTTTGGACTGGAATAATAATAATACCTATGTCGTAGTGTTATTGTGAGCATTTAGTGAGATAATTTATGCTTAAGGACTTGGCACAATGCCTGGCATATTATGAATAATTAATACATGGTAACTATTACTTTTTTGTGCTTCCCACTAGAACAAACTCTGTGTATATATATATACTGAATTGCAAATATATACACATAAACATTCCCCAACTACACACCTATCCACATAAATTCCCCTACACATCTTAGGTTTTAAAGCATCTCATAAACCTCCTATAATCAGTAACACTGTGTTGTCTGAAGTTAATCTCTCAAGGTGTTCTTCACCTGTTCTCAAAATTGTTTAGGCTTTTTAGTTTGCCCTTTCTCTTTTCTCTTGCAGTCATTTTTTTTTTTTTTTGGTTCCTTCATTTCTTTCTTTCTTTTTTTTTTTTTTTTTGCAGTTTTTGGCCAAGGCTGGGTTTGAACCCCCCACCTCTGGCATATGGGGCTGGCGCCCTACTCCTTTGAGCTGCAGGTGCCGCCCTTCCTTCATTTCTTATTAGAACTTTAGAGGAAGATATAGGAGTGAGACCCACCTGAATCCATTTGGCCTAGTAAAATGAGACAGGAGAGATGAGGAGGTGCAGACTGTTGCTTGAAATGGTGTTCAAGAATACACTGCACCTCCTGTGTTAAGAATTCCATTGGAAACTCACTCACGGCCTGTGAAAGACACACCCAAGCCTTGACAAAGAATTTAACTGAAGCTTGTTAGTCACACCCAACTCATCCACAGAAAACTTCTTGTGTCAGTGCCCAGCTGATTCAGTTACCCGTGTTCACAGAACAGAGTGGACCACTTGATAGAATTAAGTAAAAGTCATATGTCCTATTCCTTTTAAGAAGTAATTCAAATGGGAATGAAAACACACATTTTGGCAGTTAAAATTTATCTTTCAATCTACTGAAGGGTACATTTCCCTCAGATTGGATGTATATTATTTTTTAGCTATTTAGATTAGATAGGTGAGCTTATGATTCATATTTAAATATAACGCTGAGAAATTTTGCTCTATTTAATGATAAATCTAAAAGGCCATTCCTCTCCTGGCTCCTTGAAGAGCTCTTAACTGCATTTTTGTTCTCTTCTAACCTTAAATAAACGTTAGGCTTATGTTAAAATTTATATACTCTTATCTCTATTCTCTCTTTAATTAAAAATTAATGAAATGAAGAACAACGCTTAAAGCCTTTAGTTAACTTTAAAAATGTATAAAATGCATATAGCAAAGTGCAATAAGTCTATAGCTTAATGAACTTCAATAAACTGAAAGTGCCCAAACTAGAATCCAGAACAATTGGATCAGCATGAAGAACACCAAAGCAACCCCCAGATCTTCAGCTGGCACTTAGCACCCTCTTATGTCCCCTTATAATCAGAACATTCTTCTCCTAAAAGTCACTCCCCTGACTGTTAACAGCACAGACTAGGGGTGTCAGCTTTTATACTTTTATATAAATGAAATTGCATAACCTGTACTTTTTAATGTCTCGCTTCATTTTACTGAAATTTTTGTTAAACACAAAGTAAAATGTATTTTCACCATTATCTTCTTCTATTAATGTTTGATTCAATTATTTAAATTTGCTTCGTGAGATGTTCAATATTTAATTTTTAAAGCCCAATAAATTAAATTATTTTATGAAGTAGTAACATTTAGTATCTATTAATGAGGTTTAACTAGATTAAGAATTAAATATTTAGTATAATACCTGTAATTTCTTTGAAAGTGGTAAAGAAATTACCTTTAAGAACCTTCTTATCTTGGTCAGGTCACAGTCCTTTTCAATAATAAACTTTACTTTTTAGGACAGTTTTAATTTCACAGCAAAAATGAGTGGAAAGTACAGGCTGTCCATAGTACTACATGAAGATTCTTTCTTGATATGCATTCTGTGGGTTTTAGAAAAGGTATATAGTTTTGATCACTATCAATTTATAGTATAGTTTGAGATTTGGTAGTGTGATTCCTCCTGCTTTGTTTTTATTTCTGAGTAATGTCTTGGCTATTCGAGGTTTTTTTCTGATTCCATATAAAACGAAGTATTATTTTTTTTAAGATCTTTAAAGTATTACAGTAGAGCTTTAATAGGGATTGTATTAAAATTGTGTATTGCTTTGGGTATTATGGACATTTTAATAATGTTGATTCTTCCCAGCCATGAGCATGGTATGTTTTTCCATTTGTTAACATTTCAGCTGTTTCTTTTCTTAAAGTTTCGTAGTTCTCTTTATAGAGATCTTTCATGTCCTTTGTTAGGTAAACTCCCAAATATTTCATCTTCTTCAGCACTACTGTGAAAGGAATAGAGTCCTTGACTGTTTTTTCAGCTTGAGTATTGTTGGTATATGTAAAGACTTATGAGTATTGATTTGTGCCCTGAGATGCTGCTGTATTCCTTAATCACTTCTAAGAGTTTTGTAGTAGAATTCCTGGTGTTTTCCAGATACACAATCATATCATTTGCGAAGAGTGAAAGTTTGATCTCCTCTGACCCTATATGGATACCCTCGATCTCATTTTCTTATCTAATTGTGATGACTAAAACTTCCATTACAATGTTAAAAAGCAGCGGAGACAATGGGCAACCTTGCCTGGTTCCTGATC
>NW_003852432.1:2478586-2480386 GCF_000181295.1 Otolemur garnettii
CATCTTTGCCATTTCTGATTGATGAAATTAGAGATTTTACTCTTTTTTTTCCTGGTTAAGTTAGCCAAGGGTTTATCTATTTTATTGACCTTTTCAAAAAAACCAACTTTTAGATTTATTGATCTGTTGTGTAATCCTTTTGTTTTCAACTTCCTTTAATTCTGCTCCAATTTTGGTTATTTCTTTTCTTCTGCTGGGTTTGGGATTGGAATGTTCTTCCTTTTCCAAGAAGAATGTTCTTCTTTTCTTGAAGATTAGCCCACATCACAAAATCCCCAAACCAGAGATATTGGCATGGCTGTGGAGAAAAGGGAACACTTCTGTACTGCTGGTGGGCATGCAAACTAATCTGTTCTTCTGGAAAGATGTTTGGGGAATACTTAGGGATCTAAAAATAGACCTGCCATTTGATCCTTGAATGCCTTTACTAGATATATATTCAGAAGACCAGAAATAATGTTGTAACAAAGATATTTGCACCAGAATGTTTATTGCAGCCCAATTCATAATTGCTAAGTCATAGAAGAAGCCCAAGTGCCCATCAACCCATGAATGGATTAATAAATTGTGGTATATGTACACCATGGAATATCATGCAGCCTTAAAAAAGATGGAGACTTTACCTCTTTCATGTTTACATGGATGGAGCTGGAACATATTCTTCTTAGCAGAGTATCTCAAGAATGAAAGAAAAAGTATGCAATGTACTCAGCCCTACTATGAAACCAATTTATAGTTTTCATATGAAATCTAAAACTCAACTATAGCCCAAGAAGAAGGGGAAAGAGGAGAGGGAGTGTAGGGGAAGGGGGAGGATGGGTGGAGGCAGGGTTATTGGTGGGACTGGGACCATACTTACAGTGCATTTTACAAGGGTACATATTAAATTTACTAAGTGTAGAATATAAATGTCTTAACACAATAACTAAGAAGGTGCAGTGAAGATGATGTTAATCAGTTTGATGAAAATATTTCAGATTATATAGAAGACCAGTACATTATACCCCAAGATTTCATTAGTGTACACAGCTATGATTTAATAAAAAAGGTATGTAATATCAATATCAATAATTTTATTGACCTAAAAGTTCTCTGTCTTTTACCTATCCCTTCCTCTCCCAATCCCTTAAAAACATTGATTTTTTTTCTATCTCCACAGTTTTGCCTTTCCCAAAAGTGTCATATAGTTGGAATTATATGCTATGTAGCCTTTTCAGATTGGTTTCTTTTACTTAGTAATATGCATTTAGATTTCCTCCATATCTCTTTATGGCTGGTAGTTAATTTATTTTTAGCACTGAATAATTTTCCATCATCTGAAAGTACCACAGTTTATCAATCCACCTAATGAAGGACATTATGGTTGCATCCAAGTTTTGGCAAATATAAATGAAGTTGTGCAGGTTTTTGTGTGGACATAAATTTTCAACTACCTTAGGTAAATGTCAATGAGCTTGCTTGCTGGATAAGGTAGAAGTATGTTTTGTTTTATAAGAAACTGACAAACTGTCTTCTGAAATTGCCATATCAATTTAAATTTCACCCAACAGTGGGTTAGAAATACTGTTCTTTCACAATGTTACGATCATTTGGTGTTGTCATTATTTTGAAATCTGGCCATTTTAATAGGTGTGTAGTGGTATCTCATTGTTATTTAATTCAAAATTCCCTAATGGGACAAAATAAGATGAGCATCTTTTTATATGCTCACTTGTCATCTGTATATCTTTTTTGCTGAGATGGCTGTTCAGGGTTTTGTCAATTTTATAAAAACATATTGTTTATTTTACCATTATTGGG
>NW_003852432.1:2482606-2487130 GCF_000181295.1 Otolemur garnettii
AAAAAATATATATGTGGAAAGAAAGTAGATGTTTTCTTGCCAATTTCAAAATGAATTTTTCTATCTTCATAGAGATAATGGGTAAGCGTGGAGTATTTGAATTGCTTCATAGCTTTGAAGACTGACTTGGATAAACCAAATGACATTTGAGCTAGCTTGTGTTAACTTTGGCTGGCATTTACAGAAAATGTTTCCAGAGTCAGTTCACTACCTATACTGTTATTTTTTTAAATCCTTAAAATTGAGCAAGAATCAAAAATGTTTAGAGTATTATGAACAACATCCACCTTCTTTACAGTTTTTGGCATTGTAATTTAGGCATGATGCGATTACAGATTTACATAATGAGCTATCTTAAAATTTTCTGGAACTATTGCATGCTTTTAGATACTTCATTTTAAATGCCTCCTTAAGAAACATGTTTGACTGACAGATGCAAGTTTAGGTGATCCTATTTGATAGCATAAGCGACTAAGCTTATAGAGTCAACCTAACATAAAAACAATTAGCCCTGTGTATCTCAAGAATTTCTTGAAATATTACAATATCTGATTGGCCTATTCATCTCTATCATTTGGTTTGAATTAGGAATAAACTGTTAAATGTCATATGATAGTTCTTTAAGATTTTGTATACATCCTTTGGGTATGGGAATATGATTACTTAATCATTTTTTAAAATTATTGTTGGGATTCACTGAGAGTACAAAGAACTAGGTCACGCTGATTGCCTTTGTTAGGTAAAGACCCTCTTATAATTGTGTCCTGCCCCCAAAAGGTATGTTACATACCGTGAACCCCTTCCTGCTTTCCCCTCCCTGCTCTCTCCCTCTCTTACCACCCACCATGTACTATGTCATTAATTGTCCTCATACCAGAATTGAGTACATGGGATTCCTGCTTCTCCTTTCTTGTGATGCTTTACGAAGAATAATGTATTCCACTTCCATTCAGTTTAATACAAAAGATGTAAAATCTCCATTTTTTTAATGGCTGAATAGTATTCAGTGGTATACGTACACCACAGTTTGTTAATCCATTCCTGGGTTGGTGGGCATTTAGACTGTTTCCAGTATGGCCATTGTAAATTGAGCGCTGATAAACAGTCTAGTGCATGTGTCTTTAAGGTAAAAGGATTTTTTTTCTTCTGAGTAGATGCCCAGTAATGGGATTGTAGGATCAAATGAGCAGTCTAGTTAGAGTTCTGTGAGAGTTCTCCATACTTCCTTCCAAAAAGGTTGTATTAATTTACAGTCCTGCCAGCAGTGTAAAAGTGTTGTTTTCTCTCCACATTCACTCCAGCATCTGCAGTTTTGAGATTTTGTGATATGGACCATTCTCACTGGGGTTAGGTGGGATCTCAGGGTTGTTGATTTGTATTTCTCTAATAATTAGGGATGATGAGCATTTTTTCATATATGTGTTAGCCATTCATCTGTTTTCCTTAGAGAAGGTTCTATTCATCTCTTTTGCCCATTGACATAAGGGATTGTTGGCTTTTTTCATGTGGATTAATATGAGTTCTCTGTAGATTCTAGTTATCAAGCTTTGGTCTGATTCAAAATATGCAAATATCCTTTTCCATTCTGTAGATTGTCTATTTGCTTTGGTTGTTGTCTCCTTAGCTGTACAGAAGACTTTCAGTTTAATTAAGTCACATTTGTTTATTTTTGTTGTTGAAATTGCCATGGAAGTCTTCTTTATAAAGTCTTTCCCAAGGCTGATATCTTCAAGTGTTTTTTCCCATGCTTTCTTTGAGGATTGTTATTATTTCATGTCTTAGATTTAGGTCTTTAATCCATCTTGAATCAATTTTTGTGAGTGGAGAAAGGTGCCAAACCAGTTTCAGTCTTTTACATGTGGATGTCCAGTTCTCCCACCACCATTTAATGAATAGGGATTCTTTCCCCGTGTGTATTCTTGTTTGGTTTATCAAAGATTAGGTGGCTTTAAGACATTAGTTTCATTTCCTGGTTTTCTATTTGATTCCAGATGTCTATGTCTCTATTTTTGTGCCAGTCTCTATTTTGACCATTATGGCTTTGTAGTACAGCCTAAAGTCTGATAGACTGATGCCCCTGAATTGTTTTTATTACTAAGAACCCGTTAGCTGAATGGTTATTTATTTATTTATTTTTTGGTTCCATACGGAATGGTTCCACTGAATCTGTAGATTGCTTTGGGAAGTATAGACATTTTGACAATGTTGATTCTTCCTAGCCATGATATCCTCTGTTATTTTTTTCTTCGGGTTTCATAATTTTTTTTATACAGGTCCTTAACTTCTTTAATTAGGTATATTCCTAGGTATCTCATTTTCTTTGAAGCTATTCAGAAGTGTATTGTGTCCTTATTTAACTTCTCATCTTGGGTGTTATTGGTGTATGCAAAGGCTACTGACTTGTGGACATTGATTATATCCTGAGACATTACTGTATTTTTTTGATCACTCTAGGAGTCTTGGGGTTGAGTCTTTGGGGTTCTCTAAGTATAAGATCATATAGTGAGCAAAGAAGGAGAGTTTACCTCCTCTGCTCCCTTTTGGATGCCCTTTATTTCATTCTCTTGCCTGATTGTATTGGCTAGAACTTTCAGCACTATGTTGAATAATAGTGGTAATAGAGGACAACCTTGTCTGGTTCCAGTTCTAAGTGGAAAAGCTTTCAGTTTTACTCTGTTCAGTAAAATATTAGCTGTGGCTTTGTCATAGGTATCTTTTTTTTTTGAGACAGGAGCCTCAAGCTGTCCCCCTGGGTAGAGTGCCATGGCATTTCAGCTCACAGCAACCTCCAACTCCTCGGGTCAAGTGAGTCTCTTGCCTCAGCCTCCCAAGTAGCTGGGACCACAGGCACCCGCCACAACACCCGGCTATTTTTTGGTTGCAGCTGTCATTGTTGTTTGGCAGGCCTGGGCTGGATTCAAACCCACCACCTTGGGTGTACGTGGCTGGCGCCTTAGCCACTTGAGCCACAGGTGCCGAGCCTGTCATAGGTATCTTTTATCAGTTTAGGAAATGTGCCACCTATGCCAATACTCTTCAGCGTTCTAATTAGAAATAGATGCTGTACCCTTGTAAGATGAGAATATAAATATCTAAACACAATAACTAAGAAAATGCTGTGAGGGCTATGTTAACTAGTTTGATGAAAATATTTCCAATTGTATATAAAACCAGCACATTGTATCTTATGATTACATTAATGTACACAGCTATGATTTAATAATAAAAAATTTCTAATTAGAAGCCTATAATGTCACAAAGCTGCTAAAAAGCCATTTAAACCTAAAGAAAAAAGAAATGGATGATGAATTTTATCGAATGCTTTTTCTGCATCTCTTGAGAGGATCATATGGTCTTTGTTTTTGCTTCTCTTGATATGGTGAATAACATTTACGGACTTGTGTATGTTAAACCAGCCTTGCATCTTTGGGATGAAACCTATACTTGATCATGATGTGTGACTTTTTGATGACAAACTGTAATCTATTGGCTAGGATTTTGTTGGGAATTTTTGTATCTATATTCATTAGTGAAATTGGTCTCCTTTCTAGTTGGGTCTTTCCCTGGTTTTGGTAGCAGGGTGATGTTTACTTCATACAATGTGTTGGGAAGATTCCTTCCTCTTCAGTTTTTGGGAATAATTTCAGAGCAGTATGGGAATAAGCTCTTCATGAAGGTTTGAAGAATAGAATAGAATTCTGGTGTGAAGCCATCTGGAACAGGGCATTTTTTTTGTTGGGAGATTTTTTATTGTTTCTTTGATCTCAATGCTTGAAATTAGTCAGTTCAGGAGATGGATTTCTTCCTGGCTAAGTCTAGGGAGAGGGTGTGATCCCAAATATTAATTCATTTCCTTCACATTGTCAAATTTCTGGGCATAGAATTTCTTGTAGTATTCAGAGATAATCTCTTGTATCTCTGTGGCATCCCTTGTTATTTCCCATTTATCATTTCTGATTGAGGTTATTAGAGGTTTTACTTTTCTATGTCTAGTTAGTCTGGTTTTACTTTTCTATGTCTAGTTATTTTTTCAAAAAAACCAACTCCTTGTTTTGTTAATTTTCTGAATGATTCTTTTGTTTTTAATTTTATTAATCTGTGATTTACTTTTGGATATTTCTTTTCCTCTGTGGGTTTAGGCTTAGATTGTTCTTCTTTTTCCAATTCCTTAAGATAGTTTGTGAGTTTGTTGGTGTACTCTCTTTCTGTTTTTCAGATGTAGGCATCTAAAGTGATAAATTGTCCTCTCAGGACTGCTTTTTCTGTATCCCAAGATTTGGGTAGTTTGTATCTTCATTATTGTTATGCTCAAGGAAGTTAATGACTTTCTCTTTTTATCTCTTCCTGTACCCAACTCATTCAGCATAAGGTTGTTTTTCCATGGCTTTGTGTGGGATTGAACATTTTTGTCGGAGTTGAGTTCCACCTTTAATGATTTGTGGTCTAAGAAGATACAAAGTAAAATGTCCATTCATTTCATTCTGTTGAGGTTTGTTTTATGTCCTAGGATATGATCAATTTTGG
>NW_003852432.1:2487244-2531266 GCF_000181295.1 Otolemur garnettii
AGCTCACAGCAACCTTCAACTCCTGGGCTTAGGTGATTCTCTTGCCTCAGTCTCCCAAGTAGCTGGGACTATAGGCACCCGCCACAATGCCTGGTTATTTTTTGTTGCAGTTTGGCAGGGCCAGGTTCTAACTCACTATCCTCAGTATATGGGGCTAGCACCCTACTCACAGAGCTATAGGAGCTGCTCGAGAAGAATATATATTCTTTAGCTTTGGGATGGAGTTTTCTATATACATCTCTCAAGCACAGTTGTTCTAGGGTCACATTTAAGTCCCTTATATCTTTGTTTTGCTTCTGTTTAGTGGATCTGTCCAGCTCTATAAGAAGAGTGTTAAAGTCCCCTGCTATTACGGTGTTATGTGATATCATATTGCTCAGATGAATTAAGGTCTATTTCAAGAATCTGGGAGCATTTAAGTTGGATGCATAAATATTTAGAATTGAAATTTTTCCCTTGAGAAATATGATGTTTCCATCTTTGTCTTTTTTTTATTTTAGTTGCTTTAAAAACATTTGTATCTGAAAATCAGATTGCAAACACTCTTTTCTTCTGAATTCCATTTGCCTGAAAAATTGTCTTCCATCCCTTAACTCTGAGTTTTAATTTGTCCTTTGAAGCTAGGTGTGTTTCCTGCAAATAGCAAATGGATGGCTTGTATTTTTTTTTTAATCCAACCAGCCAGTCTATGCCTCTTTAGTGTGGAATTCAAACCATTAACATTTATTGAGATAATTGATAAGTGTGGTGGAGTTCTATTTATCTTATTTTGTGATCTCTTGCTCAGTTTTATCATTTCATAATGAAGCTAGGTTTTGCATGCGGAAGCTAGGTTTTGTCCTTTAGTTTCTAGGTGTTTACTTTGCTCATGGTCCACTGTGATGGTCAGTATGTAGAACATGTTGAAATATTTTCTGTAGAGCTGATCTTGTTGTGGCAAACTTCCTCAATGTTTGCATATCAGTAAAGGATTTGATTTTTTTTTATCAAATTTAAAGCGTAGCTTAGAGGGATATAGAATGCTGGGCTGGAAATTGTTTAAGAAGATTAAAGGTAGATGACCATTGTCTTCTGGCTTGAAAAGTTTCATTTGAGAAGTCTGCAGTCACCCTGATCGATTTGCCCCTGTAGGTCAATTGGTGCTTACTTCTGGCAGCTTGCAGAATTTTTTCTTTTGTCTAGAATTTGGACAAGTTCATCACAATATATCTTATAGAACCTCTATTTGAGTTGAGGTAAGCTGGGGTCCAATATCCTTCTGAAAGGAGTGTGTCAGAATCTTTGGTGATATTTAGGACATTTTCATTTATAATATTCTCTAGTATGGCTTCCATTCCTCTGGGGCATTCTTCTTCCCCTTTTGGAATCCCTATAACTGGTATGTTTGAATGCTTCATGAAGTCCCACAATTCTGTCAGTGAATGTTTTACTTTCTCAAAGTTTTGTCCTCTACCTCTGAGATTCCTTCTTCTGCATCGTCTAATCTGTTATAGATACTTTCTACTGCATATTTAAGTTCCCTGAAAACTGCTTCAATTTCTTTAGCTCTGCTATATCATTTCTATATTCTTCATATTGTTTATCTCTTATTTGATTCTGTTTTTAGATTTCCTTTTGGTTATTTTCCACTTTCTCAGCAATTTCCTTCATTGTTTTTATCATCTATATTTTAAATTCCCCTTCTGTCATTTCTAACATTTCTTTATAGGTGGAATCCTCTGCAGTAGCTAGCTACCTCATGGTCCCTTGGCAGGATTGCTCTGATCTGGTTTTTCATGTTGCAATGATATTTCTGTTGCTTCTTCCTTGTGAGTATTTTCTTTTGTCTCTTTCATTGCCCTAATTTTTCTTTCACTTCCTCTTGCTCTTTAAGTTACCATGCCTCTGACCTAAGGTGTTGATGAGTCCCTTTGGTACATGACTATAAGGATAAGAAGATTAAAGAGAGAAGGGAAAAAAGATTAAAAAATAAAAGAGATAAGAAAGGGAGTGAGTAAAATGGAAGATTGACAAAAAGAAGAGAGACACAGAAAAAGGGAGACAAGAGTAATAAAAGTATACAGTTGGGTACCTCAACCCACACCTTAAAACCCCCCAACTTCTGGGGGTGCTGGGTTGGATGATTCCCTTGAGGTCAGCAGCTCTTTGTGAGCCTGAGCAGACACAGTACCCACCTCCACCAAATAGAGACAAGAAACAAAAGTACTATAAATCAAACCAAACCAAACAAACAAAAAAACCTTGCAGGATAAAATTGGGGGGGAAACCAAATAATGGGCAGAAAAACTAACAAAAATGAAGTTCTTATTATTAATGAAGAAGTATTTTTACACTTAGTTAAATGAAGAAAAAGAAAAATCTAGGGGGAAAAAGTTGAAATAATTTAAAAAAAAAGGGAAAACAGAACCAAAACCAAAACCAAAGTTATATATATATATATATCTTGTTGAATATTGCCTAGGCAACAGATGATCTTCTGGGGTATGAGATGGTAATCACAATGCTGATATAGCTATATAACATGGAGACTATAGGTCTCTGCTGATTTTTTTTTACCGTCAAACCACACAGGATTGAAAGCCTGAATCTCTCCTCAGCCTGCTTTAAAGACACTAAATCTTTACCCCTGGCTAAGCAGAGGCTTTCCCAGGAAAGCATGTGTCACTGGGATCTCTCCTGAAGTGGCTGCCCACTTAACAGGTGCACCAAAGCTGGTCTTACTCTAAGCCCCTGAGGGTCGAGGCTGCAAGGCAACTCTCCTACTGCCAACACTGAAAGCTCTGCTCTTCCCCAGTCTCTCAATCCCAGCCTCTGAGCACTGTTCAAAGTCACTAGATCACTCACCCAAAGCTTCCCAGCACAGGTCTCTCTCTGAGACCCTGAAGGCAGTAGGGCAGCTCTCCCACAATGGCTGCTTAGCCTTCAGCTAAACAATGAAAGCTCTGTTCCACTCCAGCAGCTCACTCCTGAACTCTGGACACCACTCAAAGTCACTTACACACTCACCTACGGTCTCCCAAGGTAATTCAAATGAGTGCCCAAGTCCAAGAAAACAAAACAACCCTCAGGCAAAGCCTTCCCTGTCTGTAATCTCACTGTTGTTGTAGCTATAGCTGCAGCAGCCACCAAGGCCTGAGACCAAACTCAAGCTCTTGCTACTTCTCCACTGCTTTTATCCTCCTCCTATGGTCCAGAAGTCTCTTGCTGCTCTCCTGTGTCCCCAAAAGGATGTTTCTGGGCAGAGTCCAGAAGTTAAATGTGCCTGTAGTCTTCTCTTCCCAGTCTTTCTGTGCCTGGTTGAAAAGAAGCTCGGCTGCCATCTTGCGCTGCCCCCCGCCCCCTTTTTTCTGAGACAGTCTCCCTCTGTCACTCTGTCACCTGGCTTTCATGCCATGGTGTCATCTAGCTTTTCGCAACCTTAAACTCCTGGGCTCAAGCAATCCTCTTGCCTCAACCTCCCAAGTAGCTGGGACTACAGACGCTGACACCACATTGGGTTAGTTTTTCTATTTTTAGTAGAGATATAGTCTCAAACTTGTGAGCTCAGACATTCCACCCACCTTAGACTTCCAGAGTGCTAAGATTACATGTGTGAGCCACTGTGCCCTGGCTGGTTACTTAATCATTGTGATTGTAAAGACTTTTCATAGTTTCCTAGCAAAGACAACAATGTCACAAATGTATAAAATTGATGAATTCCAGCATGGGCTCGGATCACTTGAATGTAGATTAGAAGGGGTAAAATAAGATTAGCTAAATGATATTTAGAACAAAACAGATAAGTTGCTTTAATCTACCTATTGTGTATATTTTCTCCCTCCCATGTTTGAATTGTAAATATTCTATTAGAAGTGAAAAATAACCTTATAATTTGGGATTCATAGTTAAACAAATATGTATGTATAAAGAAGATAAGCTCCTAATAATAGTGCCCCAGGTTTTCTTGTTTCATACTCCAGGAAAGATTTCTTTGATGATAAACTTAAAAATTTATCCATATTAGATATTTTTTAATCTGCTAATTACCTTGAAATTTACTATATTATAATAAGAATTTAAGGCATTTTAATGCTTTTCATTTAAAGTATATGTGTGTGTATACATAATATATATGTATTTTTTCCTCTTCTCATTAGCCCTACTAGTCCTTGGTGGTAGGGTAAGTTAGTGAGTTATGCCATTTGGCAACAGATACAACAGAGATATATAAAAGTGATGTATTTAAGACTCATAATTACTAAGTCAAAGAACTGAGACTAGACCCAGAATTTTCAATTCTTTGTTCAATGCTCCAAGTATCAGATGAGCTAAAATAGAACATTGCTCTGAAGATAGATTTAAAAAAAATTAAAATTGGCTTTCATTTATCAAGTTATTTATTTAACAAGTTACTAATAAAGGCTGACTCTGTTAGAAACTGGACAAATAAAACACAATCCCTGCTCTTAGGAGGGTGCATTTTAGTACAATAAGTAGTTAACAAACAACTATGAAATGTGCTAAAACAGAGAATATTGTGGGAGGAGGAGGCTGGGACTCATTACCTAGGCAAGTCAGGATAGGTATTAACAAGCTAATTATATATATAAACATATATATGTACACAACACACACACATATATATCTTTATACACACTTTATTTCAGATTAATATGAGGGTATAAACAATTTGGTTACATAATTTGTGTTTGTAAAGTACATGTTATAGTTGAGCCCTTCTCTCAAGAAGTGTGCATGTACCCTTACATTGTGCCTCTAAGGTGACAGCTTACTAACGCCCTCCACACCTCCCTGTCACTTGAATTTAATTGTGTAGTTGTTCATCTACTGGTTTTGTATTAGTATTGAGTACATTGGATTTTGCCTTTCCATTGTTGTAATACTTACAAGGAGGAATATTCTTCACCTCCACTGAGCTTAGTACAACAGATGTACTGTTTCCATCTTTTTAATGACTGAATAGTATTCCATAGTGTACATATACCTCAGTTTATTAATCCATTCATGGGTTGCTGGGTGCTTCAGTTGATTCCACATCTTGGTGATAATGAATTGAGGTGAAATAAACATTCTAGTGTAAAATGTCCAATGTCTTTGTGGTATAATGATTTTTTTTTCTTCTGGGTAGATAGCCTTATAATGGTATTGCAGGTTCAAATGGAAGATTACCTTTAGCTCTTTGAAGATTGTCCATACTTTTTTCAAAAAGGCTGTATTAGTTTGGAATACCACCAACAGCAATAAATGTTTCCTTCTTTACACACCCATGCCAGTATCTGTAGCTTTGGGACTGGATGTGGGCATTCTCACTTGGGTTTAGACGATATCTCAAGGTGGTTTTGATTTGCATTTCTCTAATGATTAGACACGATGAGCATTTTTTTTCATGTAGTATTTTTTGGCCATTCATCTGTCATATTCAGAGAAATTGTTCAAGTCTCTTGCACACTTATAAATGGGTTGTTTGCTCTTTTCATGTTGATTAATTTGGGTTGTCTGTAGAGTCTCATTATTAGCCCTTTGTCAGATTTGTAGCATGTGAATATCTTCTCCCATTCTGAAGGCTGTCTGTTTGTTTTAGTTGTTTTACCTTTAGCTGTGTAGAAGCTTTTTAGCTTGATCATGTCTCATTTATTTATTTATTTTTTGATGTTGCTGCCATTGCCAATGGGAGGCTTCTTCATAAAATCTTTTCCAGGCTGATATTATCAAAAAATTTCCCCATGCTTTCTTCTAGAGTTCTTATGGTTTTGTGTCTTAAATTTAAATCTTTTATCCATTGTGAGTCAGTTTTTGTAAGGTGAGAGGTGTGGGTCCAGTCCGGTTTCAGTCTTTTACACATGGCTAACCATTTCTCCCAGCACCATTTATTAAATAGGGATTTTTTTTTTTTATTAAATCATCACTGTGTACATCAATGCAGTCATGGTGTACAATGTGCTGGTTTTATATACAATTTGAAATATTTTCATCAAACTGGTTAACATAGCCTTCATTGCATTTTCTTAGTTATTATGTTAAGACATTTATATTCTACATTTAGTAAGTTTCACATATATCCTTGTAAGATGCACTGTAGGTGTGGTACCACCAATTACCCTCCCTCCACCCATCCTCTCCCCTCCCCTCTTCTCCCCTCCCTTTCCCCTTTCCCCATACTCTTAGGGTATAATTGAGTACATTCATATGAAAGGTATAAATTAGTTTCATATTAGGACTGAGTACACAGGCATGAGCAATCTGATTTCCTTCAGCTCCATAGTAATCAGAGATTTTTTTTTTTTTTTTTTTGAGACAGAGCCTCAGGCTGTCCCCCTGGGTAGAGTGCTGTGGCATCTCAGCTCACAGCAACCTCCAACTCCTGGGCTCAAGCAAGTCTTCTGCCTCTGCCTCCCAAGTAGCTGGGACCACAGGTGCCTGCCACAATGCCCGGCTATTTTTTGGTTGCAGCCATCATTGTTGTTTGGCAGGCCCGGGCTGGATTTGAACCCACCACCTTGGGTGTACGTGGCTGGCGCCTTAGCCACTTGAGCCACAGGCACTGAGCCATAGTCAGAGATTTTAATACTCCTTTGGCAGTGTTGGATAGATCTCCAATAAGAAGCTAAGCAAAGAAATTTTAGATTTAAACTATAAATAGAGATTCTTTTCTCCAGTGTATGCTTTTGTTTGGTTTATCAAAAATCAGATGGTGCCATGCAGCTGGTTTTATCTCTAGGATTCTCTATTACATTCCATAGATTTGTATCTCGATTTTTGCACCAGTACCATGCTGTTTTGATTACTATAGACTTATAGTATAACCTTAATTTGGTAACATGATGCATCCAGATTTGTTTTGATTTCTAGGAACTACGTTCACTATTCTGTTTTTTTTTCTGGTTCCATATGAAATAAAGTACTGATAGCCTGTACTAGCCTAGTACTAGATACCCTGTTCAAATGGAAGATCTACTTTTAGCTCTTTGAAGATTTTCCACACAAAAAGACAATTTTTTTTTTAGCTCTTTGAAGTATTGTCCATACAAAAAGCAAACCCAAGTATGGACAATACTTTTAGCTCTTTGAAGATTTGTCCGTACAAAAAGACAGCATTTTATCTTTTTGAGTTTTTCAAAGAATAACAATGATGCTTTCCTGGGAATACACCCAAAAAAGAATGTGAAGGATCTCTACAGAGAACTATGAAGCCTTGAGAAAATAAATAAGAAAACATTAACAAGTGGGAGAACATACCATGCTCTTGGCTAGGAAAAATCAACATTGCAAAAATGTCCATACTACCCAAAGCAATCTACTGATTTACTGCAATCCTTATTAAAGCACCAAGGTAATGACATTTTAATGGAGACCTGAGTTATGACAAGGATAAGAGTCTAGGAAAAGCTTGTATAAAAGTTTTAAGATGAAAAGGATATTTTTTTTAAACTGCCATACTAAATTCTTCTTTTTGTCCCTGGCATCAGAGTCCTTTTTGCTAAAAAGTATGCTGTTTTCCAAAATTTCAAAATATGGTTTATTCTTTAGCATTGAGATGGCACAGCATCTAGTAAACACTTTGTGGAAATCTACATAGTTTTTCTTACAGTGTTTGGAGTCCAGGCCTGCACGATATGTACCCCACTGTAGTTGGGAAGTAATTATTTTAAAAATGTATTTTCTTTGAAGTTTACTCTATAAACATGATGCTACTGAACCCTGAACCCTGAAGGAATATTTTGTCTTGCAAATGCTTCCCAGATTATAATTGCAGCTTTTGTAAAGTATGGCATAGCAAACTGTATCAGATACTAGCTAGTGAAATTTTAATTAAATTTCATGGCTGTTTTTTTTTTTTTCTTAGAGATGGGGTCTCATTTTATTGCCCAGGCTGCAATATGGTGGCTATTCACAGGTGCAAACATGTACACTACAGCATTGAACCTCTGGCTCCAAGATGTCCACTTACCTTGGCTTCTCAAATAGCTGCGGCCACTGGTACACACCACTGTACCTGGCAATACAGCCATTTTAATGACTGCTGTGGGCTGCTTGTGGAAGTAAATTCTTTCTATTCTGAATCTTCAGTGAATCTCGTTTCTCCTTTCCTTCTAACCCCAAGGAAGAAGATGTTTATTTGAATGGGTCACATTTGAAATTTGCTTACTGTGTTCCCAGATGGAGTTATCTTTTTGCTAAAAGCAAATGAATGAGGTTTTCATTAGAGGATTGATTCCCTAAGGAAACAATGATGCTGCAGAGCTGAGATGCCCTCCTAAGCAGGCTGGGTCATCTAGCTTCTTTTCTGAGGATGTACTTTCTTATGTATGGCCACTGACCAAAGATTACTGTCCTGGCCTCCAAAGACCTGGGGCAAGTTGGTGTAGTTCAGTTCAAAATTAGGCTTTGCTTGTAGAACTGACTCGTTTTCCTAATTCAAATAGGGACAAGGAACCCTCCATATTGTCTCCTCTAGTTTATAAATTTCCACTGTGGAGTTTGAGGCAACTCAATCCAATAGCCACAGCTATTTGAGAGGCCAAGGTAAGTGGAGTGCCTCAATTATTGAGGCTAAATAATGCAAGCTCTTTACAGAGTCCCAATTAAAGCACACCCTTTAAAGAGCCCCCCAAATAAACTTAGGATAAATTAAATTAAAGTACATACACACATGTGCACAGTGCAAATGCAAATGCTATATAAAACATTGTAATTGTTTTAAGATACAGCTAATAGTAAAGTACAATTATGCCTTTACATGATTGTTTCTTTGGAGATTCATAGGCAGACTCTTGCTAAGCCAGTGCAGGACTTGGGCATTCCTAGAAGTTTTTTTTTTTTTTTACTCTAAATAATGCAAGTTCCTTACAGAGTCCCAATTAAAGCAAGCCCTTTAAAGAGCCCCTCAAATAAAGTTAGAATAAGTTAAATTAAAGTATATACACACATATGAACAGTGCAAATGCAAATACTATATAAAACATTGTAATAGGTGTAAGTGTTAACTGTCTATGAGATAATACTTAATTTATCCTCTCCATTCTAAGGTAGACCAGAAACTTGAGAATACAACAATAACAACAAAATATACAGATGCCATTCAAAACTGAAAAGCAGAGAATGACTTCTGTTGGCTGTTGATGTTATTTATAGTTGAATATAATCCCTAGATGAAAATCTCATTTTGGTCACATTAGTTCTATTTCTTTCTTCTGAAATTTCCAATGAAAAAATGTAAGGCTGATATAAATGCTAAAATGCATTGAGGCGTTATGATGTGCCAGGTATATCTCTACGCACCATTTGTGTATTATCTTATTTGATCCTAAAATGATATGATGAAGTTGAGGTAATTTTTATACCTCTTTCTGGGGATGGGAAAACTGAAGTCCATATCTTGTTTCACTTACCTACTTTAGAGGTGGAACCAGGATCTGAGCCCTTCTAGAATAACTTAGCTCATATGTGTAGCCCTAATTACCATGGTGATTAAGATAATTACTATGGTAATCAAGGTATAACACCTCTAATGATAACTTCTATTGTAGAAACCAGAGGAAAGCTTGTTACTAAAGAACAAAAGCATGGCTAAAAGAGAAAACAGAGGACTTTCATTATTTTAGACAGAACACTGGGACTAATGGAGTCTAGTTTTATATGACTATGCCTATAATGTGAAATACAATGAAAACAAAGGATCAGCAAAAAAACTCCAAAAAGTTCTTTGAATGAGTTGGCAGGCAATGGATAAAACAAATCAGAGTCCAGTTAAAACCTTTGAAAGCTCCTTAAAGTTAAAAAAGAGATTTGGATATTAATATCTCTGATTTGCTACAGACTGAGGAGTGGACGTTAAGGTTCTTCCCAGCCCAGTAATTTTTTCTTAATGAGCTTCTTTGAGTTAAAATACAGAAACAGTAAAACTCATTGATTCTAATGTGCAATTTGATGTGTTTTTGTCAATACTTACATGTATAACAACTACTACCATCATGATTTAGAGCATTTTCATCAAACATCCGTCAATTAGATGTTTGCTTTTTAAAAATGTTAATATGGCTCACTGCCCATAGCACAGTAGTTACAGTGCCAGCCACATACACCAAGGGTGGCGGGTTTGAACCTGGCCTGGGCCAGCTAAACAACTACAACGACAACAACAACAAAGAGTTGGGCATTGTGGCAGGTGCCTGTAGTCCCAGCTACTTGGGAGACTGAGGCAAGAGAATCACTTAAACCCAGGAGTTGGAGGTTGCTGTGATGCCATAGCACTCCACCGGGGGCGGCATAGTGAGACTCTATCTCAAAAAGAAAAAAATAATAATAAAAAATAAATAAAAATGTTAATATGAATGGAATCCAACATTTTATAATTTTTGTATCTGGTTTCTTCCACTTAGCACAAAGCTCTTGAAATTGGCCTGTGTTGTGTCTATCAGTAGTTCATTCATTGCCTTCTTTTCTTTTTTGTCTATCACATTTTGTTTATCTGTTCATTAGTTGATGGACATCTGGATTGTTTCCGGTTTTTTCCATCAGGAATAAAACTTGTGTGAATGTTCAAGTACAACTTTTTGTAAACACATGTGTTTTTGTTTCTCGAGTAAAAACTTTAGACTACAGCATAATTTCTGTATTACATGACAAAAACATGTTTAACTTTCTAAGAACCTGCCAAAGCCACTGTTTTCTAAAGCAGCTCTGTGAGTTTTCTATGTCTCACAGCAATATATGACAGTTTGGGTTGCTCTACTCACCTCTAACACTCCATATGGTTGATTATTTTTAATTTTAGCCAACATGGATAAATCTAGAAAACATAAGTGATAATATAAGATGCCATGGAATATGATATAATGATTAATACATACTGTATGTTTTATATATACAAACATGTATACAAAAGAAATAAAAATGTACATTGGAATGATAAATACCTATTTAGTATTTGTCTCTGAGAAGCAAGAGAGAGATGGAGAGGAATTGAATAGGGGGAAATTCAATATTTTTCAATTGTATTTGTACAGTTTTATTACTTGAAGTAATACTGAAAGAAAGAGAAAAGTATGGGTAGTGTTTATGCAAGTAGACAAAATAGAAAGATATTATTAACATCCTGAGAAATGTAAGCATAAAGATACTGGAATACATATTGTAAATATGTTTTTTGTTCATGAGCAATGAGAAATAAGGTTGAATTAACATGTTGGCTTCATCATACGGATACTATTAACAACCAAGTAGAATAATTTAGATTTGATAGTGTAGGGTAAAACAAAGATATTGTCATTTCTTGATGTGTTACCAGGCCTACCTTTCCAGGAAGTAACTGTCAATGGAATACATGGTCTTTATCCAAACCAGGGGATTTTCTTGGAGGGATGAGGTTGAGAGGCTAGTGGCTAGGAATGCATGCTTTCTTTTGTCCAAGAAAATATTTCTGCTGATGAAAGTATAGAGCCTGAAAACAATAATAACAATTACCAAACAATCTGTCTGTGAAAAAGTAAAATCTACACATATGACTATCTTCTTGTAGCTAAATATTTTGAGGTGAATTGAGGTGTGATTTGACATTTAATTATGCTGAAGGCATCCTATGTGAAAATAATATGGGAGAATAACTTTGGAGAGTACCAATGATATATTTTACTAACACATTGTCCTAAGAAAATACATGCCAATTAAGAGTTAAGATACATGCATTCAAACATAGCAAGCAAAACAAAGTACTATGAAAACGTTAACAGTAATAACACAGTGGTTATTGGTTACCCAGTGGTTTACTATGATCCATATTTGTTTAGATTTGGTCATTACAAAATACGTACTTATGTGAAACTAGGAAATTCAAGTATAATTTAGATTGCATATGTTTTGTATAAAAGATCATTGTTGTTAAGCTATTCATGCTTTAATGCGTAATTTTAGATGCTGAAGTTTACATTTAGATTTTTGTGTCTAATTATAATATTTTTATCTGTTAGGGCACAGTTAAGATGGTGGTCTCCATAAAACAATAATAGTCCCTAAATTAGAAGATTTTGTTTCTCTATTCTTGACAACAGTGAATTAATTTCGTTATTATTCACAAATTTCTAGTTTTCAATTATTAAGAGATTCAGAGTCTTGGGGGACAATCAATGACTTATATAATTTATTAACATATCAGCAGTATGAATACTATGGAATAACATAGATGTATTTCCATGAATATGGCCTTATGTTGAAGGTTTGTTTTTATTGTTTTTTTCTAATTCATAGGGAATGTGATATTTAAGGAAATATAACTTGATTCTTCTACGTTTTTCTTCTGATGTTTTCCATAGTGAATTTAAAAATATACTGCATGTATTTTGAATTATCACATTAAAATTCTGATTGTAATATTTTATAATAAAGGCCTTTTTGCCACTTTAATAAACAATATTCCCTTAGCTTTCTCTGGGACAAATATATTCCAATCAATAAGAAACTCTTCAGAAGATACAAGTTTATTATGTATCTGTTTCTGAGTTACTTACGAATTACAGAGAAGCTATTAGTGGAATACTTAGCATATACACATTTGCATACATCTCTGAATAGTTTTTTGTTTTGAGTGTAAAATTTAGTATTTGGAAGGAGACAAATACAGAATTCTTGTGAAAATCCAGTATAGAAGAAAAGATTCAATAATCATGACCTAGGGAGAATAAGTTCACAGAAGAGATTATTACTGTGGAAGGGAATGAAAAAGAAAAATTTCACAGGTATGATTTATCATCACAAAAGAAAAAGACTGATTTTTTTTATTTGTTTGTTTTGTTTTTTTGAGGCCGAGTCTCACTCTGTTGCCCTGGTTTGAGTGCCATGGCGTCATCGTAGCTCACAGCAACCTCAAACTCTTGGGCTCAAGCCATCCTCTTGCCTCAGCCTTCCAAGTAGCTGGGAATGCATGCCTGCACCACCACGTCCCACTAGTTTTTTTTTCTATTTTTGGTCAAGGCTGAGTCTGTCTCTTGCTGAGGCTGGTTTCAAACTCCTGGGTTGAAGCAATCCACCTGCCTCAGCCTCTCAGAGTGTTAGGATCACAGGCGTGAGCCACTTTGGGGTGGGCATTATCTAGTGTTAATATGAGGGAAAGAAACCTGAAACCAGCACAGAAGGTGAGAAATTGAGCATATGCAATTGAATGAGTCATCTCAGTTTGGGACCTATTAATACTCTGTGGAACATTCGAGTGAAAACGTTTCTTAGGCAGCTGGACACACACATGGACACACACACACACACATACCCCACAGGGAGAACAGAGGCAAGTTAATACATAAAAATCTCCTAATAACAATAGTAGCTGTAAGTGCCCTCCTGACAGACAGGACCTGTGTCTGAGGATTTTGGCTTCCTCCACTGTGTCTGGCTGATAGCAGGGACCGAGAAGTGATTGTTGAATAGATGATGTATAGATCATTGGCTCTGTATAGATAAGAAACCAAACTCAATAGAATGAAAAATAGACTTCCCAGGGAACTTTTTTTTTTTTCCTTTTAAATTATGGAGAATCCTAATATACATCTTCCACATCAGTCATTCTCAGCATCCTTTTGACATAAAAATTAAGGATCCAAAAAACTTCCATTTGTGTGAATTGTATCTATTATTTGCTTTAGATTTTAAAATATTCATTTGATTAATTGAAGGTAAGTCAAAATTACATGTTAAGATAAATAGCATTTTAGTGAAAATATTCCAAAGAAGAAAAAACATTGTGAAAAGAGTGGCCTTGTTTTTCGTTTTGATAAATCTCTTTTCATATTTCTTGCATTTTCATATTTTCTCCTGCCTTTCATCTGCTTTGATATTAAGTTCTGGCTGAAGAATATAAAGAAACTTCAACTTCACACAGATATGTAATTGTGAAATAAATATTTTCAATAGCCTTTTTGTATAATATGATACTTCACAAAAACCTGAAAAATATTGTTCCAATGTAGAATTCGAGACTATTCAATAAACTTAAAATCTACTTAACAATATTGTGCTTTGAGCAGATCTTTTAACTCTAGAAGCTTTTGAAATATTAGGAAAATGTTGGTTCACTGAATTAGGTATCTCTGTTAAATTAGAACACTTTATTATACAATAATAAAACATTTCATGTGTTAATATTAGTATCAATGCAGTCAGATAAGTCTGATCAGAAAAGCCTTATTAGATTTGGGGAGGATACAAATTTTCTAAAATGTTTATTTTAGCTGAAAACTCAAATTTTATCATTGCCAAAAAAATTCTATCAGTTTTTCTTGAGCTAACTAACAGCTTCACATAGTTCATTTTTGAGAAAAATTTTCCAGAAACTCAAGTCTTAATAACTATAGTTTATACTTGCTTGTTAGTAGTTTTTCAAGTATAAATGATATGTCATTAACAAGGTGTCTAGTTCAGCTCACAGCCCAAACAATATGAATATTCCTCCTTACGCCACTGCGTCAGCCATCATGCTTGGCCTATATAATAACACAGTGCTTTATCTGTACGTTACATTTCATCACACGACATAGGAAGTTTTTAATTCAAGCATGAAGATTTCAGAGATAAATTTTGCTGCTTCACCTAGTATGTCCTTTTTTTTGAATTTCAGAATACTAGGGGGGTATAATTTTTTTTTTTTTTTTTGGTTCCATGTATTGCTTTTGTGCTGAATGAGTCAGGATTGTGTGGCCATAGCCCGGGCAGTGCTCATTGTACCCACTCAGTATGATTTCACCCATCTTCTTGTCTCCCTCCCACAACTGCTTGATTTCCATTGAGTTTTACTTCCCTCTGTGTACGTGAGTGCTGATCAGTTACTACCAATTTAATAGAGAGTATGTGTGAAGTTCTTTATTTTTAATTTTTTAGATACTTCACTCTTCAAATTGTTGCAAATGGATTAAGATATCTTCTTTCATGGCTGAATAGCATTTCATGGTGCGTGTGTGTGTGTGTGTATACATACATATTCATATATATCATAATTTGGTTTCTTTTTTTTTGGGACAGAGCCTCAAGCTGTCACCCTGGGTAGAGTGCTGTGGCATAGCTCACAGCAACCTCCAACTCCTGGGCTCAAGCGAGTCTCCTGCCTCCACCTCCCAAGTTGCTGGGACTACAGGTGCCTGCCACAATGCCTGGCTATTTTTTTTTGGTTGCAGCCATCTTTGTTGTTTGGTAGGCCCAGACTGGATTTGAACCAGCCACCTTAGGTGTATGTGGCTGGCGCCTTAGCCACTTGAGCCACAGGCGCCAAGCCTCACAATTTGTTTATCCATTCATGAGTTGATAGACACTTAGGCTGATCCCACATCTTTGTAATTATGAATTGTGCTGTAACAAACATCGGGATGTAAGTGTTTTTTTGATAAAATGACATTTTTTCCTTTGGGCAAATAGTTGTGAAATTGCTGGATCAAATGTGGCTCTACTTTTAGTTCTTTGAGGAATCTCCACACTATTTTCCATACAGAGTGTACTAATTGGCTGTCCCACCACCAGTGTACAAGTGTCCCTTTCTTTCTGCATCTGCAGTGAGGTATCACCTCACCCCAGGTGGCTTTCATCAAAAAGTCTACCTAGGCCCGTCTTAAGTGAAGCTAGCAGATTTTTTATTCACTGTATGTTTGTAGCCATGAGGAATATAATGACTATTGGTACAGCTTGGCACTGGTGCCCGTTTTATCGTAAAATGTCAGGAATGTTCCCATGTTTTCTTTTTTCTTTTTTTTAGCCTAAGTTCAATTACCAACACAATGAAAAAAGCCACCACAATTTTAACATTATTACGAAAATGGCTTTATGAAAATGATCACTTGAAAGGGTTTTAGAGACCTCCAGGGGTCTGTGGACTACCATTGATAACCACTATTCTAAATAATATCTCTTCATAAGTACTATTGTATACAGGCAAAAGAAAAAAAATGATTATGAAACACACAGGCAAACTATGCTGTTAGAGAAGTAGCCCCAATATTATTTTGTTTGAAAATTTCAATATCTCCATTTGGGATAATTTCTTTAAGGGATATCAACATAGAGAAAATGTTATGTTTCACCACGGCTGCATTTCCTCTCAACTTCACTCCAGATGCACATTCCTTTTTCTTTTTTATTCTTCTTATTGCTGTAGGATTTTGACTGAAATTTAATGTAGTATAATTTTTAAAATTGTGTCTAGAGCAGCAGTTCTCAACCTATGGGTCGCAACCCACTGTATTAGAGAGCCGCGGCATTAGGAAGGTTGAGAACCACTGATCTAGAGGGTCAGTGTTGGGTAGGATGCAAAAAGTGGATTGTTTTAGGATGGCGCCTGTGGCTCAAAGGAGTAGGGCACAGGCCACCTATATTGGAGGTGGTGGGTTCAAACCCAGCCCTGGCCAAACACTGCAATAACAACAACAAAAAAACCCGTGGAATGTTTTAATATCATGTGCACTGAAAACCAATCTCTGTTTGGGGGACATTGCCTTGTATGCCTTCAAATGTTTCAAAATAAAAATGGAGAATGTTTTATTGGATCTGAATTATAGCACTGTAAACTATAATATCTGTATATGGTAGAACAACTTTTAAAACTGCCAATTAGTTGCCTCCTTTGACTGAAATCTTCCTACATATACCCCAGGCTCAGTTACGTAGCAGTCTGTTTTACAGATACTGAATACTTTATGCTTTACTTTTCACAGCACACTTTTATTTGGTATATATCATACACTGAGTTAAAGCCATCAGGACAGACAGCAAGTAATTAAGATGAGTCAGTGGCTCCATTCATGGCTGTCTTCAATGTATAAATATTATTTCAACAAATTTGTGTTGAATACCTATTGTGTGCAAGCCAGAAGGTCAACTTCTCTGTGTGTGTTGGGGGTGGTGGTGGAATGGAAATATGTGAAAGAAACTCTTCCCTTTGGAAACTTCAAATCTGGAGGAAAGTTGGCCCTATATATAGGCAATTACTAAAATACATCAGCATGAATTAGTGACTAGAATTAATAGGAGAAATATGCACATAGGATTATTCTGCAGGAGCTCAGTGAAAAGAACGATACATTCTGACTCATAAATTTAGAGAAAAAACAAGTAGCATTTGACCAGGTCTTATGGACAAAGTTTGATTTTGCTGGGTAGGGGTGTAGTTTCTAGGTTATATTCCAGGCAGAAGGGAGGATGAGAGCCCAGGCACTGAGGACAAAATGTGTCAGGTTTGATGAATGGTGAGTTGATGTTGGAGCACAGAGAGATGACAGAGAGGACCAGCCTTGTAAGTAAGTAGTGGCCTGGGTGGTTGGGGTGACACTGTGCTAATAAACACAGGTTAATCATCAAATGCTTTCTCTGGTTTTTTTAAAGTCCCAAATCAAGGGAATCAGAACATTGTTTCAGGACTATTTTTATGGTCCTAAAACATTGCTTCCAGTGGCTTTTTCCCCTTATTTAATCTCTCTGATGGTGTATGGCTTTGTGAACGTAGCAAATGTGAGGGGTTTTTCCTGCTTGTTCCACCTGTATATGAGGTTAAAGAAATGAGAAAAATGAGGTTTAAATACCCCTTCATTCATCCAGTTTCATTACAAATGCTTAATTTAATTATTACAGTAATCATAATAGTAACACAATGGACCCCTGAAGGGGGCAATTTGAACTGGACGGATCCACTTATAGGTAAATTTTTGACAACTAAATGGGATGGAAAGTATGGTATTTACTGATGTGAAACCTGCCTGCTTATATGTAGATCCAACTTATCCTGTCCATGGGTTCTGTAGTATCAACTTTGAGACTTGAGTATTGCAGATTTTGGTATAGGCATGTGTGTCCTGACCCAATTCCTGGAGACTATGGAGGAACAGCTGTAATGCAGGTGTCATCTGATTTAACCCTTCTTATTACTCTCTAAGGCTGGTAATCTCAGGGTCTCCATTTCACAGAGGAGTAACTTAATCTGAAGACGCAGGTGGCAGAGTTGGGATTTGATTCTACTCTTAAACATGCCTTGCACAACCTTGGTGGAAGTGACTCCCATTATCGCCATTTTACAAGTAGGAAAACTAAGGCTCAAGGAGATGAAATAATTTGCCTGTATTCTTGTACTACCACAGATAGCAAAGCGAGGCTTTTAGCCTCTACTACTTGCGCTCCTCAAAACATTTATTCTTTCCAGGACATCATGCTGCCGGCTTGTGTTGAACAGGGCTTTCTAGGGACACGTCAGTGCTTCTCCCAACACAGGACTACAGTCATAAGAAAAAAAAATCCTGGTCTGGTCTCAGGGTAATCAGAAAGGAGAACAACTACAAAATTCTGTGCTCTCCAGGCACATAATGTGGTCTCTGAATTAAGCAAACTTAGTGTGTGATGGTTCTCTCAACAAAAGACCAAATGCTTGATTAGTACAATGATTTTTTTTAAACAGCTTTGTTTTTTGTTTTTCTGTTGTTTTTAACAGGTAGTTTTGGTTAGTGATTTCCAGGCAATGAAAACAGTCTCATTTGAATCAGCATAGGGACATTGAACACATTCACATATACACACATGCATGCATATTCTTGGAATTCTGATTCAGTAGATCTCAGGTACTGCCTAGTAATCTGTTTTCTAAAGCTTATTGGTTGAGGCAAATAGTGCAATAGTGAGAAGCCTGGTTTCTCTAGCCAGATCTCGTTGGTTTTACTCATAGCTCTATAACCTTACAGTGCTTCAATGCATCATGTACATGAGAATTCCACAGATACTATTCTTATTATATGTATTCAGGTTTTAGACTGACTGTTATAGAGGATGTGATAACTTAGGATATCAAAGGACTAGTGATAAAATTCCATTATTCTAAGGTAAAGTTTTCCTGGCTAAATGAAAAGAAAGATGACTATATGTGAATAGAACCAGGAAAATTCAATTGTGGATCCTACTTATAGTCAATATGGGTTCTTCAAATGTTAATGTATTTGAACAAAAGTAAAATCAGAATAATTTAGATGTAGACTAAACTGAAGTTTATTCTTAGACTGTTTACAGAGTGTTTAATAAGCACATTAATATTGTAATCTAGTTGCATGAGGAGTATTTGACCTAATTCAATGAAAAAAAGAAAGTAAAACTCCAACCTCTTAGTCGCTTTATAGAGTATACTTGTACATAAGTAAAAATACAGGATGGGGAATGGGGGGCAAGATGGTGGATGACAAGCAGCCGGTGCACATACTCTCAAGGAAAGGATCAAAAGTCGCAGGTAGATGCCCACCTATGGATGGACCTTCTTGGAGAGTGCATGTGAATCATCGGAGAGGTGATGAGGGGTAAAGGGAGTAAAGAAGAAGGTGATGGAATAAAGAGGGAATAAAGAAGAGGGGAGGCATTCCCATGTGGAGAAGGATAGGAGAGAATCCTGGAGCTCCATGCTTCCTCTGGAAAGTGTGGCCTCAGCTATGAGGGGGTTCCATCACTGTTGCAGACCTCCAGATGTCCTAGGGAGTTGCTTGGTGTCTGTATAGAGACATTTTACCAGATAGTGGGAACAGCAGGGAATTGATTGGTACCTCCTGTTCCCATGATGCTACAACTGATGCCATTCTAAGCTCTTATTCAGGTACCAGGTCTATACAGGGATTGGTTTGATGTAGCCATCTTTGCATCATCCCAGCTGGGCCAGGGAGGAAGTAGGGTGAGCGGACACTCTTGCACACCCTGTGACTGGGAGCCACATACCCTTCCCCACCAAGGGTCATGAACTCCACCTGTGCAGGCCTGTGACAACTGCCTCTGTAGTTCCTAGGTAGAAGGAGTACCCGGCCACCCACAGCCTAGCCTCTCGGTCCCACACCTGTGATCCCCATGCTCCACTTGGCCCTGCAGTTCTATTCCTGAAGTTCTGGTGCTGCCACTGAGTTTCACAGTCCCCACCCTGTAGCTCTTATGCTGCCCCATGGAACCATGGGTCTGGCCCCAAAGCTCCCATGTGCTGCCTAGTACCACAGCCCTTCTGCAAGGCTCCCATGCTGCTTCCCTGCACCATGGCTAGCCTCTCATGGTTCCTGTGCTGCTCTTATCCCACAGCATCAATCATGTGGATTTCACACTGCCAATGGACTCTGTTTCCAAAGTTCCCCTGCTGCCACTGGAACCCTTGGACCTATCTGCATGGTTCCTACCCACTGCCTGGCAGGAACTATTCACAGTCCAAATTTCCGCCAGGTACCTGCTAGCCTTGAGCTGCCATTGCACCTGCACTCAGTTGGAGTGAATACTGACAGCCTAGACACCAATGATCACTGCCTAGATAGCCTTACCCAGCTGCCACTGTCACCACTATGGGAGCCCCAGGCAGAGAAAGAAGTCTTCCACAATTACAACCTCTATTGAGAGAGACTTGTCCACCCTCCCACTCAAGCTCCCAAAAGAATGTGGGGAACAACTCATTACTTCCCATGAATATCACAATGATTATCCAGCACCTGCTTGGACTGTGGTAATCACAGGGGTATGGGATGAAACAGCACAACTGCATTATAGGCTCTCAGTGCATCTGCCCACCTCCTGCCAGGTCGGTTTCCCACATTTGGTCCCAAAAGTGCCTCCTTGGAACCTCTTCTTCTCACCAAGTAAGAGAGTTTCCAGCAAAGGATAATAGGTGCCTTGCAAACCTATCTGCCCTGAATAGAGAGAAGTTTCAGGTGAGAAGAAACCAGCAAAAGAAATCTGGCAACGTGAAAAAACAAACTAGTCTGATACCCTCTACAGATCACAATGGATCTATTCCAATGGACCTCAACCAAAAGAAAATTGTGGAAATGTCAGCAATGAAATGCAGAATATTGATGACAAATAATATGAATGAGATTAAAGAGAAAATTTAAAACTAACACAAAAAAGACCACCCCCCCAAATTTAAGGACTTAAATGAAAAATTGAAAAAGTTACTAAAGAACTAGATAACACAAGAAAGAATATAATAGAAATAACATAAATTGATAAAATGAAAGAATCATTTAGGCAATTTTACAATATAGCAGAAAGCTGCAACTAGAAGAAAAAAAAATCTCAGAATTTGAAGATAAGACTTTCAAATAACCCAGTCAACAAAATATGCAGAAAAAAGAATAAAGCAGAATGAATAATCACTCAGAAAATATGGCAATATGCATGAACAAATATATACATTTTAGGTGTCATGAGACAGCAGAATAAAAATCAAAAAGTGTAGAAAACCTATTTGAGGGAATCACTGAGGAACACTTCCCTGGGATTGCCAGAGATTGAGATCCAGATGCAAAATGAACATTAAACACAGAGAAGATAGACTATAGCACATCTCCAAGACACATAGTTATCAACTTGGCCAAAATCAAAATGAAGGAGAACATTCCACAAGCTACATGCCAAAGGTAAACAGCAAAGAACCACTCATCAGACTATCAAGCCAGAGTGATTAAAGCCCTAATTCTTAATCTTCTTAAACAGAAAAACTGCCAGCCAAGATTTTTTCTAAATTTCAGATTAATAGGAAAGTACAAACAATTAGGGTACATTGTTTGCTTTTGTTAGGTAAGGTCCAAATTGTAGTAGAGGCCTTCATCCGGGTGTGCCATAGACGCTTACATTGTGCCCATTAGGTGAGAGCTCACCAAATCCTCTCAGACAAGAATTTTACATCCTGCAAAACTAAGTTTCATAAAAGGCTTTTCTAGAGAAACAAACACTAAAGGAATTTGTCACTACTAGACTTGCCCTACAGGAAATATTTAGAACTGCATTATACATGGAACCACACAACAGATACCTACCAGCATGAAATATCAAAAGGTTGAAACTCACAGCTATTGTAAAATGATAGCAGAAGAGGGACAACCCACAACAAGGTAGCATCAAACATGAACAGAACCATTTCCCGTATAGAAATAATATCATTATACACGAACGGTCTTAATGCCCCACTTAAAAAACATACACCAAGTATTTGCTGTCTCTAAGAAACACATTGAATTCTAATGGAAACACACATATTCAAGGTAAAAAGATGGGGAAAATTTTACATATAAATGGAAAGCAAAAGTGAGCAAGTGTATCCATTCTCAGATCAGATATAATAGACTTTTAATCAATATTTGTAAAAAATAAAGGCAAAAATGGTCATTATATATAGTGTTTAAGGGACAAATTCAACAAGAAGACATAATAATCCTGAATATACAGTGAGTGCCATAAACATGTACAAATATTTAAGAAAGAAAAAATATTAATATGATAATACTCAATGTAGACTGATAACATTTGTTGTCTGGTATATAGTATCTTGTATCTCTTGAAATTGCAGAAGTCAAATGTGACTTGAGTATTACAAGTTTAATACAGTTTTTTTTTTCTTTCTTAAAATATGTTTATGTTTTCTCGGCACCTTCTGTATATATACTTAAGAAAGAAGCTTCCAGATCCATAAAGCAAATTATAGTAGATCTAAGCAAAGAAATAAATGGTAGCATTGCATTAGCTGAAGATCTAAATACTGACAGAGATGGACATATCAACAAGGCAGAAAATCAATATAGGAATAGTGGAATTAAACAGGATACTAGAATAAATGGGCCTTATAGAAAATTCTTTCTACCCCCAAGTTGCTGAACATATATTCTTTTCATCAGCACTTGGGACATTCTCCAAGATTGATTATATCTTAGGCTACAAAACAAGCCTCAGCCAATTAAAAAAAATCAAATAATACCACATATCTTCTCAGACTACAGTGGAATAAACTTATAAGTCAATTTCATGAGAAATACTCAAATATGCACTAAGCCATGAAAATTAAGCAAGCTGCTGCGGAAGAATGCTTGGGTTGATAAAATTAAAGTGGAAATCAAAAGATTTCTTGAACTGAATGACTAAAGGAATACAAACTTTCCAAATTTATGATATACAATGAAAACACTCTTCAGGGGAAAATACGTGCCCTTACATACCTACGTCAAAACACAGAATGATTATAAATTAACAACATAATGGTACATTTCAAAGAACCTGAAAAACAAGAGCAAATTAAAGTCCAAACCACCAAAAGAAAATAAATGTCAAAGCTAGAAGCAGAAATAAATGAAATGGAATCTATAAAGTATATAAAGGACCAATAAAACAAAGATGGTTCTTTGATCAGATAAACAAAATTGATAGCCCTCTAGTCACATTGACCAGAAATAGGAAAGAAAAGACTCAAATAGTTTATTGAGAAATGAAAAAAGGAGACATTGTAAGTGATACCACAATGATACAAAATATCATCCATAAATACTAGGAAAACTTCTGTGTACATAAATTAGAAAATGTAAAGGAAAAGGATAAGTTCCTGGAAACACACAACCTCTCAACTATCAATCAGGAAGAAATAGAAATCCTGAACAGACCAATAATGAGTAGTGAAATTGAAGCAGTAATAAAGTATCTCCCAGCAAGACAAAGAGTGAGGCCAGATGGATTCACAGCTGCATTCTACCAGATCTCTAAAGAACTGTTGTCTATCTTACAGAAATTATTTTCTAACATCAAGAAGGAGTGAATCCTCCCAACTCATTCTATTAAGCCAGTATCACCTTTATATCACAGCCAGGAGAAAACTACAGACTGATGTCCCCTATGAACCCAGATGCAAAAATCCTCAACAAAATACTAGCAAACCAAATTCAATAGCACCTCAAAAAGATAATTACCCATGATCCAGTGGATTTCATCTCAGGCATACAAAAATGTTAAACATATCCAAATCAATAATTATGATTCACAACAGAATCATAAACAAAGTCCATATGATTATCTCAATAGATAAAAAAAAAGGAATAGCTAAAATCCAACACCCTGTCATGTTAAAAATCCTAAACAACCTGGGCATAAGAGGAACAAACTCTCAAAGTATAAAACCCACATATGACCAAACCAATAGCTAATGTCATAGTAAATGGAGAAACATTATTCCTAAGAAATGGAACAAAACAAGAGTGCCCTTGTCACTGTCACCACTTTAACAAAGTGCTTGGATCTTTATACAGAGAACTACGAAACACGGATAAAAGAAATCACAGATAACACAAACAAATGAAAAAATATCCCATTCTCATGGATTGGTGGAATGAACATCATTAAAATGATCATACTGCCCAAAGCAATTTACAGATTCAACACAATCCTCATCAAAATACCAACGTCATATTTCACAGATCTAGAAAAATAATGCTTCATTTGCAAGCAAAGAAGAGCCCAAGTAGGAAAAGCAATCTCAAGCAAAAAGAACAAATCTGGAAGTTTCACATTACTGGACTTCAAATTATACTACAAGGCTATAATAACCCAAACCCAAACAACATGGTATGGCCATAAAAATAGAGACGTAGAGCAATGGAACAGCACAGAGAGTCCAGAGATCACACCATCTGCCTACAGCCAGCTGATCTTCAGGAAATCTGAGGACAGCAGACACTGGGGATAGGAAGCCCTATTCAATCAATGGTGTTGGAAAAACTGGATAGGCATCCTAAAAAGAATGAAAGAAGACCCCTATCTCTTGACATATACAAAAATTAATTCAAGAGGATTAAAGACTTAAATGTAAGTCACGGACCATAAGAATTCTAGAAGGAAATAAAGGGTAAACTTTTCGAGACATTGGCCTAGCCAAAGTATTTGTGACTAAGTCCCAAAAGTCAAATACAGCAACAATAAAAATCAATAATTTGGATTTAATTAAATTAAAAATTTCTGAACAGCAAAAGAATTAAATCAACAGAGTAAACAGGCAATCTATACAATGGGAAAAATATTCACAAACTACACATCTGATAAAGCGCTAAAATCCAGAATCTACAGATAACTCAAACCAATCACCAAGAATAAAACAAGCAGGCCAATTAAAAAGTGGGCAAAATGCACAATAGATAAATGACCAAAAATGTATGGAAAAATGCTCAACATCTCCAGTCGTCAGGGAAATACAAATTAAAACCACAGTTAGATATCACCCTACCCCTGTCAGAATGGCCATTATTAAAAAGTCTAAAAACAACAGTTGCTGGCATGAATGCAAAGGGTCTACAAATTAATGCAACCTCTACAAAACACAGTGTGGAGAATCCTGAAAGAAATAAAGGTAGACACCCCATGTGATCCAAAAATCCCGTTACGCAAAGGAAAAGAAGTTACTTTATCAAAAAGACATCTATACTCAAATGTTTACTGCAGAACAACTCACTATTGCAGAGATGTGGAATCAACCCAAGATTCTTGTCTGCTAATTAATTTATGAGCAGACAAGAAAATGTGGTGTATATGTATGCATGGAGTACTACTCAGCCATAAAAAAGAATGAAATGTTGTTTGCAGCAGCTTGGATGGAAATGGAGACCATTATCCTAAGTGAAGTGTCCTAGGAATGTAAAAAAACAAAACAAAACACCACATAGACTTTCTAATAGTTGGTCACTAACCAGTGGGCACACACAGGCATAAAAGGGTGTAAAGGGCATTGAAAACAAAGAAAGAGGGGAAGGTAGGATGACATGAGGCATCAACAGTTACCTGCCAGGTACAATGAATTCTGGTGATGGCACAACAACGATCTCGACTCAAGCAACACAAGGATTCATGTAACAAAAGCATTTATACCCCTTAGTAGTTTGCAGTAAAAAAGAACGTTTAGTATCAGTACAATAATAATAAACAAATGGGACAATAACACAGAATAGATAGTCCAGAAGACCCCATATATGGGACCATCTGATTTCTCATGAATGTTCTGCTTCAATACAGGGAAAGAGGGGGAAATGGTCTTTTTACTAAATGACATTGAACAAATTATTAAAAAATTAAAAAAAAAAAAAAACACAGAGTTTCCTGGTCATGAATCCATTTAACAATGCTCTTATAAAGTCCTATGTCTTTGAGGCTCATAAAAACCTGACAGTTGTTCATTTATATAAACGAAGAAATTGAATACCAGAATGGAAAAAAGATGACTCCCTAAAATGCAAACCAAGACTAGAAGTCAGTTTCTACATTAAATCAAAACTGTAGGAACAGTAGTTTTTATTAAGGTAGTTGCAAGAATTCAGACTCCTTATTTGTCAGATTGGTCACACTGGAGATGTCCTGTTATTAAAGAACGAGTACAGGTTTGGGAGATTTTCAGGCTGTCGTTGACTGGCGTCCTCAATTACTGAACATGTGGCTTGAGGTATATTATTTATCTGAAGTTCAGTGTCCTCTTTTCTATAAATATAAATGCAAGAAAATCAATCCTTGCCATTCATGTGTCCACCACTCACATGTTTATATATTTGAGAGCAACTTCCGAGTTCCATAATGGGTAGTGAGCCAAGTGCTTTGGGGCAGTTGAATCCCTGAGCCGCCAGCAAGTGAGCATAATCAGTTATCCAGATTTTTCTTATAGCGATAACAATCTCTATTTCTTTATAAATATATAAAAAGAGCCTTAAAAGAAAGGCCGGTCTGCTGGTCGTGGTGATGGAAAAGGAAAACCTAACAAAGAAATGAATGGTTCCTAGCAAACGGAAGTGGGGACAAAGTAAGCAGTAGAATGTGAAATCCTACACAGGTTCAGATCCAAGATAGCCCAGTTCTGCCATGAGCTCCATATGCAGAAACCAGAGAAAGTTACTCCTGAAACTGGCTCAGTAAATGTTGTAGTCTTTGCAAAAATAAAGAAAGAAAGAAAAAACGAACGAACATCAAGCTTTAATGCAAATTGAAATGTAGATTAAAGTGGATATTAATATATACTGTTTGTACAGGAAATAATTGATTTAAACATGAACATGGTTTTAAAGACCAGAAGCCCGAATGAAAATTTCTTATTTGAAAATTTGGCAATTTGAAAATATATGTTAAAGTATTCCTAACAAATCTAAGACTTTCCTGTAACTACTTAATATAGTAGTTATAAGGATTCTATGAGACAAACAATATAATACATTTAACACATTGTCTGGAATATATGTCCTTAGTAATAATTGTTATTTTTCCATTTAATCTGTAGAAATAAAGCTTTACCATATAAGCTTGTATAACCTTTATACTTGCTATCATTTTCCATATAAAGGATTCATAGCTGCCGTTATTGATTTCATTATCACTAGCTTATAAGTTCCCCAGCTTTTGAACTTCTCATTTTCCTAGTAAATCAGTTTTGGATATGAAGATATGTGTCGGGTTATTGGGTTGCTAACATGCTTACAGTCTTTACTGCAAGAAGATATCAATCATGGTTTCTCTGGTAGAAAATGTCCATAATTATCATTCAGGATTTTCTTGAAATTATAAGTTACTACCACCTATTATGGCTGGTTGACATATAAACCTGAAATAATAAGGGGGTTTAAGGACTAGATTCTGCGACGGAAACCATTTGTGGCTAGAGGAATCTTTCTGCACGCTTCTATAATTTTTCAAATCAGGAATTGCTAAGTTCAAATCAGCAATAATAGAATTTTCTTTTCAAACTTGTGAAACTAAGGTTGACAGAATAAATTATTTATTCAAGGTCAGTGAAGGAGTGCTTGAGTCTCAATTTGTGACTTGAGGGCCACCTCTTGTGTCAGCTGTTAGCACAGAGTTAGTTCCCTGTTTGGCAGTAAAAGTATAAAAAAAGAAATATTGTATTTAAAGGATGCATAATGTACTTGCATTTATTTAAGACTTTTTAAAACACCATTGATCGTTGAGGCAAAACTAATTCAATTTGACTTGATACAAGTTATTTCCTAGTGAATAAGAAATGGACTCGTGTTAATAATCAAAGGTTATATCAGCTCGTGGCAGGTTTTTCAGTGGAGCATCTCCTGCCATTGATTTTAACTTGAGTTTTGTGAAGAATCTTTATTGTTCAGTAACTAGGTAAACAGCATGTTTATTCTGTGACAGGCTATTTTTATCATCCTTGATGTTGCCTGGCGTTTATTTATGAGAGAAGTGCATAGTTTGGAAAGGACCTCTGGGATCTCTCTGGGTGAACAATGCTATATAAATGTAAACCATCGTAATTATCAATACAGTCTTGCTTCATTTAACATGGGGGGGCATGTTCTGAGCAATGTGTCCTTAGATAATTTCACTACTGCACATAAATTGTAGAGGTACTTACACAAACCTAGATGTTATGTATTGCCTACTGGGCATGTAGGTATATCATATAGCCTATTACTTCTAGGCTAAAACCCTGTACAGCATTTTACTATAGTAACTATACTATAGCATGTTACTATATATGGTACTGAATACAGTAGATAATTGTAACATGATAAGTGTATGTGCACCTATACATATTTAAACCAAAAAATTACAGTAAAAATACAGTATTAGAATCTTTGGGGGCCACTATCACATCGTAGTCTGTCACTGACCAAATTGTCATTATATGACACACGGCTATAATTTATAGCTGATGTTAAATTAGAATTAGAAACAAACATCTGTGAGAACTAAAAGTAATTATAAAAAGGAGTAGTGGGAGGATTGCCAAACTATAAAGGAGTAATGAGAGAAGATTGGAGTAGCAAAGTTGAAAGAAATGATTTAAATCTCTTGGGAAGAATTGGCATAAAATACTCTTCAAGGGGACTAAGTAGAACACCATGGTCTTAAGAGAGATGTAAGATGCAAAGAAATGAATTTTGCGTATTTATTTGCACACTAACAGGATAAATTATGTTCTGTGTGCATGGCAAGCATTTGTACAAACACAATTTTGAGTGACTTTGGAAGGAATCTCAAGGCTATTCACTTTAATCTCAGGTGCTGTTCCTGGTACTGCTGTTACTTTATTAGCACTTTTGGCATCAGAGTTCAGTGAAAAAAAAGTTTATCTTCCGTTCCATTTAAATTGTTTCCAAAAGACATCATTTCTACTTCAAAAGAAGTCTGCCAGAGTCTGCATCTCGGAAGAGTTGGATATGATAATAATTCACTTTAAGTGCAGTCACTGTTATGGAGGATGTCTGCATCTTTCCTTCTCTTTTTTTGATAAACTGTTTGGAAAACTGGCCTATACTCTATCCATATTGCCTATTTCCCTCCTTAAGAATCTGGTTCCTTCTCTTCCACTCTCTACCCTTCCACTCTTCCTTCTCCTCTCTCTCCACTTGTTTCCTTAAGATCTAATTTGCCTGCTTGCTAAAGGCTTTGAACATTTGAAGTGACCTCTCTGAAACATCTGAGACACTTTACCTTCTTGGAGTTTTTCATCAAAGTCTGTGGCTCTGTCCCTCCCCCACCCCCTTCCTCCTCCAGCAATTAAATATTTGTAGCCTATTTACTGTTCTCCCTTTCATTTGGAGTTTCTCCGATTTCTATGCTCGTTCTTCTTTTCTTCTTTCTACATTCCCCTCCCCATCCCCCCGTAATGTTGACTATTGTGATTTCAATTATTTCTTTAACACAAATGATTTCCATGCCTCTGACCTAGACCTTTCACTTACCCAACTGCATCCTGCACTGATCCACTTGGATGGATGTTGAACTTACCAAATTCAAAATTAGACTTATTAACTCTGATTTTATACTTAATCCTTTTTCTTGAATTTCTCATTTCAGTGAGTTAAATAGTATCCACTTGGACCTCCAAGCCAGAAAACTAGAACCAGTTTAGATCCTTAAACCTCTTGACAGTATTTCGCCAGTACTGAAATATCTTCCAAATCCATTCTTCCCCTTAGATCACTCCTACCTTAATTAAAGCTACTGAAATTTCTTGTCTGGATTATTGCAATAGCATTTGTCTTCCGTCTCTGTAGTGGGCTTTCTTTCAAGTGTGTCCTCTGTACAACAGCTGGAGGGCTTGTTTTCAAAACACTTATATTGTCATATTTTCCTCTTGCTTAAAGGCCTTGAAATGCTCCCTACAGTTTTTAGCACATATCTTAACTGCTTGGCTTAACACATCACACCCTTCCTTAAAAGGTTCTGTCTTTTTTTTTTTTTAAGGATGAATAAAGCACATTTTAATTGCTCTTATGTCCCAATAGTTCATCCCTGGTGAAAGGAAATCTTATGGGAGCTTCCATCTATATGTTTTTAATTACACCTCTTTTTTTTTTATTAAGTCATATACACATGTATACATTAATGCATTTATGGGGTACAATGTGCTGATTTTATATACAATTTGGAATGCTTAGATCAAATTAGTTAATATAAGGTTTCACCTCATTTAGTTATTGTGTTAAGACATTTATATTCTATACTAAGTAAATATGACATGAACCCTTACAATATGCTCCATAGGTGTGGTTCCACCGTTTACCCTCCCTCCATCAAAAAGGTTCTTATTTTCTGTATTGCTATTGTGTGGGCCCTTTTTGCTGGCTATGCTGGACTTGTGATTCTGTAAATGGATCATGCTACGTCCCAACTTTATGATAACTCATGTATTGTTCCTTTTCCTCTATGAGTAACCCATATTTGACATGTCACCATTTACTCTTCATGTTTTCAAAACTCTGTTCAAGGATCAGCTTTAAAAGCTTCTCTGGCTTGAGATTATCCTCCTTAGTCTTAGCCTGGTTTCAATATTCCACCAGCAGGAGGGCTCCTTAATCAGTAGGTAGCCCTTCCCATACTGCAGTCGAGTTGCTGATGTATTCGTCTGCCTCCACCCTAGACTTCTATTTTCTTTCTTTTTTTTTTTTTTTTGAGGGTAAAAGTCCGTGAACTCTTCGACTTTATATTCTTGGGGCTTAGTTTGGTGCTTAGCTAAGCAGTGTTTGATAAATATTTGATGAACAAATGAAAAACATTAATGGGTATTTAAAACAGCTTTTTGTAAGTCGGGCCATTGCACAAAAAACGAAATGGAAAAATTACGTACTATTGAATTTTCAACCTCGTGTTAAATTTATTATCATGTGAGAGGTTATCTTAGGGAGAATGAGAAAGATTATGTTTTATAGGAGTGGCACTAAGTTGGGACATAATTGTGAATCTTTAAGAAACTTGACAGCATTGCTGTGACACCAACACATTGACTTAAAGATTTTCCAATGAGACAAATCTTTGGGTATTTAGAAACATAAGCATACTTGGTTTTGTATGGAAAGCTATTTAGGGTAGCGACTGACTGCACTTTTCCATTTCTATTAAGAATTTTTGGCTTCACATAGCCTCAGAGGATATTCAGTAGCAAAGGTTAGAAATATTTAAAGCACTTTCTCCCCTAAATATAATTAGAGGGACACAAAAACATCCAGTTTGCAATTACAGACTCATAACATTGACACACGTAATTAATGAATAACCTTGCCCGTATTACAGGATGGGCTGATGTATCAAGCATGACAAATGAAAATGCTTTCGCTTGGTTCAGCCCGTTATGTTTACACATTCTAGGACACTTTTGATCCCTATTTTTAGGGGTTATGTTTACACATAGTTTAAGAAATTGAAAATAAGCTGGGATCTCAGAAGGCTCATACTTGCAAAGGTGTTGCACATTTCCAATTAGTGAGAAGAGCCCATATTTGCACGTGTGTTGTAAGTTAGATGAAGTTTCTGATTTAAGGCACCACATTTTGTGAGAGGACTTCTTGGCCCCGGGTTCTGGAATAGAACACAGAATTGCTAGTGATGTTGCCCTTACTAAGTAGAGTGGTGGTTGATGTAGGAAAATGTTCAATTTGTGCTGATCCATGAGTCTTTTGTACCCAGAGCTTACATCAACCTTCTGGAAGAACTTAACATTAGCAATCTGTGCACTTCTGTTTAAGGTATTGTATACAAATAGTGGGCTCTTCTGGTTCTTGAATCAAATTTAGCATTAGCAAAGCTTCGTTCTCATCCAGGGAAAGATGCTTAGTGCCCAGGTGTCCTTGTTTCTGCTTCCAGCTTTTGAGTATTCCAGAGAACCCATTCTCCACAGGTGCACAAATAGGACTCACATTGTCTCCATCTGTCTCTTTTGTACTGTGTGTTTCATTGTTCTTGTGATTAGAGCTTTAGAATTGTGGGTGCCATCTAACAAAGATTTTTTTTTTTTTTTTTGAGACAGAGCCTCAAGCTGTCCCCCTGGGTAGAGTGCCGTGGCATTACAGCTCAAAGCAACCTCCAACTCCTGGGCTTAAGCGAGTCTCCTGCCTCCGCCTCCCAAGCAGCTGGGACCACAGGCGCCCGCCACAACACCCGGCTATTTTTTTTTTTTGGTTGCTGCCGTCATTGTTGTTTGGCGGGGCCGGGCTGGGGATTCGAACCCGCCACCTTAGGTGTACGTGGCTGGCGCCTTAGCCGGTTGAGCTATAGGCGCCGAGCCCAAAGATTTTTTATGTTTTCTTAATTTTAGTGCACTGTGAGGACAGGGTCTATACAATAGTAAATAGATGTTTAACATTAATTTCTTTTTTTATTATTTGGGATTCACGAGGATACAAAAATAAGATTACATTGACTACATTTATTAAAGTCTTTCTTCTAATTGCGTCCTGCCCCCAAGAGGTGTGCCATACATCGTGAGCCCCTATCTCCCTGCCTCCTCCCCCCTCCCCACTTGCTCATCCCCCTTGTATTAGTTCCCTCCTTGTATTAGCTCATCTGTGGCCTTCATATTAGAATAGAGTACATTGGATTCTTGCTTTTCCATTCTTGTGATGCTTTACCAAGAAGAATGGGTTCCACCTTCATCCAGGTTAATACAACAGATGTAAAGTCTCCATCTTTTTTAGTGGCTGAATAGTATTCCATGGTACATATGCACTACAGCTTGTTAATCCCACCAGCAGTGTAAAAGTGTTCCCTTCTCTCCACGTCCACTCCAGTATCTGCAGCTTTGAGACTTTGTGATGTGGGCCATTCTCATGGGGGTAGGTGATATTCCAGAGTAGTTTTTTTTTTAATTAAATGATAACTATATACATTAATGCAATTCTAGGGTACAGTGTGTTGTTTTCACATACAATTTGAAATATTTTCATCAAACTGGTTAACCTGGCTTTCATGTCATTTTCTTAGTTATTGTGTTAAGACGTTCATATTCTACTCTTAGAAAGATTCACTTGTACCCTTGTCAGATAAACCATAGAAGTGATCCCTTCTATCACTCTCCCTCAGAATCCATAGAGAACTCAAACATATTAGCAAGAAGAGAACCAGAGTAGTTTTAACTTGCATTTCTCTGATGATTAGGGATGATGAACATTTTTTCATAAGGTTATTAGCCATTCATCTGTCTTCTAAAGAAAGTTCTATTCATCTCTCTTGCCCAGTGATACATGGGATTGTTGGGACTTTTTTGTTGATTAATTAGAATTCTCTATAGATCCTAGTTATCAAGTTTTTGTCTGATTCATAATATGCAAATATCTTTTCCCATTTTGAAGGTTGTTTGTTTGCTTTGGTTGTTGTTTCCTTGGCTGTACAGAAGCTTTTCAGTTTAATTAAGTCCCATTTGTTTATTTCCCTTGTTGTTGTAATTGCCACAGAAGTCTTTTTCATAAAATCTTTCCCCAGGCTGATATCTCAATTGTTTTCCCCACACTTTTTTTGAGGATTTTTTTTTATTGTTTCATGCCTTAGAATTAACTCATTTATCCATCTTGAATCAATTTTTGTAAGTGATGAGAGGTGTGAATCCAGTTTCAGTCTTTTTACATGTGGTTATCCAGTTCTCCCAGCACCATTTATTGAATAGGGATCCTTTTCCCAGTGTATGTTCTTGTTTGGTTCATCAAAGATCAGGTGGTTGTAAGATGTTAGTTTCATCTCATGGTTTTCTATTCAGTTCCAGATGTCAGTGTCTCTATCTTTGTGCCAATACCATGCTGTTTTGATCAGTATGGCCTTGTAGTATAGCCAAAAGTCTGGTAGAGTGGTTCCTCCAGCTTTGTTTTTATTACTAAGAATTGCCTTGGCTATATGGGGTTTCTTCTGGTTCTATACAAAATGAAGAATTATTTTTTTCTGAATCTTGAAAATATGATGATGGTATTTTAATGGGCATTGCATTGAATCTGTAAATTTCTTTGGGTAGTATAGACATTTTGACAATGTTTGTTCTTCCCCGCCATGACCATGGTATGTTCTTCCAATGTTAATGTCTTCTGCAATTTCTTTTCTTAGGGTTTTGTGATTTTCTTTGTAGAGGTCCTTTACCTCTTTTGTTACATATATTTCTAGGTATTTCATTTTTTTCAAGCTACTATGAAGGGAATTATGTTCTTGATTAGTTTCTCATCTTGGCTGTTTTTGGCATATACAAAGGCTAATGATTTGCAGACATTGATTTTATATCCTGAGAAATTCCTGTATTTTTTGATCACTTCCAAGAGTCTTGTGGTTGAGTCTTTGGGGTTCTTCAAGTATAAGATCATATCGTTAGCAAAGAGTGACAGTTTGACCTCTTCTCCCCCCCCCCCATTTGGATGTCCTTTATTTCCTTCTCTTGCCTGATTGTATTGGCTAGAACTTTCAGCACTATGTTGAATAGTAGTGGCGATAGGACAGCCTAGTCTGGATCCAGTTCTAAGTGGAAAAGTTTTCAGGTTGACTCCATTCAGTATAGTATTAGCTGTGTGTTTGTCATAGATGGCTTTGAACAGATTCAGAAATGTGCTGCCTATACATAAATTCTTAAGTGTTCTAATTAGAAAAGGATGCTGAATTTTATCAAATTTTTATCAAATGCTTTTTCTGCATCTATTGAGAGGATCTTATGGCCTTTGTTCTTGCTTCTGTTGATACAGTTAATCATGTTTATAGACTTGCATATGTTAAAACAGTCTTGCATACCTGGGATGAAATCTACTTGATAATGTTGAATGAATTTTTAAATATGTAGCTATAATCTATTGACTAGGATTTTATTAAGAATTAGCGATATTGGTCTGACGTTCTCTTTTTTAGTTGAGTCTTTTCCTGGTTTTGGTATCAGGGTGATGTTTGTTTTGTAGAACTTGTTGGGGAAGATTCCTTCCTTCTCAATCTTTTAGAATAATTCTGTAGTATGGGTATAAATTCTTCTTTAAAGCTTTAGTAGAATTCGCGTGTGACGCTGTTTGGACCAGGGCATTTTTTTTCTTTGATCTCAGTTCTTGAAAACAGTCTGTTCAAGAGATGTATTTCCTCATGTAAGTCTAGGGAGAGGGTGTGATTCCAGGTATTGATCCATTTCTTCCACATTGTCAACTTAGGGGGCATACAGTTTATTGTAGCACTCAGAGATGATCTCTTGTTATTTCCCTTTTATCATTTTTGATTGAGGTTATTAGAGATTTTGCTTTTCTGTTTCTAGGTAATCTGGTCAAAGGTTTATCAATTTTATTTACTCTTTTGAAAAACCAACTTTTTGTTCTATTAATTTTCTGAATTAACATTAATTTCTTAATAGCCATCATTCAATCTTTTTAGTGATTTGAAGTGCCATTTTTATCATACATTATATTATTATATTTCCTGGATTTGTTTATGAATTTTCTTTCTCATTGACATGACTATATTTTTTGTGTAAATTAGTCACTATTTTAGGCATTGCCATTGTGTATTTTAACATCTAGTGGAAGAGGTCACCACTGTTAGTATGACTTTCAAAATTTTCTTGACTTTATTTTTGTACATTTAGATATAATTTATAAAATTTCCCTCCAAAATTAACTGAGATTTTCTTTAGAAATAGGCTCAATTTACAGAGCAATTTTGAGAAATTACTGTATCTATCCAGGGCAATAATACATGTATTTTTATTCAACTCATATGTCTCTCAGTACATTATAAATTTTAATGTAGTACTGGCAAATTTTCACTTAGTTTATGTTTACTTCATATTTGCACTGTAGATATATTGGAAAGCTATTAATATTTTTAAAATAAATTAAGCAGCACTTTTATTTACTAACTGCTTCCAATAGAATTTCAGATGATTCAGATTTTTTTGTGTGTAAATTTTTTTACTTAATGCATTGGTAAAGACATTTGAAATGACAGGGAAAACTGACTGTGATCATCACATTAATGAGAATGCCTCTCTAATAAGTTCAGATTTTTGCATAATGCTTAGTGTTGGCCTTTGATGGTTACTGCTGACCATACTAAAAACTATTTCTAATTTAAAGTCTTTCTAAAAATATGACACAATATGATTTTATGAAATGCATTTTTTGTCACCTGTCAACATGGTGATATATTTTTCCTTTAATTTATTAATGAATTTATTAAATTTTTGCTAATGTTTAACTGTAATCTAGTTTATGAAATATGTATCTCTTAGATACAGTGTATTGTCCTTTTAATATAATGTTAGATTTAATATTACTCAAAATTTAATATTTTATTGAGAAGTTTTTGCATTCATATTTAGTTATATGAAGGTTAGTTATATGGCTTCTTTTTCTTTTTCTCTTTTGTTAGCAAGTCATTTTTTAAAAAATTAGGTGAGATTGGGCAAGTTCAGAATGGTATAGCAGTAGATAATTTTTTTTTTTTTAAATAGAAAGAAAGAGATACTACTCATGTCCAAACACCTGGCCTGACATAATTATGCATTATTTTATTATGTTATCACTTTCATGTATATTATATATAATTAATTGAAAAAATACTTTAAGAAAGTAAAAGCAAGAAAAATTTTTACTTTGGTAATCTTTCATTACAACTTCATTAGAACAAATCTGTCTGTGAGAACTGTCCGTTAATGATTCTAATATTTTTATTTTACTTTACCAGAAAGGGAAATTCTCTTTATAGGTGAGTTAGTGAAAAAAATAAAAGATATTCACTAAGATTATCTAAACATAATTTGTTTAGCTTGACTATGCCCTTAAAAATAAACTGGATTATTGTTTACTACTAACTAAACCATTTTTAAGGAATTCTTATACTTTGAAAATTTGAAAACGAAGGCAATAATTCAATAGGAAAAATGCCTCATTTAAAAATAAGTAACAATGATAAAACAAAAGGAAGTTATTTTTCTTATACAGGTCCCACTTTTTAATGTCTAGGTGTATATAATGCATTAGGACTTTACTGAAGGAAAAGTTACTATTATAACTCAAATGGACTGTATAAACTAGAATGGATGATTCTATTTTTGATCTGTTTTATAATAATGTCTGCCTGCTATATTTATTATTTTGATATAACAGACAAAAATACTTTTTTCTTTGGCACAGTAGGTGATTGTATCTAAAGAGTGCTTTTACTAATATATTTTCTTATAAATTGGAATATATATATACATGCATATATATAGTTTTACTAGTGCCTCTCAAAGTAAAATTCACAGAAGATGCAAAATCTAAAACAATATAGATAATTTGTTAAATGGACACTCTGCATGTTTTTAGATAACGTATATATTTGCTAGTGCTCTGAATTAATGTAGAAGACTTAATTATGTAATTTCCTCAATTTCTTAATGGACCTTTTAATTTTTACAACAGATGTTCTTTTACAAGTTGTCTTTTATCATCCTTAATAATCTGTCTGCAATTTTTCAGTTTCATCATTTAAATCAGTTTATTTGAAGTTATATTAAACATTTAATATTGTGAAAGAACATATGATGATAATATTTGTTCTGACTACAGACTAAATTTAGTTAATGACTGTGTAAAAGAAGTAACTACTGACATAATTATGCATTATTTTATTATATCATAACTTTCATGTGTATTATATATAATTAAGTTAAAAAACACTTTAAGAAAGCAAAAGCAAGAAAAATTCGTGCTTTGCTAATCTTTCTTTCATTACAACTTCCATTAGGACAAATCTGTTAGTGAAAAATATCCTGGTGGTGGTTTCATGCTGACAGTCATTATGGTAGCTTCCTAGACATTTTATACCCTATGACAATTTCTCTAATATTTGATGTTATATCCCCCAAATAAGAAATATATATTATTTCTTTTATTTATTTTTTTGTTTATTATTTTCTCATCAGTATCTTTTTAAATTGACAAATAATAATTGCACATATTTGTAGGGTACATAGTAATGTTTTCATATATATAAAATGCATGATGATCAGATAACATTATTAGTATAATTTTTATCTCAAAAATGTATCATTTCTTTGTGTTGGAAACATTCAGTATTTTCATTCTAGTTACTTGAAATTATATAACATGTTATTGTTAACTATAGTTATCCTACAGTGGGTAGAACATTAGAGCTTGTTTCTTCTTCAGTCTAGCTGCAATTTTTATCCTTTTATGAATTTCTTCCTAGTCCTCTCTTCTTACAATATTGTTCCATAAAAATATCTTCTAAAAAAGATAAAGAAACATTTCTGTTCTTCATAATGCAAATAATATGCTTAATTGTTCAGAGTTATTTTCTATGAGAAGATATTTATTAGACAGAGAAAATGATAAAATTATATATTTTCATTGTCTCAAAATTTATTTATGATTTATCTGAACACATGTGTTTATCAATAATACCATTATTATCATAATGATTGTGCAAATCCTGGTGAAAAAGTCTAATCTAAATTTGAATGTTTGATTCTGGGGACTTATTCCTGGTGATATTGTAGAATTTGAGAATATATTTAATGAAAAAGTTATAAGTAGACTATTGGGATGCCCAGAAGTAGTCCACATTGATAATAAAATGTCAGGGAGTATCTGAGTTAATTAACATGGCCAATTTCTGGAAGGGGCTTTGTTTCTCTTCTCTTTACTAACATTGTGAATATTTCAGCCAATAATCTTTTTATAGAAAATTTAGAAAATAAAGATAAAATAAATACAAAAAGGGAGCAGGTGTAAATACAGAAACAGGAAAGCCTGGAAGTTATTATTCAAACTTCTTAGATAATTTACACCCCATAATAAATATTTAGGTCAAATTTGGATCTAGGTATCACTTACTTATACAAGTTCTCAGAATATCCATTTGTTCTTATATATTCTTCTGAATGGCCTGAGTATTAGACCTAATAAAATAGTTTCTTTATGTGATCTCATTCTTTATTTCATTATTTGGATCTCATTCTAATTCATCAATATTAAGTCTTGTCATTGGAACATCAGAGAATATCTGGTTAAAGACTGAAAAATAATGTTTTTACTGTCAACAATTTTCTGTCTAATTGACAAATTTGGCTCAGTATAAAAAAATTTATTGGGCAGCGCCTGTGGCTCAAAGGAGTAGGGCTCTGGCCCCCTATTTTGGAGATGTGGTGTGTTCAAATCCAGCCCCAGTCAAAAACTGCAAAAAAAATGAACCCCCAACAATAAAAAAAAATTATCCTTAACTTCTTTGAGGTCCTTTTAAGGATATAATTATACTCTAAAAAGAATTCTACAGAAGTAGGTATATAATTAAATTATAACTTTTAGCTCTATTGATTAATAAGATAATATAGTGTTTATCAAATAATTATATTCAAGAAAAGACATTATATATAATTATCAAAAAGTTAATTTGCTAACTAAATTAAGTAATGCCAACTATTTCACACAAATATGCATAATTAATAGATAACATCATTCATTCTATGCTCTAAACTACCTTAATTTTCTAGTTTAAAAATTAATGGTCTTCACATTATCTTTATTTGATACTTCATAACACTATCTTTTTTCATACTGAGCCTCACATTTATGCAGTTGGAAACTTGCATTTTCCATCGCACTTTCTTCCATTCTTCCTGTCTCTCTTCAGGTCCTCTGTGTCTCCTTTCTATTCTGCTTCCTTCTGTGCAGATACACAGGTTAATGCCCCTTAACTACTTAGTATTTCATGCTCAAAGTTTTTGACAGTTCCATATATTCACAAAAGACATTTATTAATTTCCTGGACTGACACCCAGGGCCCTCCGTAGTCTATCCCAAATTCACTTTTCCAGCTTTACTTTCCAATATCCTAAAGTGATTCCCGCATTTCCAGTCCAACTGATACATTCACTGTTGCACAAATTGATCTCAAGCATCTCTAATCCTGGACCTTTGCTCAGGCATTTTCCAAATTCAAAATCATTCTTATTTTATCTTCTCTGTCCATGTAAATCTGTTATTTTTTTTCCCAAATCTTTGCTGGAGCTACATAATTTTCTTTATCATACCAAATTATTCCTGCTTATACATTAAAACTACATACCATATTATTGTTAAGGATAGTCATGCAGTGCATTACTAGTACTATTTCTTTGACACATATATGGCTTGTGGATGGATCTATTGCTAACCTTACTCAACTAGTTCCATGAGCCTTCCACATGGATGAGCCTTACAAGTGGATGATTATGAGAGTTTTGAGACACACTCTTTTATGGTCCATTATTTCATTTCTAAGAGACACAGTCAACAATGTTCTTTCTAATTCACCTGTACAAGTTTCAACTTTCTCAGCTTATTGGTGTTGCTGAGAGGGCTTCATTTATTTCTGTCTGAGTGGATTTAATGTCTCTTTATTTTCCTGTGTCTGAAAACTTTTGTAGCCACCCACATATCAACATTATTCTTACATGACAACTTTCTTATTCATAAGTCCTTACTTTTGATTCAGACTGTAATTTGACCCCTGTGTTTTGTTCTGTTTTGCCTTTCTCAATAGTAGGTGGTCTTTCTAGACTCTTCCATGTCTAAGACTATGTCTCTTTCTCTTAGCTTGGATAGGTATAAACCCTTGAGACACAGACTTTTGCTCCAGAACTCTTTACATTTGTTACATTGTCTTCTAGAATTTAATGTACAAGGGATTGGGAGAGTCTGATTTTCCTTTCTCCTTAATTATGGTGTTTAGTTTTGTCTCAATGCTTGAGAAATATTTATTTCCTTATTCTTATAATTTCAAAAATGGTTGTGAGTTGTTAGGGGTCCAGTGGGATTTTAGGGTTTGAGTTCTTCTCTCTGAGATCTTGGATGCAGGAAAAATCACAGAAGAAAAAACAGATAATCTCATGCAAACTCATATGTCATTTCATTTAAGGTTAGTCAAGCATGCAGAATCTGCCAAATGTGGAACTTCTAAACTGGAAAATACAGTTTCTGTTGTGGAACTTTCTGAAGCCATCTGCTTGCTACTTCACCAATGCTGGATTCTTGAGTCCATAAATCTAGCCAGCCCTCCAAAGATGGCACCTACCCACAAAAGGCCAAGCTCTAAGAGTGTTTGCTACTAATGGAGGTTGGAAATGAGGATTTGGTGGGAATCTTTCTTCTCTTTTATGGCACAGAAACAAACTCCTTACTCCATTAGTAAAATTTGGTCAAAGAACATCCTAGACTCCATCCAACAGAGGATTACTTGCATTTTTTTGCAAGGAGCTATGGAATAAATGAAGAAAGCAGAAATTACCCTAATGGATTGTCTCATTAGTTTTATTTTCTGAAGTTACACTGAGATCTGCATACTTAACCTTTACCTCCTAACTTAAATATTAAGGTTATTCTTCTATTGGTTATTATTACTATTCAAAAAGAGAATTTTTGATTTCTGCTTCAGGAGTTCCTAAAATTCTCATGTTTGAATTTTGTTCTTTGTCCTCTACATTTATCATATTCATTCTCATCTCTTTTACTTCTTTGTCTTTTTTCTTTGTATTCTGGAGTAGCCTATCAAGTCCACTTCTTTATTCATATTATGATTTATTGTATGTCATTTTAAGCCCTTACTGTCTTCTAATTTGAATTATAATAGAACTACTATGAAATTTTTTCCCCTTATGATTCTTTATCCCTCTGATCTCCCTTTTCTCAGATTGCTCCCTTTTAATAGACATATTTTTGTAGTAAAAAGTATTCACTAAGCATGTGCTTGTTACCAGGTATTGTTGTAGACACTGAGATACATCGAGGAATGATAAAATTAATACTTGGTGAATACTTGCTGGGTCCCAGGTGCTATTTTGTGTACTTGCTTGTATCAATTCCCCTATTCTACCCCAATGCCTTAAAATACAGCTGTTGTAGGTTTGGTTCATTCAGAGGCGAACCCTGCGACTAGCATTTGAGTATAAGCCATTTGAGTAGAAAGGCACCCCAGGAGGAGCTGGCAAGGGAGTAGAGAAGTATGAAAGGAAAGTAGAAGAAAGCTATTATGGGGTCTGTGGTCTGTGAGAAAATGGGGCTCAGAGAAGTGGCCTCAATTGTTCCACACAAGGGGTAAGGAAGATATTTATTAATATCTTCAAATTCTCATTCATTCTAATGGAATAGCTGTTCCCTGGAGTTTTAACTCCTTGGTACTTCTGGTCTGTCTAGCACAAAGGCTGAGAATGTTCCTAGGGCCAGAAGGAACACAGATCCTGGCTGCAGATCACAGGTACTTGCAGTATGAAGCCATCTGAGCACACAGGGATGGGAGTGCTAAGAGGGTGAGGTACCAATAACATTGGCTGCAGCTGGTATCAAATAAGAAAGATGAATCAAAGAGCGGATAAGTAACTTGCTTAATGTCACACAGCCAGGAGGTGACAGAATCAACCCATAATCACTCTGATAGGCTGCCATTGCACTCAAGGGCTATGAAGATTTTATGGCAAGATGAGGCAATAAAGAGAGAATGAAGCTGTCATTTAAGCAGTGTGGCTGGGGAAACCTTTTGGAAGGGGCTGTGTATGAACAAAGACCAAAATGAAATGAGGAAAGGAGGCTAGGAACTATCTCGGGAAAGAGCTTTCCAGCTGGGAGAGTGTCTAGCATGTTTAAAGTACAATGAAGAGCCCAGAGTGGCCAGCACAGGATGAGTGCAGGAAAGGACAGGCAGCAGGGCTACCTCAGCCAGGGCCCAGGGGCTAGTGGGAAGCCTTCCGGTGTCCTGTGACCCTCAGTCATTGGATCATTGATGCCACCCCTTTTTGTGCCTGCTGAGTTGATCAATTTTCTAAAGTGTTCATCTAGCTCAGTGTTTTTGAACCTTTTAAATCCCATGGCATGCTTAAATTATGTTGATCAAAAAATAGAGGAAAAACCAGAATATACTTACTGTGCTTTGAACTTATTTTGAAAATAATTTAATGAATGATATTTAAAGGTTTTCAAGGCACAGCTAAGATCCTCTCACATCCACCAGTGTGCAGTGGCACCCGGTTGGAAATCACTGGTCCAGCTCCTCTGCTGAAACATTTTCAATGGCCTTCTCATTCTATGACTTTTCAGAATCAAGTTCTTTTTCTTGGGTTTGGAGTGTTTTTCAAAGGTGCTAGGATAGGTGGTTTTGGCTTCTTGTGTGTATACGTGTTAAGTGAAGAAACCTCCCCAGAGCCAGTGTGGGTGACCTGCATTTCTGAGGTTCTTTTCTCCACTCTTGTTTGGTCTTTCACAGGTTGAGAAGGCAACTGGAGCACAAAGTTGCTCTCCGCTTCTGTATCATTATTGCTCTGCAGTGGGATTTTTTTTCCCACTCCCACTGTGAGCCACCCCGCTGGGGTCTATATTTCTTCTGGAAGCAACAGGAAATTAGTGGTTCTGCACAGACAGCATCCCAGGGTGCTGCAGCACAGCACTGAGAATGGCCTTGGTTCATGCGTGGCTCCCCTTCTTGTTTGCTACTTGCGTGAGGCCCTTCCCTATTGGATCTGTGAAGAGAGAACAAATGGCTGTGTGTGGGGGGTGGTGTGTGTGGGGGGGGTAGTGTGAGACAGATTACTTGTGCTGCATCATGAAAAGCAGCAGCTGTGGGGTAGACAGGTTCTCAACAATTATTTCCTTCCTGGCATTTCTTTAAGTGATGTTCACAAGCACAATCCACTTCCCTCTGTGTCTGCAGGGGTTTGTGTAGTTCCTGCTGCACTGGATAGTTTCTTCCACTTCTCTTTGAATGAGGAGAATGTATCAGAATGGGAGGCCTACTAATGTAATCTCAGAAGTAATTGTGCTCAAGTGTACATATGAGCACAATGCCATAATACTGGTGAGAAACTACTTGCTAAGCACAACTGGCCTCAATGCCCAGCAACTCAATCTCCAAGTTGTCAGACATTCATCATGTCTTAAAGGTTGTGGGGTAGATGTAAGATATGGGGAGAGAAACAACAGGGAGGACCTAGGATTTTTTGCCTGCATGCCTGCCTGCCTGCCTGCCTGCCTGCCTGCCTGCCTGCCT
>NW_003852432.1:2531320-2534651 GCF_000181295.1 Otolemur garnettii
TTTCTTTTTTAAGTGATAGCTGTGTACACTAATGCAATCATGGGATACAGTGTGGTATTTTCATATACAATTTGAAATATTTTCATAAAACTGGTTAACATAGCCTTTATGTCATTTTCTTAGTTATTGTGTTAAGATGTTTATAATTTACTTTTAGAAAGATTCACTTCTTTTTTCTTTTCTTTTCTTTTGTTTTCTTTCTCTCTCTCCCTCCCCACCTCCCTTCCTCCCTTCCTTCCTTCCTTCCCTTTCTCTCTCTCTCTCTCTCTCTCTTTTTCTCTCTCTCTCTTTCATCATTTCAGATGAGTAGGAGTTTTCTGGGCACTTCATAAGATAGACATACTTTAAATTCACTTTTAAGACATTTTAAAATTCCGTCCAGATCTTGGAATTAGGCTTCGTCTTAGTACTTGCTTTAGCTTTTTATTTTTTTTTCCTACTGTTTATAATTATTTTTCAGGGAAAATGGAAAAGTCTGTATCAGAGACATATACCCAAATGATAATTTAGTTCATTGAGTTTTTAAAATACTTACTATGCCACTTCAGTAAAGGTAGAATTTCCATTTAAATTGCTATAAATTCAAATACTATATTTAAAAATACATGTTATTCTGAAGTAATAAAGCTCCGAATCAAATTTTTTATTTATATTTATTTCATATATTTATGAATATCAATTATTAGATTTTTAAAAGGAACTTTCTTAATATGCATTCATGTGTTTCATACCCAGATGCACAAAAGTAGATAGACTACTTAAATACTGTCTTATTGAACTTATATATGTATTGATATGTATTACTATGCAGATGTAGTCTATATATGCATCATTGTGTATTTAATTATTTAAATATTTTATTTAAGTTCATTCAGATAGTAGTTTAAATTAAATAATTATATATATATACTTTTGAAGTTATGTGAAAAAGTTTATATTATAGAGTCATTGGAAAATAGCCAATCAAGTGCTATGCTATATTTGGGGGATGTTTTGTTTCATTAAAGAGAAAAATGATACAAAAAGAATATATAAATTTATGTTTTTAAGTGCCTGGCTATTTTATGATCAATGACATATTACTCATGCAAATCAGGAAATAGTTATTTCTGGGTGGTCAGGTTTGGTTTCATCAGAATTTTCTTCACAGCGAGAGCGGATTGTGCTTATATTTATAGATTTTTGTAAAACACTTACGTCATCTTTGTATAGTTCTGTAGTAAGATAAAAAGCTGAAGATTTTTCTGGGAAGGAGGGGCAGAGAGTTTCCAACTCCTCTGCTGTGTTCTAAATTAGAATGGACTTAGGCTCAGCAGGAGGAAAGGGCCCTCAGTTTCTGAAAGGACTTTCCCAAAGGTAATGGCAATAGGACCAGGGCCTAAGCCTTCATTCTGGAACATGAGAGGGAGTAAATAAGAAAGAATTGGCCACATGGAGGATTGGGACCACTGTTCCAGTGAGAATCCCCACCATCTAAAGCAGTGACCAGAGCAGGGAGCCATCTATCTACCCAGACACAGAGCTGTGATATCCTCTTCAGAGTCTGGATCCATGTGTCTATGAAAGAGTCTGGGTTAGCATATCAAAGAACCTTTGACTGGGGAGTATCCTGGCCAGTCTGGCAGGCAAGCCACTGATGTGTGGGCTTGCCCACCTTCAAAGAAGTGCAGAACAAGGAATCTGTGCTGGTCACTAAAACTGGGGACTGGCCAACCTTGTACTATTTTTTTAAAAAACTTGACCCATGAACGATGATGACAACAGCCAGCACAAGTTTGTTACGTATTAGAAACTCTGTTAAAAGAGATTAACACATATTAATTGTATTCTCACAAAAATGCTGTGAGAAAATATTATTTCCATTTAACAGTGACTAAAATGAATCATAGAAGAGCATATTTAAACGTTCAGTTTGGTAATTGGTTGAATCTGTCTCATCAGTGTATGCTCTTAACTTCTAGGTCATTCCTTGTCTCTGTTGGGAACTGTAGTCAGTTAGACCAGAAGTGGACCAGACTGGATTCTCCTGTAAGGGCCCCACTCCCACCTTTACTGTTTAACCAACATAGATAGGGCAGATCTTTAACCTGGGTGGCGTCAATGTTGAAAGGGATAGATGGGGCCCTCCAGGTGCTAGTCATGAGGTCCTAAGCATCACAATCTGTGGCCTGACTGGGCAGTGTTTTTTGTACCCCAAATTGTGAAGAGAAATGCCCTGGATTGAAATATGCCTGTATCACATATATGTTTATGTATATTCATTGATTATTGACAATTTAAGTTAAAGGTATCACAGAGAGCAGATAACTTTCTTCTATTATTGAATATAATGAGATTACCCCTGAAGTTGCCAACTGGGTCTGAAAATGCAAACCTGAAGGCTGGCCACAACCTACCTGTCTGTTGATTACTTGTAGATTGTACACTTTGATGCTTTTATAAACATCTCCAGTCATCTCGAGCAAACATCTGTTCCTGTCATGTCCTTTGCAATTCTTTTTCACAGCATGTTACTTCATCTGAGAGAATCCACAGACTGTACAGCCTGACACGCAAGGCACTTAGGTACTCTGTTTCCAGCTATATGTAAGAATGCGTATCCATGCAAGTGACTTTGAATATCCTGTTTATTTCATTCCTTATCTTCTCCATGCCAATGATATTTTCACTTCTTTTTAAAATTTTCAGATTAATATACGGGTACAAACAATTAGGTTACATTGTTTGCATTTATTAGGTAAGGTCCGCCTTGTAGTGGAGCCCTTCACCCAGGAGGTGTGCCGTGTACCCCCTACACTGCACCCTTTGCTGAGAGCTGACCTCATCTTTTAAAAATGCTGTTAGTTTTGATGATGATTATGGGAGATTTACTAAAACAATCCAAATCCCAGAATCTTTTTTATTTCTAAAATGAAGTTTATTTTACATATTTTCTCTTGTCACTTGTCAGGTGCATATTTTAAAATGTGTTTTAAACAAAAATGTTTTAAAGTTGTGTATTTTCACAACTATAAAGGAGACAATGTACGTGGATCACCATGAAGCATTCTTAAAATAACCACATATATTTGTCAGGATTAATCATTGTTGTATTATTATAAGAATGCCAAAGTCTCAGTGGATTGACATAGGAAAGGTTGATTTTGATTTATTTATTTATTTATTTTTGATACAGAGTCTCACTCTTTTACCCTCGGTAGAGGGCTATGGCCTCTTCATATCTTGCAGCAACTTTTGTCTCTGGGGCTCAAGCGATCCTCTTGCTTCAGCCTCCTGAGTAGCAGGGACTACAGGGACTTGCCAGGATGCCCAGCTAGTTTTTTTTTTTTTT
>NW_003852432.1:2534773-2536418 GCF_000181295.1 Otolemur garnettii
TCCCAGAGTGCTAGGATTACAGACATGAGCCTCTACACCTAGCCAGAAAGGTGATTTTTTAATGAATGCCATAGTTCTAGGTTAGTGAGGCTGAGAGAGAGAATTTTGTGTCACACAGTCATTCAAGGACTCAAGTTCCCTTCAGATAGTGACTTGGCCATCCTCTAAGACTCAATGTTCCGTTCTGGATCTTTGCACCTAGTAAGTGGGGGAAGAGAGACAGTTGTTCAGAGCCAAACTTTGAAGTGTCATGACACACTTTTCACCTTTCATTGGCAAAATTTAGTCATAGCTGCATCTAACTACAAGGGATACTGGGAAATGTAGCTGCCTTCCCAGGAGGAGAAGAGATACATTACAGTTTGGTGAAAAATTAGCTGGACTTTTGCATCTTATTAAAAAGAACACTCACTGGTACCTGGTTTCCTTCCTTCCTCTACCCCTTGAGAATGGGACTCTGGTGAATGAAGATATCTCCTAGCAGAGAAAACATTAAAATGAATTCAGTTAATTACCTCACATAGACTCTTATTTAAACATTTAAACTCTATGTAAATATAACCTCCTGGAGGCCTGGGGTGACATCTTAGATATAGGCCCTGCCATTAGTAAAGTTAACAGTTTCTGGTGTTTTTCCTTCTTGTTATTTCTGATCACATGTGTTTTATATCCTGACCCAAATCCTTCATTGTTCTTACCTTTCACCCATAGTTCGCAGTGGCTGAACTTAGTGAGATGCTGGGAAAAAGTAATTGCCGTATGTGATTCAAACCGAGATACAGTTAATTATAAAATTCTGTTAAAATCTCCCTGACATTTGCATTCTCACTTCTCACAGCAGCGTCCTCTGCAGACCGCAGCTCTCAGCATAACTGCACTGGCATGAGCTTCAGGTCTCTGATGAATTTGCTGGTTAAGAATTGAAATGAGTGACTGGGAAGATCACGTGACCTGTTTTCACGTTGTCATTCTTTCTTTACATGGTCTGTTTTCTCTGTTAACTTTGGCACATGGCTATCTACTTACAACTTTAAAAAAAATTAGAAATTTTATTTATAAGCATTTCCACCCTTGAATATTATATCTACATATTCTGTATGGAATATCTTATACCTTATGTATAACGAGAAATTAGCAAAATTGCCAGTTACAGAGAATGTTGCTCATATAGATTTGTGTAATAGCTATGTGTAGTCATATATGTAAATAAATATATCTATATACACATATATATTTTGAGAGACATATATAATTTTTGGAACCAATGGGATAATCAAATGAACACTATATTTTCTTTGCCTGCTGTAACAAACCACTATCTTATAGTTTCTAAGGTCAGAAGTTCAAAATGGGTCTCTCTGGTATCAGCAGGGATTCATTACTTTCTAGAGGGGCTGGGAAAAATATGCTTCTTTGCCTTTTCCAACTCTTAGACAGCATTTGGCTCAAGGCCCTCTTCCTTAGTCTTCAAAGTAAGCAATAATGGATGACTCTATGATTATACTGGGCTCACCTAGATAATGTAAGATATACTTATTCACTGATTACAGCATTAATTCTATATGATACCTTAATTCCTTTTTGCTACATGACACAACATATTCACAGGTTCTCATAATTAGGACTCGGACATCTTTGAAGGAGC
>NW_003852432.1:2537726-2629952 GCF_000181295.1 Otolemur garnettii
TACAATTGGTAAAAGGAAGGCTTCCTTTCTTTCTAACCTCATTCTGTTCCTTCTTTAAAAAGCTTACAGGAGAAAATAGTGCTTTAAGGATGGGCTGGACATCAGGGTTGTAAGACAAAGTGTAAGGTTTGACTCTGAATTGAATAGATTTTTTATTGTGTAGATTCAGGCTCAGATCCAAAATTGTGTGCCTTTGAGTTTGATCACCATTCAAGCCGGGGTCTGAGGCTTTTGACATTGTGAAGAAATAGTGGCAAATCAAAGGATGAAACAAAAAAATCACTGCAGATAAAATTTGGCTCACACATTTTAATGTGGGCATATCCTGTGTACCACTGGGGTGTAGGGTGAAGCTGTTAGTGCTGATGGGGTGGCAGCTCGAGAGCAGAAAACATTTTATGTTGTGATGACAGGAGAACAACCAGCACACCGACCTTTAATCCCTGTGTTTGCTACAGGGAAAATCTGAAGGAAGACAGCAGGATAAACACTCAAAACGGTTTCCTCGAAAGCCATCTGAGAGCTCAGAATCTCCCATCTTCTTAGAGATGCCAGTGAAAATTCTAGCCCCATTCCAGGAATGTTTTCTTTTCCTTCACTTTCCTCATTTGGAAAGTTAAAGCCAGAATTATAAGGACATACCTTTGTTCAAGGAAGTATTACTATACCATATTAAATACAGTTTTGTATAAGAGAGCCATAGTACAGTTTTCATAATTTATTTATAAATACTAACATTTTTATATTTTATCAGTGTATTTCTTAGAATTAAGAAACCTTAGCATTGTAAAGGCAGGGTATGGGGGGGTCTTAGATCATTAGTTAACCTATCTATGTGATCCCTTTCCAATGAACGACAGAAACAGTTTTGGTTAAAAATCAAAAATTACCTTTTTCTATTCACATGTTGTACACATGTAAGGAAGGTTATCTGTGAGAAGAATGATGACTTATCTAACAACCACCTGTTCATTTAAGATGCATCTTGTGGGGACCAAATGAGTTAAATATATTTAATGAAGGAAGGAAAGGAAGAGAGAGGACTGGCAGGAAGGGAGGGAAGTCAGGAAATGGAAGAGAAGTGAGAAAGCGTATTGTTTATAACACACATTCACACGTATGTCTCTGCCTTTGCTTAATACATATGAATTAGGGACACTTGTCAAATGTGGCTTTGCTTTAAGAAGTATAGAATGCTGGAATTAGAAGAAGTCAGAGAAGAGAAAAAAATAGAACTTGCTATAGAAATCAGTAAACACCTTGTACATGTATTTCTTGAATTTTTTTTTTTAAGACTCAAAATTGCCTTTTATCTTAACAGCTGCTGCTTTGAAGAAAAAAAAAAAAAATCCACCCACTCCTTGAGTCTCTGACTATTTGTAATTTCCTAGCTCCCTGGAGGCCTGGTGAATTGCGTGGCATTTTTTTTCAGAGAAAGATTGCTCAGCTAAGAACTATAGTGGATCACAGCCCTAGGTAAACTTTAGCTATCACAGGACGTTCCAATAATATCCCTCTATAAGGTATCATAGTGGTTCCAAGGCCCGTGATTGTCATTTTTCACACATGTTGACTGTCATAGACTACAATAGCATACTTTCATAGGAATGGACTGAGGCTTGACAAAGCCATTTACAACCTACTTTATGACTCCTTTTAGTACAATGGCTGAACCATACCTCTCTAGTTACTAGTATTTGTGTGAGCAGAATTCCTATGGTTTTAAAAACTTCACAGTGATGAATATGTTATTGAGTAAACATTTCACTCTGACCACTTAATACTGTTTAGAAAATGAAATCTATGTTTATATTTAAAAAACTTACTTTTTAGCCGGGTGTTGTAGCAGGAGCCTATAGTCCCAGCTGCTTGGGAGGCTGAGGCAGGAGACTCGCTTGAGCCCAGGAGTTGGAGGTTGCTGTGAGCTGTGATGACACAGCACTCTACTCAGGGCAACAGCTTGAGGCTCTGTCTAAAAACAAACAAACTAAAAACCCAAAACATTTACTTTCCAAATATCCCTCTTTTAGGCCGGGTGTGATGGCGCATGTCTGTAATCCTGACACTATGGGAGGCTGAGGCAGGTGGATTGCTTGAGCTCATGAGTTCAAGGCCAGCCTGAGCCAAAGCAAGGCCCTGTCTCTACTAAAAATAGAAAAACTGAGGCAAGAGGATCTCTTGAGCCCAAGAGTTGGAGGTTGCTGTGAGCTATGACATCAGAGCACTCTATCCAGGATGACAGCTTGAGACTCTATATTTCTACATATTTCTCTATATTTCTCTATATTTCTACTCTACGTCCCTCTATATTTCTTCTTAAGATGAATAATGCACACTGTAGCAATTTGTTGATTGTGTGCAAGAGTTATGTAAAATACTTTTCATATATCATCTCATTTATTAATTTATTCTTTGTACCAACCTTGTAAAAGATAAATTATTATATAATACCCACTTTATGGGTGAAAGATTTGGAGTTCATGGAGTTTAAAGAACTTTCCTAAAACCTCTTGCCTCTTAAGTAGCTAATCTAGGAATTGAACTCTCATCTTTTTGATTCCAAAACCTCAGAATTTCCATTCTCTTATAATGTACAATATTGATTATATAATACATTCAAATTTTTGTGAAGTGGATAAAGCTAACTATATAAAAGATGACTATCCAGAGCCTGAAATTTTTCCTTGAAGAAGTAGTGAGTAGGGTTATTTGTTTGGGAAGTGCAATAGATTATGCAAAAGCCTGGGAGCCTCCTTCAGGAGAAATCGTATTTTGGGCACTTTAAGAAGGTCATTATTGTGTTGTGATCCGTAATGAAAGTAGCTGGCATAAGTTCACTAATATGATATGTCACTGTAACTCGGTGGGCCTCAGGCAGTTCTGAAAAAGGAAGAGATAGAAAGTATGGGTGGTGGAACTGATCCCAGAGGCAAATAATTCTAGAGGACTAAAGATGAAAGCAAATGGAAAGTAAAGCTTACATCTGGTTACATCTGCCTCGACTCTCACTTGGTCGCTGTGCCTTTGCAAAGTAGCCAGGGATGCTAGTCTGATAAATCCTGTTCTTTACATTAATACAGAAAAGCAACCCACTAGCATATAGTTAAAGCCCCTCACTGCAAATTCCTGTAACTCTGACTCAACCCAGTCTGAGGAACTTCTGAATCAAAAATCTAAACTTCTGTGAATCAAAGATTTTCCCCTGTTCCATCAAGTGAGCCTGAAATTGGCAGGTATAAACGCTCTCGGTCATTAGGCAATGCATTTTTTTAAACCTCTTAATCTGGAGCCAGTTTAGCCTTCCCTCTGGACAACTGATCAAATGAAAAGAGAAAAAACACTGCAGTTATGAAAGGCATCACCATTTATACCTTTTACACTACATAGGTGTGAAAGATTAACTACATAGGTGTGAAAGATTTACTTCTAGAAATAGGCAAATAAGTATAGATAATCTTAAAATTTATATTCTCAGTATGATTTCTATGTAATTTTTTTCATAAAATTAGATGTTAATTAAAAATGGTTAATTTAAGCTGTTTTAATTTTGATTAGACAATTGTGTTTTTGATTTTTATTTCCAAATTTGTAAATTGGTAATATGCAATGTTGAGTAGTATGTATTTTCAAATCTTAGATACCACAATCCTTCAGAGTAGAAACATAGGTTATACTAAGAGATATAACTCCTTAAAATTGTATGTAGAGAAAGCATGGTTATTGATATGCAATATTTTTTCTTATTTTCTCTTTTTGGAGAAACTTTTTTGTAGTTGTATGTCCCAGATGAAAGGCTGTGTCTGCTGGGCCCTGTTATGGCCATCACTCATTTTTCTAGACAGCTCATGCAAATGTTATGAGCAAGCCCCAGGTGGTGCCTATTGGACTCTCCAACCTTCAAACCTGGACCTCTCAGTCAGTTACACCAATTATTTCCATCTCCAAATCCTCTAGAATTATTTGCCTTTAAGATTAGCCCCATTGCCCGTGCTTTCTATCTCTTCTCTGTCCAGAATTGCCTGAGGGCCAAGAGTTCCAGTGCCAATGCTATTATAAAGTAGTGCCAGGCACTTTCACTTAGACTCTCACTTCAATTATGACCTTCTTACAGATGCTCAAATATATTTCTCATGAAGATAATCTCATGTTGTTTTCAAAATCTGCTGCTCCTCTCAAGAAAATTATCTTATTCCCTATGTCTTTAAAGAAGATTTTAGGCTCTTCATCACCATCTTTCATGTAGTTAATTTTATCTGTCTCCCAAAAGTTTGAGCAACGTTTATCCTCTTTCTGTTCCTTTGGCCTGATTATCATTTCTCTTCATTGTTGGAGGCAGAGCTCACTGGCTTCTTTTAGAGAATAACCACTCCACTTATGTTCCTACTCTTTCCTCTTCTCTCTAATGTTTTTGTCTCTCAGTTACTCCCATTTCCTCAATCTCTTTCTCCTTCTTGATACTTTATCTTCTGTCTAAAAACATTCTCAAAAATTCTTGATATTCATTACAGAGATCTTTCAAAACATCCTCAGGGAAAATTAAAGTTCTTAGCTCTTGATGGCTCTGTGTACAGGCACAGATACATTAATAGACAATATGGTAGTAGTTTAAGAGAAAGGAGAGAGTGCAACAGAAGGGTCATTGCAGGTGAGAAAATAACCTACAGGCATTTAGGAAAACATCACTGAAATATTTGGCAGGCGATGCATCATGAAGTCACACTTTCTAGCAGCGCCCGCCTTTGGGATCTTGGGAGAATGACATAGGCAAATGTCACAGAAGAGCAAAGGGTTATTATAGAAAAATGGGAGATATTACAAGCCTATCTGATCCCTTTCTAAATTTCAGTGCATTTCTGGAGAGAAATAACTTACCTGTCACATATACTTCTCTGGATAACTACTTCCTTCGTAACTCCAGATAGTTATAGAAATTGTTGCTGCCAACATGATTTTTAAATTAAGCCAATTAGACTGCAAAGTCAGGAGTCTGAGGCCCTGACTATATGTAGGGGAAATAAAAAACCATGTTGAAAAGAAACCAGGATGGCTGTTTAGAGAGGAAAAAATTATTCAGTTTTCACACCTGAATTGAAATGCTCCTTAATCCAACTGAATCATATAAAATGAATTATTATTAAGTACCTACTGTATATCTTTTTTGAAGATGCAAATATACTTATGACTAGGTGATACAGAATCTGTTCTAGGTGAAAGGATTTATGCATGTGAAAAAATTAGAGTACAGAATTGAGCTGTAACCAACTGTGAAAATATGTGCTCCGTTAATATAATTAATATAATATAATGGTTATAAAGATGGTCAGAAAAGAGAAAATCAGTATTGGTTGGTTGGAATTGTAATGCAAAAGAAAAATTATTGTAGGGAATAGAAAGAGTATTTGCAAAAAGAAGAAATAGGGCAGCCTGGCTTGAGAGAACAAAATTTTAAATGTAAGAATGTGTTATATTTGAAAATCGGTGTTGGAGAGCTGAGGATGGAGATGAGCAGATACAATGAACCCTTGAGCATGACGGGTTTATGCTGTCTGAGTCCACCTATATGTAGATGTTTCCAATAAACTTATTGTATTTATCTGAAGTTTGTGACAATTCACAAACCATGTAGTTTAGGAATATTTTAAAAATTAAGAAAAAAGTTAGGTATGTTATGAATATATAAAATGTATGTAGGTACTACTCTATTTTATCATATACTACCATAAAATATACAGAAAACTATCACAGAAAGTTAAAGTTATCAACATTTTCACAAACAATTACACAAATAATTGAACATGGTGCTGTTCTCAGTCTAAAGGAAAAAAAAAAACAAATGTAAAGATGCAGTAGTAAATCATAACTCCATGAAATTATTTATAGTACTTTTCCTACTACTCTAATAATTTCATAGTCATTTCTGTTCCTGTTGCAATGAACTCAAGTGTTGTGAGTATCCACTTAAAAGGCTAGGACGCTCATCATCTTCATGCCAGTAGTTAGTTTCTCTAGTAAGCTGCATGTTGCAGTAAAGAGATCTCTCACAGTACTCGTATGTTTTTCATTATGTTTGGTGCAATACAAGATACCTTGAATAACACCATGGGGCTCTATAAAGTGTGAGTAGTGAGGCTAGAAGCACTCTCAAGAAGCAAAGTCATGACATAATATTTTTAAAAAAGCTGAATTGTTTCATAAGAACTGTAGCTTGAGGTCTAAAGTTGCTGTTGCCTGCCATTTCAGACAGATGATTCATCTTGCAACAGACAACACAAACTTAGCTTATTGCTAAATACAGTACAGTATTGTAAATGTATTTTCTTTTCCTTATGATTTTCATAATGGTATTTTCTTCTACATAGCTTATTTTAAGAATACAGTATGTGATACACATGTGAAATATGTGTTAATTGTTTACATTATCAGTAAGACTGCTGATAGCCTATTAATAGTTATATTGTTAGGAAAAATCAGAAATTATATGTGGGTTTTTGACTGCACAGACATCAGTATCATTAACTTTAACATCTTTTGAGGATCAGCCATACCTAAAAAAGAGGGAGTTATCTTTTCCATGAAGTCACTCTGTCTAATGCACTTCATTTATGCTCCCATATACTTCTGGGCAGCCTTTTTTTTTTAGTATAATTTGCAGTAGAATTTCATAGTTAAAAGAAACAGCTTTGGAGCCAGACTGTCAAGTTCAAAGTCAGCTTCCATATTGAGTGACTTTGAGCAAATTGTTCAACTTTTCTTCCCTTAGGTTTTGTTCATGTGTGAAATGGAGATCATAAGAGAACCTACTTGATAGGATTATTTTTAAAATTAAATAACTTAAATATCTAAAATGCTGACTATAATATCTGGCACAAAGTAACTCTGTAAGTGGATACTGTCATTATTGAGTTACCTTCCACTAGTTTTTGAGTTCCATAATATTAGGGCCTGTACAGTTCCTTTAAAAAATATTTCATTAGCAAATAAAGATTTAATATATTTAAGATGTGCAATGTGATGGTCAGATACACACATTCATTGTTTAGTGATTACCACAGTCAAAATGATTAACAAATTAATCGCCATTTATGCTGCACACTAGATCCCTAGGAAAATTGGTACCTCTTCACTAACACATCCCCGTGTATTCTGCCCACTAATATATGGCAAATACCATTCAATACTTTCCATTTATTAAGTTCAACATTTTTTGACTTCTCAAACAGACATGCTTTATTGTGTTTTGCAAATAGTGCATTTCTTATACAAATTGAAAGTCTGTGGCGACTCTTGAGTTGAGCAAGTCTGTCAGTGACATTTTTATATCGTGTGCTCAATTTTTGTCTCTGTTTCATTTTGGTAATTTTTACAGTATTTCAAACTGTTTCATTATTTTTATGTCTTTTATGGTGATTAGTGATCAATGACCTTTAATGTTGCTACTGTAATTGTTTTGTGGCACCATGAACTGTACTGATACCAGACAGATGACTTAATAAATAAAAGTGATGTATGTTCTATTTCATTGATATTCTGTTCCCCTATCTTTCTCTCCCCTCATACCTCTCTATTCCCTGAGATACAATATCTTCATTAGGCAAATTAATAGCCCTACAATGAACCTCAAGTGGAAGAAAGAGTCACATATCTCTCACTTTAAATCAAAAGTTACAAATCATTAAACTTGTGAGAAAAGCATGTTGAAAGTCAAGATAGCCCCAAAGCTAAGCCTCTTGTGCCAGATAATTATCCAAGTTATAAATGCACATGAAAAGTTCTTGAAGAAAATTATTAATAAAGTGCTTTTCCAATGAACACACAAATGATAAGAAAGAGAAACAGCCTATTGCTGATATGGAGAAGGTTGTACTGATCTCGACAGATCACACCAGCTCCAACATTCCCTTGAGCCAAAGTCTAGTCCAGTTCAAGGCCCTAATTCTTCTCAATTTTGTGAAGGCTGAGGGAGGTGAAGAAGCTACAGAAGAAAAGTTTCAAAATAGCAGAAGTTGACTCATGAGGTTTAAGAAAAGAAGCCATCTCCAAAATATGCATGTGCAAAGTGAAACAGCAAGTGCTGCTGTAGAAGCTGCAGTGGCTCATATAGAAGAGCTCGTAAAGATAAGGCACTGAAGATGGCTGCACTAAACAAGAAATGTGTAATGCAGTCAAAACAGCCTGTAGAAGAAATGTAAATGCTTCAAGTTTTCAAAGGACTAGCATGTGAAGGCTAATGAAGCTGTGATTTTCTGTTAAAGTTGATGCTCATGTATCATTCTGAAAATCTTCGACTCGTGAGAAGTATGCTAAATCTACTCTGCTTGTGCTATGTAAGTGGAGCACCAACATCTAGATGATACTACATCTGCTTATGGTGTGGTTTAATGAATATTTTAAGCCTGTTGTTGAGACCCACTCCTCAGGAAAAAGAAGATTCCTTTCAAAACATTACTTCTCACTGATAATGAATCTGGTCACACAAGGGCTCTGATGGAGAGTAACTTTATTTTTATGACAACTAACAACATCCATTATGCAGCCTATGGATCAAGGAGTTATGTTAACTTTATAATCTTACTATTTAAGAAATGCATTTTTAAGGTTATGCCTGTGATGGATAGTGATTCTTTTAGTGGAATTGGGCAAAGTAAATTGAAAATCTTCTAGAAAGGATTCACTATGCTGGTGAAACTTGAAATGATGAGCGAGGAAAGTGGTTTCTTGAGATAGAATTTACTGCTGGTGAAGATGCTAGGAACATTGTTGAAATAACAGCAAAGGATTTAGAATATTACATCAACTTGAGGAATAAGGCAGTGCCAGGGGTTGAGAAGATTGATTCCAACTACTGTGGATAAATGCTATAAAACAGCGTAATATGCAATAGAGAAATATTTCATGACAGGAAGAGTCAATCTTAAGTCTGAATGGCATTCTACTCTGTACATATATGACACATTCTCTTTTTTTACTCATGCATTGATATTTAGCTTTATTCTGTACTTTGGATATTGTGAATAATTCTGCAATGACTATGAGAGTGCAGGTATCTCTTCAATATCATGATTTTATTTCCTTTGGATATACCTAGAAGTGAGAAAATTAGATCATATGGTAGTTCCATTTTTAATTTTTTGATGAACCTCCATTCTATTTTTCATATGATTGTAACACTTCCACCAACTGTGCACAAGGGTTAGCTTTTCTTTACATTTTTGCCAACATTTATTCTTCATCTTTTATTTATTTCAAAATTTTAATGGGTACAAATATTTTTGTTACATGAATATCTTGTATAATGCTTAAGTCAAGGCTTTTGGTGTGCTGTCACAAGAATAATGTTCATTATATCTTGTAGATAAATTTTTATCATATATCTCTCTTACCACCTGCTCCCTTCTTGATTTCCAATGATTTTTATATCTCTTTGTGCCCATGTGTCCCCATCATTTAGCTTAGACTGTTTAGTGAGAACATATGTTATTTGGTTTTCTATTTCTGAGAGGCTTCACTTAGCATAATGGCCTCCAGTGCCATCCAAGTTGCTGCAAATGACATTATTCCATTCATTTTTATGGCCAAGTAGGTTCCACACACACACACATACACATACATACACTATATCTTCTTTATCCACTTTTGAGTTGATGAGCACTTTGGTAGATACCAAAACTTTGCAATAAACAACTAGTGCAAGTGTCTTTTGGATAACATTCTTTTTCCCTTTTGGTAGATACCCAGCAGTAGGAGTAGAGTTTCAAATCATAGATCTGCCTTTATTTATTTATTTATTTTTGTAGAGACAAGAGTCTCACTTTGTCATCCTCGGTAGAGTGCTGTGGCATCACACAGCTCACAGCAACCTCCAACTCCTGGGCATAGGTGACTCTCTTGCCTCAGCCTCCCGAGTAGCTGGGACGACAGGCGCCCTCCACAATGCTCGGCTATTTTTGTTGTTGTTGCAATTTGGCCAGGGCTGGGTTTGAACCCGCCACCCTTGATACATGGGGCTGGTGGCCTACCCACTGGGCCATAGGCGCATTTATTTATTGAGAAATAAACAATGAATACATTATTGTTCTCTATAGAGGTTGTACTAATTTGCTGATATGGTGTATAAACATTGCTTTCTCTCTGCATCCATGCCAAAAGTTATTGTCTCTTGACCTTTTAGTAATGGCCATTCTGCTAGGGGTAAAGTGGTAGCTCATTGTATTTTGAATTTGCATTTCCCTGATATTTAGTTATGTTGAGCATTTTTCCATATTTGTAGGCTATTTCTCTATTTTCTTTGGACAAAGTTCTCTTCAAGGCTTTTGTATATTTTTAATGTTTTTTTTTTTTTTGCTGGTTTGTTTGAGTTCTTTGTTGATATATAGTTTGCAAATATTATCTATTCACTCTTGATTATTTCCTTTGCTGTGCAGAAGCTCTTTAATTTAATTAAGTTCCATTTACTTATTTTTTTCTGGCATCTGTATTTGCCTGTGAGGTTGTATTCATAAATTCTTTTCCTAAGTGGATTTCTAGATAAATTTCCTACATTTTTTCTAAAATTCTTATGGTTTGATGCCTTACATTTATGCCTTTTTCCATCTTGAATTAATGTTTGTATATGGCAAGAGATAGGGGGTTCTGTTTCATTCTTCTGCATATCACTACTCAATTTTCCTTAGAGTCATAGCATTTGTTGAATAAGGGCTTTCTTTCCCCAGTGTATGTTGTCTGCTTTGTCAAAGATCAGTTGGTCACAGTTATATGGTTTTCTAATATTTTGAGGTGCTCCATTCTGTTCCATTGGTCTATTTCTCTACTTTTATACCAGTACTATGCTATTTTGGTTACTATAGCCTTATAGTATAATTTGAAGTTGGGTAATGTGATGCCTCTAAATTTGTTCTTTTTGCTTAGGATTGCTTCAGCTATTCCAGGCTGTTTTTAGTTCCAAATGAATCTCAGAATTATTTTTTCTAGATCTATGAAATAAGACATTGGAATTTTAATGAAGATTGTGTTTAATCTGCAAATCACTTTGGGCAGTATGGATATTTTAGCAATGTGGATTCTGTCAATCCATGAACAAGGAATTTTTTTTTTTTTATAAATTTGTGTTATCTGCAATTTCTTTCTCCTTATAAAGATCATTCACCTTTTTGGGTAAGTATATTCCTAGATATTTCATAATAATGCTTCCAACAGATGTGAGGGGATGTCTCATTATTGTTTTAAATTGCATTTCTCTGAGAATTAGTAATGTTACTATTTTCTCACATGTCTGTTGGCTATTTGCATGTCTTATTTTGAGATATGTCTATTCAAGTTTCTTCTCCATTTTTAATTGAGTTGTTCTCTAACTATTGAGTTGTATGATTTTTTAAAGATATTTTAAATATTAGCTGTTTAGCCTCTTATCAGACATATGGTTTGCAAATATTTTCTCTGATTACATGTTTGACTTTTCATTTTTTTCTTTTGTTGTGTGGGCTCTTTTTAGGTTGTTTATGTAGTTCTACTTGTTTATTCTTGCTTTTTTTTGGCCTATGCTTTTAATGTTTTCATACAGCTATTGCCAAAACCAGTATTAAGAAGTTTTTCCTGTGTTTTCTTCTAGCATTTTTATGGTTTCAACTCTTTCATTTAGATTTTTGAACCCTATTGAGTTAATTTTTGTAGAGTTTAAGATAAGGGTCATATTTCATTCTTTTTCATGCATTTATGAAGGACTTTTTCTTTCTTCAGTGTGTGGTTTTGGTACCTTGTTGAATATCAGTTGACCATATATGACTGGCTTTATTTCTTCACATTCTGTTATTTTTCACTGGGCTGCTGGGCCTTTAATATTTTGAAACCTTAATGTCCAGCATGGACCAAGAGTATAAGAGAAATGAATACATTATTGACAAATAAAAGAAATACCACTTAAGTTAAACATTCCCTGATACTATGCACTCTTCCCCCCGCCCCCCCCCCACACCCTGTGGCAGAGACACAATTTGTTTTAATGAATACCCTATGTGCCTATAGCACTCATCTTATTTCTGGTTGGCTTACAACTGTGGCAACTCTTTGACACTTTGAAATTCAGTATAGGGACTTTAACTTTTTAATTTTTAAAAAAGTTAATATACAATAAGGGCCGTAGCCTCTTTGTAGAAAGGAATGTTAAGCTGACTTGGTTTTTCTGGTGAGCAATTGCAGGTCTTAAGCAGGGAAGGGTTGTGATGATAGCAATGTTTTGAAGACATGTATGCAGCAATTATATAAAAAATGGACTTGGATGAAGAGAGAGAAGCAATGGGTTGGCTAAGTAGGAGGAGGGAAAAAGGACCAGGCCCTAAGTGAGCATTTTGTCAACTAGATGTGGAGATGTGACAGATATTGAACATGGATTAAGAATATTATATAATGGGGGCCATTGGAAATAAGATGTGGAGACTTCACATTATGCCTTTTGTAACCAGACTTAAAGTAACTTATACTCTCTGTGGCTGTTGCTGTTTCTAGTGATGTTCTTTTTTTTTTTATTTAGTACGAAGTTTTAGTGAAGGCAAAGAATCTTGCAACCTAAGAAAATGTTGACCTGCCATAATGAGCAATGTATGTATCAGTTTGACTGGGCTACATGCCCAGGTTGAGCACTATTCTGGATATTTCCATGTGGGTGTTTTAGGATGAGATTTACATGTAAATCTGTAGACTCAGTAAAGCCTAACTTGGTAGACCTCATCCAGTCACTTGAAAGCCTAAATAGAACAAAAAGGCTGACCCTCTGTGGGTGAGAGAAGATTCTCCCTACCTAATTGCCTCTAAACTGGGACATTGGCTTTTTTCTGTGTTGAAATTTGAACCAAAACATCAGCGCTTCCTGGGGCTGCAGCTTGCTAGCCTTTGGACAGGAATTACATCACTGGCTCTTCAGTCTTCTGCTTGCCTACTCACTCTGTAGATCTTGGGATTTGTTAGTCTCCACAATGGCAGCCAATTCCTTATTATAAATCTTTATTATTTTTTTAAAAAGAGATTTCATATAAAGAATTCTTGTTTTAGAAAAAAATCTATCATGAGGAAGTGATTTATTGGCTCTTTCTCTGGGGAATCCTGAATAATACACCTACCTTACAAATTTTCCCAATCTAGTAGGGATTTTCTCTCTGATTTACATGAAACAAAAAGAAAAAATCACTCAGATGTTACCTGCAGGCATCTTTCTTCTATTAAATAAACTGTTATTAATGGCGGCCCATGTAATTATATGTTCTCCCCTATCTCAAAGTAGTAGTTTTCCCCTATCTCTAAGATTCATTTCCTAGTAATATTTTTTATGGTTACTTGGGTCTTTCTTACTTACATTATGTGTCAACAAAGTAGAAAAACTGTAAAATAATAGTGTGAAATTAATAGTGAATATTCATAAAAAATAGTCCCTTGATTTCTTCACTTCCTGTCTCTTCTGAGTAAATGTATTGAGATATTTTCTTCTTTTAATGTGAATAATTTCAATTTAAATTGGGCATTTAAACCTTTTGAGGGGTCTTCAGTATTTTCAGAGAGTGAAAATAATTGAAAGAAAAATTGTGCATCCTTAGTGACTATGAATTCAGATACCATTCATGACAATATTTTAGCTTAATATAAATATACATACATGTTAACATGTATGTGATTATTCAGCTAACATTTTAACTACAAGTTAGTTTACATGCATAAGATAAATATATGTATATACAGTATTTGTGTAGCCATGTGCTCAAATAGATGCATGTACGAATATAGAAAAACAGGCTTGTTCACACATAGATCTGTGTCCATCTGAGAATATTTCAGGTATACAAATATACTTAGATGGAAATAAAATAAATGTTTAAATAATGACTGACATATCAGTTTTCAATATATAGCAACCACAAAAATAACTGCCACCATAGTGGTGTTGATGATTATGATAAAACTTGCATATGAAATAGGCTTAGTAAGCTTATGCAGCAAAGAGTTTGGGATAGTGGCACATAGTATCCTATGATGCTAGGAATGTGTTTATTAAGAATAGCCGGTCAGATCTCCATGTAGTTGTTATTGCAAGGTAAGCAGACTGCAGGTGCTAAGGTCTCACTGCCACCATTCTGGTTTGGAAGCGTGAGGTAAACTCACAAGCAGAGGATTATAGATGTCCTGACAATATGACTCAGTCATTTGCTGGTGGTAAAGCTAAGCAGAAGTCCAGTCCTTTTCTGAGTCTGAGGAAGTGTCTATTAGTTTGTGGGAAAGGACAGGGTCTGTGGTGATAGAATTAATATAGTAGAACAGACGATGGCTTTTAGTTAATGGCCAAGATAAGAAATAGGTGCTTGGATGCCTGTGCTCAGAGGTTTTTGTTCTGATTCTTGTGCTGAAACAACTTGACCTGTTTTAGATGAGATTTTGTAGATGGAAAACTTGTTCCTTTGTAGATTCTTATTTACAGCCCTCTCTTTGGCATAGTCCCTTGGTTCCGTTGGCATCTCAAATCGAACTTGACAAAAACAAACAAACAACAACAAACCTTCCAAACTCTTGATGCCTCAAACACACATTTATCCTATCCTAAGAGTGAATTGTACCACGTCTTCATGTCTTCATTTCAATCTAGCTAAAAGCTGAAGACTTGCCTTTATTTTCTCCTTTCTTTACCTCTACTAGGCCTTTTGAGTCACCCCACAAATAATCTTCTTACTTTAGTTATTTTTCTACAAAACATCCAGAATCTAATATTCTTACAACTAGATCACACTGGCTTGAAAATCTTTAACAGATTCCCAACGTATTTGGGGGAAAATCTGAACTTGTCTCATGGACATGGCCCTGATCAGAACTCGTTTCTCCCATTTCCACCACTTGGTTCTGCTCTAGCAACGGTAACTTCCTTCCTTTCCCTTCAATGTGCCAAGCCCTCTTCTGATCTCAGGACCCTCTGCTATTTCTTTCCCCAGAATTCTCTTCCCTTGGTTTGTCACATCTCCTTTTCATTCTTCAGCTCTTTATCACTTCACATTCTGAGGCTCCATTTTCAGCAGAAAATGAATTTAACATGATAAATTGAGTGTTTACCATTTTTTAGAAGAGCTTGGGAAATAAGAGCTCCAGGTTGGGCCTCTAGGAGTGACTCCAAGATCACCAGCACAGAACTTGGATTTGCTTCATTAGGAAGCTGGGCAATTAGGAAGCTGCTGGCCCAACTGCTGGTTTCAGGTTTGCACGGCTACTACCGTGAGAAGTAGATCAGAAAGTGAGTCAGAGGCTCCAGCAATATAATACCTTCTGTTCTGTCTGATAATCAGGAGGTGAGATTTCCACACCAGAGATGTAGACACCTTCCATGCCGCTGCCCGCTCCTTCTCCAGCTTAGGTGTGAATTAATGCTTCATGTGAGTATTAATCCAAGATCCTAGCTGCAAAGGAGGATAGAAAACATAGCTTTTATTAATACACGTAACTTTCCAATGTGGAGTACAAAAAAGTGCACAATAGGAGTTTGAAGCAGACTATGGTCTTCCAGAAGGCCCTCCCCCATTCCACCTGTCCCACCATGAAATCCTCAGTTTCCTCCCATAATAGAATTTATTATCATCTCTCTCCTTTTTTGTTTATTTTTCTTTTGTATATTATGTGAGTTTTCCACCACTAGGCAGTATGCGCCATGAAGCAGAGGGTTTTCCCTTGTTTATGTAGGACCTAGCATGTGTAGCACAAATGTGCTGCTGGATTGAATTGAATATATGAAGGGATAGAGCCTCCCTACCATTGCCCTGCCACGTACCTACATGGAGGACATGCCTGCGTCTCTGACAATGTTCCCTTATAGTTAGAGTGAGCATATAACTTATTGCTCAAATAAGAATACTCAGGAGAGAAATGGGTAGCAATATTAATAATTATACTGAGAGGCCAGGTATGAAATGGGACTGTCTAAAACATACAGGACATATAGTCACTTGCTTATTATACTCACTGTTACTAGACAGACTTATGTTCTCAGGTTGCCTCACAGGGATCCAGAAGTCTCTACTGTGGCCGACCCCTTTTATTCTGTTATTTTCCAATGTTTGGGCAAGGACTTTGGCTACTAACTATATTAACAATTCCCTACCTTTTTCAGGATTTCTAAGACTAAAAAATGTTCATATAATCTTGCTATCTGAACTATTGGGACTTGAGCCTAGATTTTTTTTTTTTCCTGATCAAAATAAAAAATCAAAATTAGGGTTATAGTCTAAGATTTTCTAATGCCATTTGAAATAGACTACTTAATAATCACTTAGAAAATTTGTTAAAAACATGGATCTTTTAAAAAAAATGACTTTTCTAGAGTCATTGATTTTCCTTGGGAGTGCTGAAGAATTCACTCCTTATAAAAACTACCAGTCACAGTCACTCTGGTGCCTGGTTAGATTTGAGACCCATGAGACGAGAAGTTTCTGAGGCCTCCTCTGTACCTGGTACAAGGATTAATAAGTACCTAATGGGGAGGAGGAAGGGCGATTGGCAGACCAGCGGGAGGTGTTCAGCAGGCTGCCTGGGTGAAGGGCTCAAATACAACCTGAACTTTACCTTAGAAAGGAAAACAATGTAACCTAAACATGTGTCCCTCATATTAATCTGAAATTTTAAAAAGTGGTAGCTTAAAAAATAAGTACCTGTAAAATACATAATCATCACCATCAACTAAGGGTAAAAGCTTTAAATGGCCCTGCAGTATGAGTGGACAGGACAAGGTGCTGCCTGCTCCCCGCGGCACTGCCTGTGATCGCAGGACGAGGCAGCCCACCTTCGTCATTCTGGGCCTGCAGCTGGGATCAACTGTGACTAATCTGATTCCAAAACTAGCTGATTCATTTCCTCGCTTCCTGTTTCTCTTATTATACTTTTAAATGTTTGCAAAGGAGAACGTAGCACACTGTCCAGTGTATTGTAAGCTTGGGAATAGCTGGTTTTATATATAAATATATATACTTATTAAAAGGAAGGAGACAGAGGGAGGGAGGAAAAAAGGAAATCAAGTAATGAGATGATGTGAAAAATACAGCAGACAAACACATTTCCTGTTCTTTGTCAGGACACAATTTTAATAATTTAGCTGCATTTAGGAACATCTCTTGGGAAGAAGACAACTTTTATGTCCTCCATTGTTTTATATGACTGGTTGAAAAAAAAATCTTGTTGGGCTGGTGGGTTTTAGGCATCTGAGAGCTAAAGTAACTGCTTGTTTGACTGAAGAAACAGCTTAAAAATAAATGAAATTGACATTTTCATTTTATTAAATGACTCACAGGTTTATGTGAGAAGGGATCAAATATCCTGGGACTGGAGTTCCAGGTGCTCCTTTACCTTCCCCCTCAAATTATGTAATTTATTTCTTTCAACTTTGTAAACTCCACAATGTAAATTATAACACTTTAATTTTAGGGATATAAGAATATGAGAATCCAATGAGCTGATGAATGAGAACATGCTAGGAAATATTTACAAGTAAAGTATAAAAAAAGATAAATCAGTCTTTAATAACTATATTATAGGAGCATACTGTATTCAATTCTGTTTCAGCATTCTGGCTTATTTTCCTTACACTGAATTCTTTTTTTTTTTTTTCTTTTCAGGATATAGAAGTGGAAGTTTATTTTGTATTAGAGAGAGGGAAGAGAGAGGGTCTAAGCAGGGCGTGAGCAGAGTGAGAAAGGGGAAGATGGAGGGAGAGAAAAGGAGTGAGAGAATGGTGCGGCACCCAAAGAAAAGGGGGGAGAAGTCCTGCCTACACTGAAATCTTTATTTCTTTATTCATTTAAGGTCCAAATGGTTTCTTTCACCTACTGATACATGAAACATGCTTTTTTGTTTATTAACTGTCTGGATATTGTGAAATTCTTTTTCCATTTATTCTACACCAACCTCCCAGATAATATAATCAGAAGTCACTAATTTGAGTTTGAATGGATAAACTTCACTGTGTAAGGTAGAATTGATGGTTAACTATTAACTACCTAAACAATGTGTGCCTTGGTCCTGATTTTCTTCTATCTCATTGTGGCCCCAGTGCCAGTTCAGTTAACATCTTCCATCCCCCTTCGCAGCTATGCTTACTTGCTCTGAACAGATGTTATAGTGCCTGGAAAAACAAATCAGTTTATCCATCAATAGACCTGAATGTTAGTTTGGAGAAATGCATTTTCCATCACTCTCTTTTCAGCCAGTATTTATTATTGTCTAAAAAAAAAAAAAAAATGCATTGCAACTAGAAAGACGCAGCCAGCTCAGGCAGGGAAGCCCCTAGTGAGCTTAGGGCATTTCTCAGGCACTCTGGCTCCTTATCGGTAGCCTGGAAATGATTGTTTGACACACAACAAAGGGAGACCCTCATCAGACACTGAAAATGGTACCTTGGAGCCTGTAAAAATACTTCCAAATCTTCTGGGGGTAAAAAAAAAAAAGGCAAAGATTCAGAAACATAAAAATCAAATTCAAAATGTAAAAGAAAATGGAAATGGAGGATGATGGAAAGAAATGTATGAACTACCTTTTTATTTATCAGTGTTATCAGAATCATGGGAGGATGTCTTGTCTACTGGAGTCTTCAGCATCTAACGAAAACATCATGAATTTTCAACATGATTTACATTTTATGTTTTTAAAAACAAGAGAATTTTCTTACACATGGCATCAATCCAGCAGACACAAACCGATGCTACAGAAGCTTGTTTTTATTGAATTCACTCCTCATAAAAGCAGTACAGTTACAATTTAGGGAGATGATGGAAAATGGCTTTGCTGTGAATTTCAATAGCTTTGTTGAATCTTTAAATCTATCCTTATTCTGTCACTAGTCATTTCCTTTCATGCCTTTTAATGGCAATTGTGTTTTATAGATGAACCCATTAATTCATTGGGAGGTTAAGTGATTAGCTTTGCCTGGCAGTCAGGTGCAGGGGTAAGATTAGATAAAAGTCCCTCGGGTTCTAGTGATTGCTAAAGTTTGAGGATAGCAACTCTTCTTGTTATCAAACTAGACAATCAGAAATTATCTACCAACTTCTTCCAGCACATTCAAAAAAAGGTTTATTTACCTTTACAGAGAAAGTGCCTATGAAAGTTCAAAAGATTAGGTTGCTGGAAAGATACACATTCATTCTCTTTACAAGCTAACATAATTTAGGGAGAATTTCATTAAATAAATATAAATGTATTTCAATTTATACAATGCATATATAATTAATAATTGAGTAAGTATTATTTGGCCTGATAATATTCCAGGCACTATAACAGGCTCTATTTGGGTTACAAAGTATGTAGCTCATAGATTCTGTTCACACTGATTTATTCATTTTTCGTTGTTTCATTCACTTATGGCAGGCAATAAATTGTTAAGTTAATAAAAAAACAAAAAAAGCTTCATCTGGAAAGAGCTCATGGTCTGGGCTGTGTCAGATGGAGAAAGTGTTAACATACACTGAAGTCTGGGGCATTCCAGGTATAGGAAATAACATGACATTCTCCCTCTCAAATAAAACCCAGTGGTTCAAAGACATAGTAACATTTAATAAGTAGCATATACACTGATATATGCCTCCAGTGTCTGTGACATTAGTGCAGCTAAGGTATAATTTTAATATAAGTTAAATATTTATAAAACACAAGATAAACATCCTTTTTCTTTTTGTGAAATTTTATGATGTGTTTTCTAGTTTTCCTTAAATGAGGGAAAGTAGGATTCTTTTTCTATATTCCAATCCTTCCTGCACAAGAAGATTATAGCAAAGAGCAGGCTACCACATACACTTTAAAAATTCCCTTTCACTTACTGTAGAAGAAAAACAGCTCTTAAGATTAATAGTGAGGGATTTGCCAGAGTATTGCCTAATTAAAGCTGACCAGAGAAGCCGCAGCCTCAGAGAATCCTTAATTTGACAGCCTGGATACTTAGCATGTTTGAGAGGTAGTTCTCAGGGGTAGTAGGGCTGCAATCTAGTCTATTACTGTAAATCACTGGAATTTCACTCAAACAATAGCAGAGCACAAAGAAATAACTTACTTCCACAAACAACAAACATTTAGTGTGCTTGCTTATAATATTTCCCACCTTCACAGTAGATATTTTATAATTGAAATGAAAGAATTACTCCAAGATTCAGATTTCAGTGAGCTTTGGGATCCAGCTGTTGCATCCTTGAATATAATTTCTACCTGAGGTTTGAATAAGAACATTTTTTAAGAGATGTAAGCAGCACTTAAGTACCACTTCTATTATTTTTGGAGAATAAAAATAGGTTTTTTTTTGTTTGTTTGTTTTAGATAGAATTTCACTTTGTCATCCTCTTTAGAGTACTATGGCATCATAGCTCACAGCCACCTCAAACTCTTTGGTTTAAGCAATCCTCTTGCCTCAGCTTCCCAAGTAGGGACTGTAGGTACCCACCACAATGCCCAGCTACTTTTAGAGATGGGGTCTCACTCTTGCATAGGCTGGTCTTGAACTCCTGAGCGTAAGCAATCCATCTGCCTAGGCCTCCTAGAGTACTATGGCATCATAGCTCACAGCTACCTCAAACTCTTCGGTTTAAGCAATCCTCTTGCCTCAGCCTCCCAAGTAGGGACTGCAGGCACCCAGAGACCACAATGCCAGGCTACTTTAGAGATGGAGTCTCACTCTTGCATAGGCTGGTCTTGAATTCCTGAGCTCAAGCAATCCATCTGCCTACACCTCCCAGAGTGCTAGGATTACAGGCGTGGGCTCCCATGCCCAGCCTTAAATAGTGTTTTTAAGGCTTCTTTGTTCTTCCCTTGTTAAAGATTTACTTTAGTAACTGCTGCTTGATGTTCAAAAGAAAGGGGATTATAGAAAAATAAGTATTGCATACTAATTTCTGTAGATTAGGGGATGGGGAAAATACAGAAAAAGTGAGTAAATGTTACGAACATTTCAAAAGTAAAAAAGAATGACCCACAGAGGGGTCAGCATGTTATAACACATTGTGCTAATGTGTTATACAGGAGATAAGAGTGCTTTATTTTCTTAATTGTATATATTTAAGGTGTACAACATGATATTTTGATACATTTATACTGTAATGATTACCCCAGTCAAGACAATTAGCATATCCATCATCTCACATAATTACCTCTATTTTTAAAAAAATTTTTTCGTGGTAAGAGCCCCTCAAATCTATTCTTTTAGCAGATTTTTACTACACGATGCAATATTATTAACTGTGGTACCCAGGCTGTAGATTAGATCTCTGGATTTATTCTCGGCCAACTGCAAGTGAGTACCCTTTGACACACAGCTCTCACGTCCTCCCCCTCCCTTCTCCCACCATCGTACTCTCTGTTTCTGTTTCTGTGAGCTCAACTTTTTTTCTTAGATTCCCCTCCTAAGTGAGAACATTCAGTATTTGGCTTCCTGGGCCTGGTTTATTTCAGTCAGAATGCCGTCCTTCAGGTTCATCTGTTTTGTCTCATATGACAAGATTTCCTTCTCTTTTTAGGTCGAGGACTATTTCATGTGTATATATTCCATATTTTCTCTATTCATTCATTCAGTGATGGACACAGGCTGGCTTCTTAAGTGTGGCTCTTGTGCATAGTGCTGCAGTGAACGTGAGGGTTCTGATACTTCTAAGAGGTCCTGATTTCCTTTTTTTTGGGTGTATTCCCAGAAGAGTGATTCTAGGGTCCTATGGTGTCACTTCCTAGGTGGAAGCTCCCTAGTTCTGAAGACCTTTATTCAGCGACTTGTCCCACTGGTACCCCCTTATCTCCATACCCCTCCTTTCCCTAGTTTGGGCCTCTGTCATCTCTTTTTCCTCCCCATGTCCTTTAATAGCAGGGGTTTCCAGCTGCCCCTGCCACTGCCTATGTCCCAGGATCAGCATCTCTGATTTTCTTTTTGCTTCAGCATATCTTGGCATGGCCTGGCGCTGTGACTGATCCTGCCAGTAATTAACATGGGAATATTTTGTTCATGGATTTTGGACTTAATTTTGATTTTTGTATATAGTTTTTCATTAAAGTGGTATCTATCCTGGTAACTGAGATTTTTGTTTCCTAAATTTTATTCACAATTGAGTACCTCACTCACCTCACCCTAGCCCAGGCCCTGTGTGTCCACTGGTCCATTTCAGTGGTGACTCAAGCTAATTGCTTCTACCTTCAGTCAAATCTCTCACAAGGTTGCTTCCTGTTGCCTCACACTTTACCTGGTGGCCAAACCAGGGCCCTCCTAGATATTCCTCTACCTGTTAATTTTATCTATGCAACCATATAATTGGCCATCGGATTTTGTTTCTTTTAGGTCTTTAATATCTTTCTGCAGAAGTACCGTCTCTTCTAATGAAACTTCATTTCTGTCCTGAATTGCTAAGAATTGTCTTCTAACCATTCTTTCTGTGCTAACGTGGCCCCCATCCTTCTCTATTATTTATACAACTGCGGCCAGAGAAATCTTTCTAAAATGCAAATATGATTGTACCCTCATGACTACTTAAAAGCCTTCAATACCTCTTTATTGGCTTAGAGTAAAATACAAAACCCTTTGCAAGACATGTAAGAACCTTAATCACTCGGTCCTGCTAAGCCCTTTGATTCCATCTCTTACCACTGACCAATTAAGACCTTTGCTGAAATACTTGCAAGAAAGTAAATAGGCAATTTTCCCACAGCTTTGGGCCTTCTGATATGCTGTTTCTTCTGCCTAAATGCTCTTCCTTTAAAACTCAGTTCATAGGGCACATTTTCCAGACTTCTTCCAGATATTTACAGACTGAGCCAGGCATCCATGCCAGCTGCTCCCCATCATTCAGTGCTTCCCTTCACTGCTCGGACACGCTTCTACAGTCAGACTGCTGTCCCTGGTCTGAGCTGCTGGAGAACAGGGATTATATCTCTTTCAACCATGTCTCTAGTGCAGTGATTTTCAACCAGTGTACCATCACGCACCCAGGTAATATGAGAAGATCTTAGGTGTGCTGTGAACATTTTTAAAGACCATTAATTAAATTATTTTTGAAAGAAATTCAAAGCACAGTAAGTATATTCTTTTTTTTTTTTTACTCTTTTTTCGATCAACCTAAATGCGCTGTGAGATAAAAAAAAAAAAAGGTGGGAAAACACTGCTCGAATGCACAGTACAGTTTTGGCAGAAAGTATTTGTTTCCCAAATCATCAAAGACATCAATGAGACATTCCCTCATTTTAGTATGCTTCAATTTATTAATAATGCAGCATTTTGATGGATCCAACTCTATTGGAAAATTACGCTATTATGGGCAATCTTAGTACAAACATATCCTTAAAAATCATGACATTTTTTGCTTAGTATGGCCATAATTTGAGACGAGGGGTGCAAAAAAGAGTAGAGTTCAACATCAGACGACCACACTTATTCTGTTTCTGCATTCTTACATTCAGACCACCAGATACACAGTACTATCAAGGTAAGAGACCATTGTAGACCAGATTAGATGCCTCTGACTGGACTTGGGAGCTGGGTACAGATTGCATAGACATCAAGCCCAGGCAAGCAGCCTGGAGGGATGACCATATCTCAAGGATTTGATTGACCTAGATTAATATAAGTTAATAGCAAATGTGTGAAGGTGTCATTAAAGCTACCTGGTGTTGCCTAGGCAGAACCCAGATGAGAAGCAGAGATCTAAAATAAGACTGTATATTTTAACACTCAAGAGCTTTCTTGATTACTTTAAGTCATGCTAACAATTTTCCAGAGATATGACAGTTATGAGGCAATTAATAGAATACTTTGCAAATCAATTGCAAAAAAAGGAGGAAAAACTGAGTAAGTAACAGCTGAAGTAAAAAATGAAACTGCTATAAATATAGATAATAGCTTCCATTAAAACTGTCTTCCACCATTGGAAAGTTTAATCACAGTTATACTCAAATCATTGGTTACCCTCTATTTCACAGAATCTCCAGCTTGGGAAAATCTATGCACTATTAAACATGATAGGTTCAATGTTTTTATAATATCTAGTCAGCAATGGGGAATTTTGTTAGCTAATTTCATTAATAAGTTTCAGTTTCATTTAATTCTAACAAACTAATTAAAAAGCAAGTACTGTACTTTCAGATTATGTACGTCTAATCTGTCAAAGGAGAGGAAGTTGTTTTATTAAACTTAGAGGAATGAGAAAAAAAATCTTGTAGAAAAATATAAATAGATTTACCTAAATAAACATCTTAAGTATAATAAGCAAGGTTAAGAAGAAAGTGGCTGGGAGAAATATTTACTTCAAATATAAGAGAAACATTTAATATATTGAATATTTACAATGATCATACAAATGTTTAACAACCTTTTGTAAAATCTTAAAATATCAACCTATAAAGGGTATATTCCATCATTTCACCAAAGAAACTACATCTTTAAATCTGAAAGTTAGAGTGAGAAAAGAAAATTAAAAAGAAAAAAAACACACACACACACAAGAAATGACATTTGACTGATACATTTATGAAAACTGGTAAGCCTTAGGAGTAACCAATGAACCACATAAAGTGAGACATATCTTTCACCCATTGCATTAGAAAATACTTTCAGAAGAAATATTTTGGGATGATAAGAGGACACAAAGATCAGAATATTCTGTTATATGGGTAATGAAAGATTAAATAAATTATAAAATAAACTGTCCAGAAAATAATTTGGTAGTTACTCTTTTTTTGCCCTTTGATTCAGAAACACTACTTCCAAGAATTTCACTCTAAGAAGTGATGCAATATTTTTTAAAAAATGATTTGTGCATAGTTTTTTTTAAAGCTTTTTATGTGAGAAGAAAAGGATATGTAAATGTCAATAAAATAAAATATAATATAGACATTCAGATGTATGCTTTTAAAAATTTACTGAAATAAAAACATGCTTATAAATACAAAATGCAAAACACACAGATAGTGTCATATATAGTTTTTATATGCACCAAAGACTAAAAGAATACAAATCCATTATAATGACTATCTGTGGCAGTTGTATTCTTAATTATTATTGTTCCCTTATACTTTTTAATATCTCCTTGATTTTTCATAAGGGGTATTTATTACTTTCATAGTCAGGAAAAAGACCTTGCTAATAAAAGAGTTTGGTTTGAAATGAATCACAAAGGAATAATAATAACAACATTGCCTGTTATCCACAGACTTCCAATAAATTACTAGATTCTTTGTACCTATCTTGACATTTTGGTTTTTTGTCTTATCATTTTTGTTCAAGTAAATGGGGACTACTGTAACGTTTGGGGGAGGTGGTATATCCAATTAATGTCGGTTAGGTTTGAGGAGAATATTATGGTACTTACTTATCCAGCCACCTCTGTCATGTTGAGGGTTTGAGTCGTGGTGGGAGTAGAGGGGGAGAGGATTACCATTTTTTATGCTAAAATAATTTAATGATGGTAGTTAAACAAAGCCTTAGGCCATGAAAAGAAATCACCCATAAAGTCTGACCTACTAATTTTCTGATTTTGCCTCTGTTTAATAAGATTGATATTTGGAAGGTGATTACTTTACTCTTTGAGGATTTGAACTTTGACAGGAATCAATTCCTAGAGGAACAGCTCAGTTAACTGAATTCAAAGTTAATAAGGAACTCTTCTTCAATAGGGAGGAGAGAAAATTGCAGCTTTTTTTCTTTTTTTTCTCAGTCAGAACAGTGTAACATTCCATACTCTGCGGTTAGGAGAAGCAATATTAGATGCAGTCTTTGGGATTCTGATATATTCTCAGTTTATTGCTCAGTGTCATAGTATTTTTTCATTATGTGCTGCTGAAAGAGTTCAATCTCCCCAGAATGGCATATTGAACACACCTTCCACGTGGAGAGTGATGCCTTGTCCCGAAGAAAGTCGCCTCTGCTCTCAACATTTCTAACACACATCACCAACTGTTGACATCAAGGACGTGGACTCTGTCCATGGTGGGGGAAACCAGAGGCTGAGCGACTCAGACTCACACATTTCCTCACCATTCTCCGTGCCTCTCATCCACAGCATGTCTCACTCTGCTATTGTATGAAGTTGGACCCCATTATAGCCGAATTTCAAAGGCTGCAGGGTAACCATTAAATTTCTGCCATGCCGGGGTGTTTTGATGGTGTGAGTGAGTCACACTGCACTAACTGTCCTTCGGGGAGGTTTGGTAGCTTTCTCATCTCCATGTCAGAGTCTTTATCATGGGCTGAGCTTGATTCCCACAGGGATTAGGGACAACGTGCAAAACACAGCTTTGCACTCCTGGCTTTCACTTCTAGTCCCTTTTCCTCCCTGCCTGTTCCTTCCTCCTGCAGAATTCCAGAGCTCTAGTCTTCCCTTATGCTAGCCAGAGTTACCATTGAGAAAGAATACCATGCAGTGCTTTACACTCAGGCCTGAAAGTCGGCTAATTTATAATGAGATTTCTACTATTCTTCATTCCACGTATATTTTAAAGGACCCAAAAGTCTGAATAGTCTATGGGATTGAATTCAGATTAAGTAGGATTCCTCATGGTATCAAATCTGTAAGGAGTATTTTCGGGGTTAATGCCTCTTCTATCTGGCCAGCTCTGTTCCTGATCTGAGGGCAGCACACGGAATAAGCTGATCTGTCCCACTGTCACTCTCTCGCTGGCATGCTCACTTTCCTCCTTCTTAGGCCCCAGGCATATCCCTGCAGGTGCGCCCAAACAAATTCTTATCCATCCAATATTGTCTTAACCCATTCCTGAAATTGTGGTCTTCTGGCCATCTATAGTAACCACAGCAGCAAATCTGGAAGCAACTCCCCCGTCCAGCAACAGAAGTTTAGCCCTAGAATCTGTCTTTGCTTTGACTACTTTATTTACATGCTTAGAGTTTATGTTCTAGATTTTCCTCTGGCTAGATTCCTTATTACCCGCTCTACAGAAAATCTTCCTCCCTTACAGCTCAGACACAGGAAGACAGACCCTCCAAAAAGTACTAATTCAATCTAACAACTGTTACAGACATATACATACATGCCTTCTCAGAATCCAGGCATGAAAGAAAAGTTTACACATGGTTATGTAGAGACTTCTGCTCATGTGTCTGGTATAAACATAAACTGTATATGTATACATAAATACAATGAAAACAGCTCTTGGATTGCTAGTACAAGTGAAAATGTGATCTACTATTGTTAGTAGGATAATTTCATAGATTAGAACTAGATATAGCCTGTCCCTCCTTTAATGAAAATCTCCTTTCCAGCCCCCCACTAGACCCACCCTCCTACTCCACTCATCACACACACACACACACACACACACACACACACACACACTTCAATTATATAGCAAATAATTTTGTAGAGGTCCTCACCATGACATTATTTTTTAGTTGGGAAATCGAGGCTAAATGTTCTTCTCTGAGCCATGCAAAATAGGCCCAGCGCTAAGCATCTTAAACACATTATCTTTCCACTCTTCACAATAACTCATTAGGGTAGTTGGCATAATTCCTATTTTCCAGATGAGGATACCAAGGCTGAGAATGGTTGTAACTTGTCTCAAGTCACCATGGTGCAATAGGGCTCAGGATGAACTCCATAGAATCAGGTAGTTAAGGAATAGGCTTTCCTGGGAAACTTACACACTAGAGTCAGCAAGAAAGGCACATGTACTGGGACCCTCTCAACATCCCACAGAGGGGTGGGCCAGGGCTGGTGCTTAGCTGCGATTCACAGTGAGTTTATAGAACAAGGAGAAGAAAAAATAGGAAAGACACTGCAAATAGGTTATTTGGATGACGAGTATAGTTATCAACTGTTTTACATACTTTTCTGAAGAAGCCAGCTGCTCAGAACCTGGGGACCTTGAAACCCAGTAAGAAGATGTAGCCTTTCCTCTGAGGATGAGGGAAACAGCATGGCATGGTCCTTTGGGACAAGTGAGAGAGCCTGCTAGCCCTTTGCTAGTATTTTATTGCTCAGGAGATTGAGAGAAAGCACTTCCAGTCACTTTTTGAAAATTCTGCTTTCTCTACCATGGTTACATAATTGTGTGTCTGTCCTCGTGCACACATGTGTGTGTGAGAGAGAGAGAGAGAACGAGAAAACGGGAAGAGAGGAAGAAAGAGGCACTAAGAAAGCAGTGCAGAATTCAAACCCGTGTTTTCCTGATTCTAAAGCTGGTATGTTTTTCATTGCCTCTAATATCTGCCAAACTTTTGTTTTCTTATTTTCCATCTGCAATTCTCAAAACTCACTCTCATTGCCACCTAGCCCAGCTCTACTTTACCCCAAGACAACTATACTTCTGTTCATCCTTTTCTGAAACCACTGGGAATATTTAAGTGGCAATATGCCTCTGAATATTGGAAACCCCTATAAGGGGGTTTCCTTTCTTTACTTTTATATTCATGCTTTTACTCATCACTGACCATCCTTGAAAATGTTCTCCAGGCAAGAGTACTGCTTCTGTGACTCAGCTGCATAGATGCGACTGGAAAGGACTCAGAATATGTTTGCATGGAGGGACCTGTTACTATATGTTTTCAATATTCATTTTACCTCTCTGGGATATTTTTGCATTCTCATCCATCCTAGGATTAATTGACAACTAGTATTCTGTACATTTCATAGTACCCTGAACACGTGTCAATGACGAACCCACCACAAAGACTTTGTTTACATGTACTTATCAGATGTGAGAATCTTTTTTTTTTTTTTTTGAGACGGAGCCTCAAGCTATCCCCCTGGGTAGAGTGCCATGGCATCACAGCTCACAGCAACCTCCAACTCCTGGGCTCAAGCGAGTCTCCTGCCTCAGCCTCCCAAGTAGCTGGGACCACAGGCGCCCGCCACAACACCCGGCCATTTTTTGGTTGCAGCCATCGTTGTTTGGCGGGCCCGGGCTGGGGATTCAAACCTGCCACCTTAGGTGTATGTGGCTGGCGCCTTAGCTGCTTGAGCCACAGGCGCCGAGCCTGATGTGAGAATCTTTAGGGCATTCAGAGAGTGAAAATTCAAGCCATAGAATGGGACAAGGTACTTGCGATATGTATAACAAATGAAGTGCTTGTGTATAGTCTGGTCCTACAATAACAGAGAAAAGGAAGACAACTTAATAAAAAATAGAAGCCTGGGATTTTGACATGCATTTCACTAATACCAAAATGTAAAGTTAAAATGGTTATCAACCCCATTAATAATCTAGGAAATGTGAGTTGAAATTACAGTAAAGTAGCAACATCTATCTGTAATATAAAACTGTTTAATTTTTTTATTCCTTATTAAATCATAACTGTGTACATTAACACATTTATGAGGTACAGTGTGCTGATTTGATATACAGTGTGGAATGCTTATATCGAAGTGATTAACATAACCATCTCCTCGCTTACTTATTTGTTGTGGTATATCAGGTCTTGGAAAAATTGGAAGCTTATTATAAGGATCCTTATATACTGCTAGGGGGAGGGCCGTTGGCCCAGCCACTTTGTAGAGAAGATAGGTATTGTCTACTATGTTTGCCACAGATGCACCAGCCCACCCACCGGTTTCATTCTTAGTTATATACTCGATGAAATCTGCAGCAGAGCATATATAAAAGAATGTTTATAGCAGCACGCTGCATAACACTACAAACTAGAAATGGCCCACATCGTCATCAATACTAGAAGAGAGATGTAAGTTATAGTGTGTTTGAATAACAGAATATTATTTAACAGTGAAGACAAGTAAATTACAGATAACATCACAGTGCAGATGATTTTCACAAGCAAAGTCAGAACTAGCCAAGCAGACAAACTGATTCTGTAATATTCTATTATATAAAAGTTCAAACAGAAAAATAATTTATGTATATAAACCACAGGTAAAATTAAACTAAAAGCTTTAGGGATCCACTGGAAGGTGTAAGTGATAAAGTAAATCAAGGAAAATATTGTCTTAAAAGTCAGAGTAGTTATCTTGAGACAAGGGGAGAGATTTGTGATTGGGGCAAGCATAGCAGCGAATGGAGAGGGGCTATCAAAATGCCAAAGGTGTTTATCTCCTTATTTGCATGGTGGTTACACAGATGTGTGTTTTGGGATAATGCATTAGGGTGTACAGTTTGGTTTTACTCAGTTTTTTGTACGTGCATTACACTTTATATTTTAAAGACATTATAAAAAGTTAGAAACAGATGGAAGTGAACTATTGGAGTGGTAGGGTGACGAGACAGGCCAAGGACTTCTGGGCTAGATTTTTCACATATCTCTGGGTGGAAGGAGATGGTAATATATTGGGCCAGATAATGGTGCTTTTCAGTCCTCTGAGATCCCAGTGTGGAAGGTAATCCAGGGAGGGATGGAAGTGCCAAAGGTATCTATTTATGCATCTTCTTTCATGGAGGTCACAAATTCCTGCCTGATTTGGGGTTACCTAGACACCTCAGAAATGTTTTAATAACTGTGTTACAAAAAGAGGACTACAATGCAGGTTCACGTTCTCCCCGGAGGCCTTTCATGGATGAAAAGAGCAGTGGGAAGGAAGACCCGCTCATCATCCAAGGACCTTAAGTCTTTCCAAGAAGGGCAAATAACATCTTGCCTGGGCAAAATATCTTATTTATGTAATATATAATGGTTGGATATTAAGAAAGACATTGAATTTTACTTAATGAGCCCTGGATTTTGCTTTAATAAGGTCTATGTATGAATAGTTAAGTAGAGCTAGAGAGAGGTAGGGAGGGGAGAAAGAGACATGGAACAGTAAAGGAGAAAAGATGTTTAAGGGGAAAGAGAAAGGCCCACTAGTTCTGAAATACTCTCTTAATTTTTATTGTGAGCCATGCATGTGATTACCTTATCTCTGCCCCTCCAAAGGCTAATTAATTGTTTAACAAGAGCTTCGGCTCTTTAGCTGCTCTCAGCTTGAAATATCAGAAGCTTCACTGGGAATAAGCTAGCCATAACACCAAGCAGGGAACAGAATGAGATGAGGCAGCAGCACAGACAAGATCGATGTTAATTGAAGGCTAGTTAGATTTAAATTAGGACCTTGCCTGTATGTTTTTCAGTTCCACAATAACCCAGTGTGTTAGAATGGGGAGTAGGAGAAAATTGTAGACTCCGCAAAGGTGGAGCCCACATCTCTCAGTGGGGCAGGATCCCCTGCTTCTCCTTCACTGCGTCTTTCATCACTGCGATCAGCTCCTCCTCCGGCCTATCCTGGCAAAGAGACGGCACACTTACTCTGTACAGGGTCACATAACAAATATATTAAGCTTTTCAGGCTAGATTATTGCAGCTGCAACTACTCAGCATTTCTGTTGTAGCCTCAAATTAGACATAGACATACAGAAACGAGTGGGCAAGGCTAAGTTACCATAAAACTCTTTGCTAAAACGGTGGTATGCAAAGACAGTGAAGAACTTACTTTTCTGACCCTTGTCCTACTGAATAAGAGGCTTTCCATGGGACAACCTTGAGTTCAAATTGAAAGTGTTGGCAATAGGATTTGTAATGTTTACCAAGTCACTTACCTTCTCGAAGCAGCTATTTCTCATCTGCAAACTGGGGATAACAATACCTCACAGTATCATGTGAATTAAATTAGTCATTTATGAAACTTGCCCGAGACAATACCTGATGTGTATTATGTTTTTAATAGAGGCTAGCTATCATCATTAGTCTTTCATTCTCCATTCATCATTCATTCACTTATTCGTTCAGACATTTAGTGAGTGTCTGCTGTGTGTCAGGCACTCGGTAGGTTAGGGATACATCAATACATAATGTCTACCCTTGATCCATGGCAGCAGTCCCCAACCTTTTTGACACCAGGGACCAGTTTCATGGAATGCAGTTCTTCAATGAACCAGGGGAGCAGAGATGGTTTGAAGATGATTCAAATGCATTACATTCATTATGTACTTTATTTCTATTATTATTACATTGTAATATATAATGAAATCATTATATAACTCATCATAATGTAGGATCCGTGGGAACCCTGAGATTGTATTCCTTTAACTAGACAGTTGCATCTGGGGGGTTGCAATGAGACACAGTGACACATGAAGTATCTTGCTATGTCCTCAGTTCTGCCTCAGATCATCAGGCATTAGATCAGTGGTTCTCAACCTTCCTAATGCTGTGACCCTTTAATATAGTTCCTCATGTTGTGGTGACCCTCAACCTTAAAATTATTTTCATTGCTACTTCATAACTGTAATTTTGCTACTGCTATGAATTGTAGGATAAATATCTGACATGCAGGATGTATTTAGGTGACCCCTATGAAAGGGTCATTTGACACCCAGTGGGTTCGTGACCCACAGGTTGAGAACCGGCATTAGATTCTCATAAGTGGCACACAACCTAGATCCCTCATATGCATGGTTTACAGTAGAGATCCTGCTACCGTGAGAATCTAAACTGCCACCTATCCGACAGAAGGTGGACTTTAGGCGATGATGCAGGCAGTGGGTAGCAGTTGTAAATACAGATGAAGCTTCCCTCACTGGGCCACCACTCACCTCCTGCTATTAAGCCCAGTTTCTGCCAGGCCAAGAATGAGTACAAGTCTGTGGCACGGGGGTTGAGGACTGCAGATCTAAGGAACCACATGGTATAGAAGGGGAAATGTACATGTAAGCATTTATAGGGTAAGGATAGATGATAAGAAAGATACCATAATTCGGAAATTCCCTAGGAACTAGTAAGGATACACACACATCCAGTTTAGTTTTGAAGCTTTCTGGCTTTGAATGGCGTTCTTTCTATTTAGAGCAGTTGCTAATTTATTTCTATAGATTAAGTTTGACATGCTCATAAAAATCCAGGTAAAACACACTCATTATGGAGGGGGATTACCCATTATAATTAACCAGAAATAATAAATATAGTGAATAAATTAGGAAGGAAAAAAGAAACTTCCAAAGATTAAAAAAAATGAATTTTGTTTTTGTGGAATGCCCACCTGTATCACACAATCATCTTAATTTAAAAATATGGATTTGTAGGCAAGGAAGTTACTGAAGCTATTGTGCCCTGGAATTACCAGCTGAAAGGGATCCAGCCTACAGCTGCCTATAAACATATGTATCTGGCTATTGGAAGTAAAGACATGTCAATATGATGGCTGGAAGTCTGTATACTTTGTCCCTGATAATTCATTTAGTATGGAGGAAAACCCTCAAATTTCCTGATCTTTGAGTTTCAGACTAAGCTTTCTTTTCCCTGATAAGGAATAGGTGTAAGGATAAAATGCATGCATGAGACTTTCTGGCTACTTTGCCATCTTATGTTAAAATGTTATTACCAGGAGGTAGCGTGGGTGGCTTTGGAATCACCAGGACAGCAGCTCAGGTGGATTCAGCTCTCATGATGCACACCAGCTCTGGAGCGTGGAAGTGCACCACCCTCAGAAGGGGGCCAGAGCTGGCGCAGAGGATGGTGTTGTTGCCATAGAACAGTAGCGGACAACTTTTGTTAAATAATGAGATGCCAGTAGAAAAATCCTAAAATAATTGCAGGCAGTGTGGTGGGGGCTGGCGATTCTGCATGAGTATGTGGGGCAAGGGTGCTAGTGCAAAAGATGAAACAGAATAAATATCGTGATCAGAGAGTCAAGGAATGGCTGCATAACCAATGGATTTTCTCTATTCAACTCACTGTTTCTTCAAATATTTCTAAAGTACTTATGTTTAAGTTCCAGAATCACTTCTCATTAAATGATCAAAATAATTGATTTTTCTTCTTTGAAGCAACCATATAGTGGAAAGAAGGAACAGGTGGTAGCATCACTCAGGTGGGCTCACACGCATGCATATGAGAAGGAATTAACGAGAGAAAATGGATAACGGAAAGAGCAACCAAACTAGCCCGCCGCAGGTGCTTCCGGAAAGGACTGGGGGCTTTGCTTTTCACCCCCAAGGGCATCACCAAGAAGTTGGAGGTAGGAAATATTACTGGTCAAACAGCACAAAATTTGTCATCTTTTCATCCTCCTAAGCCAAGCACACTACTGATAATGTTAGCCGACAGTGCACCAGGGCAGATAGACAGTGATGAAATGGGCACATTAGCGATAAATGGACTCCTTACAGAAGTTATAAATCTAAACCTCTCCTTCCTTACTTTGCCTTGTTAAATGGATTGTATTTGTATGACACTGAGGGGCAAGACCTATCTATCAGAAAGAAACAATTGGAAAAACACACGTGTAACGTTTGCATAGATGGTGCATTAAGCCAAGCTTGATTTAATACTAACTTGTCTGGGATAGAAAAGGCATTCAAATACGTAACTAAAAGGCAAGCCCCAGTTATTTGGAAACGTCAGCATATGGTAATAAGTGCTTCTTTATCAGACAACTGTGGGTTATGGGTATAGTCCACCTCTGTACTGAAGGTGAGCAGGCTGGGCGGGAAGAACTAGATGTGAGCTTCTGGTCACCTTTTCTTGATGGTCTTCTGGTAGTTTTCTGCTCGCAGGCTCCCTGTCAGGGTACCAGTTGGGCACTTGTCATAGCAGAGAATATGCTACTTCTGCCGTAAGAAATGTTGGCTCCAGTTCCAGCTGTGCATTTGGGATAAGCCTCCTTTTCATTAAGTTCCCCCATTAATGAGGCCCTCTGAGAGAAATAGCCCTTGAATCTGCAGACTGGCTTTCACCACCCCATTTTATGCTCTTTCAGCATCTTGACTTTTTCATGTTTAGCAGTGATTTAATTATAATTTAATTCCTTGCTAATTACGCCTATAATGTGGGTCCTATTCACCATTGTATTTCCAGCTTCTGCCTTACTGCCTGGGATAGATTCCATGCTATAGTTTCTATGTGTTGAGTAAGTAAAGTTGTTTCACTCGCAGTAAGATGAGAACGTCACTTAAAAGATCTCTTTCTAGAGCCCTTCCCACCCTGAAATTCTGTATTAAAATTGTCTTTTGATATTATAGCGGAGGAAATCCTATCATTTGCTCATGAATTGTTTGTTCATGAATCTAGAAATACTAACAGTGAAACAGTCATTTGGGAAAATTTTTCTGCATATATCCATTTTATGTGATAATGTAAGACGTATAAAGATGAACTATTGAACTGATAAAAAATGGGCTAACAAAACATTCTCCATTAAAATATAAGCCTCTGGGAGGGAAGGACTATATTTACTCATCTTGGCGATTCTAGCTCAAACACTGGAAGATGCCACACAATCTTGACTGAATTGATAAGGGAGGGTTAATCAGTAAGATGGTACAAGAACAGGAAGAAATAAACAATGTTCTGAAGGGTTTTCTCTGTGGAAGCCTCAGGAATTGCCGAAATTGAAAGACAGGATTAGCTATCGGTACTCAGATGGGAAGTTTTAATTGCATATTAATGATTTACAGTTTAAGGCAGAGACATTGGTGAATTTAAAACATTTTCCAGTCATTAGTTATAATAGTTTTTTTTTGTAATCTAAATTTAAAATAATGGAGGGGCTCTGTGCCTTACTGGAGCACCCCCAACATCCCACAGCTTGTCAGTTTTACACAACTTTCTTCCTTCCTAAAATTGAGCGCTATGTGCAACCACCAGCACGACCCAGGGGTCCGTCCAAAGGAAGGAGGCGGCGAGCTCACTGGAGCCGCAGCAAGTCCTCCAGCAGCTGAGCACCACTTAATGGAAAATCGTTTACAAAATAAAATTGTTTTTTGGATAGAGTACTTCTAAGAAGTGCTCTTAGTTTATCAGAAAGAGGAGAACTGCTGCTTCAGAAGTGCTTTAAGAAGCTTGGAGAAAGATATTTCCCTTTCAAAAAAAAAATCTAGTGTATTGTCATTTTTTCCTCTCCTGGCTTAAAGAGTCTTTCAGAACCAACCCAGTTTTCCTCCCAGCTTCACACAAATGTAACACGTGATGGATCTTTAGGATGAAACCCCGAGCTGCTCAGCGATTGCAGCATGACCAAACACACTTCAGAATCAGATCATTCCACGGGGGTCTTTGTGTCGACTTACCAACCATCCAACTATAACTTGTATCTCCTAGATATTAAAAACAAAATATAAAGAGAAGTCTCTATTTTTAGATCTATGTAAATCCTACCCCCAGAATCCATTTGCAAAAAGAAATTATTAAAACTCACTGCTCAATATGTGGCTACACCAACCAAAGGCAGCCACTACATTGTGACCCATGTATGTCCTTCTCAAAGGACTGACCTCCTCATACTATCACATTCAAAGTTAGGTTTCCAACATGAATTTTGAGGGGACACAGCATTCAGTCTGTAAGAGGGCATTTTAGGCTGGAAGTGATTGGCCTGGAAGTTCCTTTCCTCTCTTCCTACCACCCCCTGAAGACAACCTAAGGGGTCAGTATCTCGGCCCATGTGAAACCCTGCGTTTATGGCACGTCTGCTGTTTGACTAGAAATGTGACCAGAATTCTGATTCTTTTTCTTTTCCAATTATTTTTCCTTACCCATATTTTGTGCTTAGGTATGTATGAAGCTAATGGCAAATGTTAGGCGACTTTCATCCATGTGATTTGGCTAAATGGCCAGCAGCCTTTGTTGTTGCCATGGTAGCCCACTCAAAACAAATGTGGCTTCTTTGTGTCTGGGGGCCATATGACATTCTTCAGCTGACCCATTGCACTTTTTTCCTTTATTATACTCATTTCATTAAATTATAGTTCTTCTTTATTTTTATGTAGTTAGTTCTTGGAGGCCAGGCCCCACATCTAATTATTTCTCCAGTACATAGCCTATGGGAGGTATCCTAGAAACCGGAGTTTGATCTATTCAACCATCTGACTGAACCTGACGACTAATGTGGAGTTTGCACCATTGAGATGCTTTTTAGTATAGATGGAAACTTAGTGTGTGTTTCTGTAGATACACATTTGGGGGTGTGGATACTCATCACAATGTACCCTCTTATTTAGAAGAGAAAGAATCCCAAAAAGATGATAGAAAATGTTATCACCTGCATTTAAGGATTATGACTAGGGAAAAACACTTCCTTTTATATTCCTCAGTTGTTATGACACAGACAGCTGTAAATCCACTCTGTTGCTATTTGGGGATTATTAAATCTCTGGTAAGCAGTATAGTCGAGCTGGAGTATGGATTTTGTTGAGTCTGCAGCATGAGTAGGGGAAGAAAATAAATGGGAAGAGGCAAGGAGGTTGAAAGATGGAATAAGAATCAGAAGAGATTGAATTGTAGTGCTTGAGTTAGGCAAAAATGATGTTCACCTGGAGGGCAGTTTATCTTGCCCAGAATCAGTTAATAGAACTGAGGAAAAGGTCTGTATTGATACATTTAAGTTCTTGAGTCCCTGGGCAGTATCAGGGAATAAGGCTAATAGAACACCAAGTAAGATTAGGAGAAACAATAATATGCAATACTTTGCCAGAGCATCTTATAGAATCAAAGACTCCGAGTTGGGAAGGATCTTGAAGGTCATATAATCTATGTCTGCTACTCGTGTTTCCCTAAGCTTTTATTCGAGACTCACGCTTCTGAGTGTTAGAATTTGGTACAACACATTTGGAGGGATTAAAACGCTCGAAATAACAACTAAGTGAGCAGTTATTAAAACTCAGCAGCTACCATTTAAATTTGGCAAGCATGTGCTTGTTGTTGTGATTGCCAGTGGAGTCTGTTTCATAAAATCTTTCAGCAGGCCGTTATCATCAAGAGTTTTTCCCACACTTTCTTCTACAATTTTTATCATTTCATATGTTAGATTTAAATCTTTTCTTTAAGTTTCTTATTCAAATAAATTATTTATTTAGATTAAAGAAGTACTTTTTTGTGTGTGTTTCAGATTGATATGAGAGTACAAATGTTTAGGTTACATTGTTTTAATTTCTAAGATAAAGTTCAGGTTGTAGTTGAGCCCTTCACCCAGGGGGATGCTGAGCACCCTCATAAAGCTTCTGCACAGCCAAGAGTACCACAACTGAAGATTAAAATCTTTCATCCATTGAGTCGATATTTGTAAGTGTGTACCACTGTTTTTCTTTTCTATTAGGTTAATTTGTGCTTCCCTCCACTATCTCTTTAGCTTTGAATCCCAGATGTCAGTTGTCAGGTTCTCATTCTCTTCTCCTCCAAAAGCCCTAGCTTACATTGTAGTGGTTTGGGGGAATTGTGGTTTGATCTATTCCAAAATAGTTCATTTTCTGTTTTGATTCTCCATGATCACCTGGCACCATTTTCCTCTAAAATTACACAGGGACACAACTCATGTAAAAAAAACTCTATTTCAAAGTATAGTTTTGGAAGCTGGAATAACTTTTAAGGATACTCCACAAAGGCACTCCAGTGAAGTTCCAGCTTTAGGTTTCCTATCACCTCCAGGTACAATCTTTCAACATGAAAACAACTATCAACTATATTACAGTTCAAATTGTAGCTTTCCTAGATAAAGATTGGCTCTTATTAGTATGTGGCTTTATGCAAATCTCTGTGCTTCAGTTTACTTAATTGTAGAGTGAAGATAGTAATAATAATAGTACATACATCCCAGGTTATTGTGCAAATTAAATTAATTAACATATGTAAAGTGCCTAGAATAGAGCCTCATACATACCAGGTGCTACTTCTGTGTTATCTGTTGTTATTATTATCTTTATTATTCAGTCAAGATTTTTCATCCCAAACACTTCAGACAGATGAATTTTAAAACTTCTATTACTGGATTTTTGTTTAAAAGGAAATATGGAAATTACTGGTGATATTATGCAATATCACCATTGGAGCTTAGGGCAATTCTCATAATAAAGTACAGTAATATTTATGCAAATGAACATGAATAGATACACTAAATTGGAATATATACAGACTATAGATACTGTCTTTCTCTTTTTATCTCAGGTCAGGATTTGGGAAAAATTGAATTAAACATCTTTTGGTTTTCAAATATTTTGAATTTTGGAATTTCAGATAAAGGATTGTTGATCTGTTATTAATATTGTCATTGTTTATATTTTTCTTTAAAAATCACTGTTAGAATTTATTTTCCGGATTATTTTCTGTAAAGTTGATGTTCCTTAAAGTTCCTTTCCTAAAGTTGACGTTCCCAGAGTGAATATGTTATTGTGGGTGTGACATGCTGGGATCAAAGTAGAATTGATGTCTCAGTCTCTAAAGGTTGATATTAATGTTTGTATGGCCAATTCACCAGCTTTGATTTTAGTCAACAAAACCTTTTTTTCTTTTTCATAATCTGATGTCTTCTCTTGCTTTTGTGCGACTAGCTTTTGGAAAATAATTTATTCCCTGTGAAATTGTTTTACCCCATGAAATTTAATTTTATAGGCTTGGCACATTTTCCTAGTCTGATGAGATAATTTTGGATTCTGACTCTGTGTCATCTCAGTATCTGCTATTGCCATGCATCAGATGTAACTTTGATCAGCATGTCTTAATCCAACTTGATGAGAAAAATATTGAAAAGGACAGTGCCAAGGGCAGAATTAACATTGCTCATCAGTGAACATTAGTCAACACTATTTGGAATAGTCATTCAACTAATTAAAATACATCCAACTGTATGACAATTCAGATTTCATCCTTGACTCTAAGAATATGAAGAAGACCTTTGACAGAAGTCTTGATAACGTCCACATTTGATCTATCTTTAGAAATCCATGGCATGTATTGCAGTAGCCCTAATGAAGAAAAATGAAGGTGGTTTTCACCTCATTCAGTCTTTTTACGCCTATGTTCCCTCTGAGGGGCTGTTTTCTCTAAGTCATCACAAAAATCTATATGATAATCTGTCCCTCAAATTATGAAGGCTATAATTTTTAGTCTAGATATACCAAGATATTCCTTCTTTGCCTTTGAAAATTGGAACACCTGCTCATCTCTATGTTACGGCACCATTTCTAGTCACTATGGATTCTCAGAGATTGCTGAAAACAAAATGTGCAGTATTCTTACAATGCTGATACACATATATGCATCTCTCTCTATATTTATATATGTTAAGGTTACCATTTAATCCAAATAACGAGAGTGTTAAAAGGGTAAAGAGTTCAATTAGTAATTATGCCAGAAAGGCAGGTGTAAACTAGATTATGTCAAGCAAACCAGGACACGTGGGCACCATAAGGGGGCAGGGCTGAGAGTCTTCAGTTCCTTCAGAGTTGAAGTGTCTTTCACAGTCACCTCACCTGTCCGGATTTGTGCCTGCCTCCATGCCAACATTGGCCCCACTGTCTTTAGGTGGCAGTTGTTACTCTATGAGAGAAAGGTTTGAGAGGTAGCATAGCACCCCATTCAGCAACCCCAGACATTCATTTGTCATTCCTTCTGTGATGAACCCAAAATATATGCTTTTAGGACTTCTGGCACCTTAAAAAGGAAAACAAGGCAGGTGATAAAAGGAGCATATATTTTTTTCTGCTGTACATATTTTTTCAAGCCTCCGTTTATTGTGCGTTTTAGCTTTCCTGACTATATTTTACAAACACTGTCCTTTTAATTATTTGTCCTTCTGCAGTTTGCACAAATCCTCATGAAATTTGAGGTCATCATAGATTCCTATTGATCTCTTTAGATGTGCCTTTCTGCCCTTTTCTTTGTTTTCTGAATGACTCGCAGAAGAGAAATTGAAATTTCTTTCTGAATAGCCTAATAAACCTCCTGAGCCTTCTTCCATTTGAGAGTCTTAGCCGTGGTTTTATCCCCGCCTTTGTCAGGACTTTTTGAAGGCTCTTTTCCTGGCATCTATACATCTGATTAAGCTTCACATTCCTCTCACTAGCTCTCATGAGGCTTCAGATGTCAGAGACAGGTTTTCCTGTGATTTCTGTCATTTTCACACTCCCAATCTACTTGATGACCAGAATTAATTTGAAAAATAGAAGTTTTCCTCATTGCTTATTCTATTATCTTCAGCATAATTTACACATTTCTATTAAGAGATCTCTTTGCAGTTTTATTTTCTTTTAAGCCTTCCAATCCCTGGAGAGAGTGAAAGAACCTAAAGAACCTGTTACAAAATTAAATTTAGAGCGATTTGGAAAGTCTGGAGGTATTTATTATGAAATTAAAACTGAGCAGATTAGGAACAAAGGCATGGTATTGTAACCGTTAATCACAATACCTTTCCACTCATCTATCAAAACATGCTTTGCACACAGAGACTCAACATTGTTAAATATGAGACTGGGCAGCAATCAAGCCTCTGTGAAGACTGGGAACTTTCCCTCATTAAAATGGTATGTTGATTCGGACAAGTTGCTATGGAGCTCCTTTTCTCTTTTGTATATATGAGAGGATTTTGAATCTGCTTTCTTAGAAGGAGGAGCATGTCCATAATACTTCCAGTTGACTGTATGTCCACTTTTTAAAAAAATTCAAATTGATATGAGGGTACCAATGGTTAGGTAACATTGTTTTCATTTCTAAGATAAAGTTCAAGTTGTAGTTGAGCTCTTCACCCAGGGGGCGTGCTGAACACCCTCACATAATGCACATTAGGTGAGATGCCACCAATCCCCTTCCCTTCTCCCCTCCTCCTCTAGGCTATACTTGTTTGTTTTTTGTTTCCCATGTGGGCTATTAGTTGTTTATATGTTGGTTGTGTATCAGTCTTGAGTACATTGGACACTTTTTTTTCATTCTTGTGATACTTTACTAAGAACAATGTGTTTTACCTCCATCCAGATAAACACAAAAGATTTAAAGTCTTCATCTTTTCTTATGGATGAATAGTACTTCATGGTATGCATATACTATAATTTGTTAATCCATCCATGAGTGACGGGCCCTTGGGTTACTTCCATGTCTTGGCAGTTGTGAACTGAACTGCAATAAACATTGTCCTTCTACTAAAATGATTCTTTTTTCCCTTTTGGGTAGATACCTAGTAATGAGATTGCAGGATCAAGTGAAAGGTCCCCTTTTAGTTCTTTGGGAATTATTCATCCTTCGTTCCATAGAGGTTGTATTAGTTTGCAGTCCTACCAGCAGTGCAAACATGTTTCCTTCTCTCTTTTAACACTCTCTTTATTTGGATTAAATGATAACCTTAACATATATAAATATATATATGCATATATGTGTATCAGCATTGTAAGAATACTGCATATTTTGTTTTCAGACAGAATAGAGAACAAGATTAAGGTAAATACTAGGCATAGCTTCCAATTCCCATGCTCTTAACTGGAGTGTCTTTAAAGAATTAAGTGAAACTATGCTGAATACGTATATGTAGCAGTCCCTGGCAAGATGGCCAACTAGAGACAGCTTTTACCTGAAGCTCCAGTTCAGAAGGAGAGAAATTGGACAAAAGTGAACTTGGACTGGTTGAAGTTGAGGTGTTGTATACAAAGAGAAGAAATCAAGGCTATCAGCATCCCAACCACTTTGTTTTCTTCCTATTTAAAGAAGGAGGGACGACTGACCAAGTAAGACAGATAAAAACCCCACAACTCAAGGAAGAGTTGGCTCCTGGACTACGCATTCTTGGTTTCTTGCTCATGAAGCAGGATCTTGTCACCATCCTGTGACAAGTCAAGGTCCTGAGGGTCCCCAGAGCTGGATTTAGGGAGTGATTGACACAATGACAAAGCAAATGGCATAAAATCTATGTGAACCAGCTTGATGAAAGTATTTCAAATTGTATATGAAAACACTACACTGTACCCCATGCATGCGTAAATGTATACAGCTATCAATTAATAAAAAAAATAGAAAAAAAATCAATAAATACATTTCCACAAAAAAAAAAAAAAGAAAAGAAACACGTTCTCTAAGTGGCATCATATTTTCTTTTATTATACATGGTCTTTCTCCATGGTTAGAAAAGCTACTACTGTAATTTACAATTGCCCAATGAACTCAGACTTTAGAATGACAGAAGAATAAAAGTTTATTGTTGGGAAAAAGAAAAAAAAAGAAGATGCAATGTATTCTCCAATTTGGTCATTAAAGACTTTACAAGGGTACATTTAAAAATCTATTTTGTTTTCTTTGTTTTATTTTGGTATATTTTGTGTTGACCTTAGTACTCTACAAGACAGGACCTAGGAAGTGATGAAAGGTGAGGTAGAATTTAGGCAGAAAAGTTCACCTTAGACTTTCCCCAGAAATATTGAGAGAGTGTGCTCTTTGGAATAATGATATTTTCATAAACTTGTGTTAATTCCCTCTTGGAACTTTAACCATGAGTTTTGGCAGCCTGATTAGTCAAGGGTATTTTGTGAAAAAAGAATAATTATGGAGGGATAATTGCACTAAAAGTAATTAAAACATTATTCAGCCATTCTGATTTTAATATTGTAGCAGAGTTACATTACTAGCCAGGAAGATCAATGGATTTCAATAAAAAAATCTAGAAACGTATCCAAACACCTGTAATCATTTAGTATGGAATAGAAGTAGCATTTCAAACTAGTGGTGCATAATATGTATTATTCAAAATATAAGAATAGCATAAATTTGGGAAAACTAAATTTAGATTAATTTTTATCGTATTTTCCAAAATAATGTTCATCTACATTAGAGAGTTAAGTAATACTTAGGGTTTATTGAGCAGTTTATGTGTGAGAGAGACATTATGCCTTGGAGTTTACATGGATTGTTCTTTTTATTACTATTAACTGTCCAATAAAGAAACATTTACTATTAATCACATTTTATGATGAAGAAATTAAGGCATATATAAAATTAACCCTCAGATCAATGGAGATAGAATAGAGAACAAGATTAAGGTAAAGACTAGGCATGGCTTCCAATTCCCATGCTTTTCACTGGGGTGTCTTTAAAGAATTAAATGAAACTACTGCTGAATATGAATATGTAGTTGTAGCATACAGAAGATATTTGAAAACTTTACAACTAAAATAAAAACATAAAGGAAAATATTTAACTACACGAAAATTAAATCCTCCTATATAAACACAATACCATAAATTATATGAGACAAATCAATGATAATTTAAATATGTATGAGAGAGAATTGGTTAATATACTTAACAGAGAATTCTTTCAAAAGCTTAACATTTCAGGAGGAAAATGGGTAGTAATCTGAAGGCAGTACACAAAATAAGTATAAATGGCCCAAAACATGAAAAATGATTAATCTTACTAGTAACCAAATAAGTGCAGATAAAATTAAGGAAACTGACACACAAGTTTATTTAAATAGTGGAAGTTTAGAGACCTAAGTTTTTAACTTTAAAGAGTTGATTAAAAGCAGTAGAGTTTAGTGTTTAAAAGAATTTAGTACTTGGCTTTTACCAAGCAAATGTAAACAATGTAAGCTAATTGTATGTACCCTTATATTAATCTGAAAAAAATACTACTGGACAAAAAAATAATATTTTAAAAGTATAATGAAATGGCAAAATATACAATATATTGTCAAGTGAAAGGGCCGCAATTTTACTTATAAATCAAGGCACAGGAGTGCATATGAACAAAGACTGATGCGTCATGCACCCAACTATCAACAGTGGTCATTTCTAAATGGAAGTATTAAAGTTGGATATTTCTCCCTGTTTTAAATCTTTTCCTCCTATTTTTAAAAATATTCTGTAATGTGTGTGTCACATTTATATATTTAGGAAAAGAATACATACATACACACATATAGGTGCTCAAATCCAAAGCCACCTTAGAATATTATTTCCCTGTTCTAGTTACGTTTAGTTTACAAAGTTCTGGTACATATGCTTTCTCATTTAGTATAAACACTACCTCACACAGGTTCCTGCTGCCACTTGTAATAACTTGATTTTCTATTTCACAAATCTTGAAGGCCCAGGTTTGAAGTATTTTGTAGACTGTGGTCAGACCTAACAGGTGATATATGTGTGCCTCAAATTCATCATCTCCAACCTTCTTGAATCTGATGCTCCCTTAGATCCCTTCCAAGTCTGACCATTTAGAATCGTATTCTCTGCTCATCCCGTCGTCTTGCTCATTGGTTCCAGTCACTAGTTCCTGTTCTTTGTTATCCATTTTACTTTCACTCTGAAGTCCAAGGCCAGGCTATTTTCTTTGTATTCTTTTGGTCCCTAGAGAAGCGTGACCTTACCCTTTCTGGAATCTGAGTTCACCACATTTAGCTTCTGTTCAGAACTGCTATCATCGTAGTGATACTCAGCAATGATGTATATAGCGCTTTTACTAGGATGGGTTTGCAAACTTTAATCGTCAGATCTTGTAAGCCTAAAACTATTATCTCTGGTCTCTCATTTAACGTTTTGCATTCATAAAAGTGTTTATTACACTAATTATTGGGAAATGTTATAAATTTATATTTAAAATGTCTACTAATACAATGTAGTGGTTATGGTATCTTGTTTACAAATTGAAATATTGTAACTTTTTTTCGGGGGAGAATTTTTAATGCTAAAAAATATTTCAGTGCCACGTCTATATAATGTCAAGCAAGCATCTTAAGATTTTTTTTTCTTTTCAAAAGGTTGTTTTTCTGTGTAAGACACAACTTGACTCAATCTCTATGACCCCACATTAACTACTCAATATCTTACTTTCTTCACCTGAAAAAACCAGGAGATAGTATCTCGTGGATTTATTTTGATAGAAACCATTGTTGCACTCAGTAAATATAAGTTCCTGCATGAACATTACTAAATCATCGGCACTGTGCTGTGCGCATGAGCACTTTTCATTTGGGTTTCTTGCTCATGCATTCCACTGTTGGCAGAGGTTAGACCTGCAACTGATCTATGAAATGGATGGGTCTGTTTCTCTGAGTACACATAATCTTCAAAGGCAATGATTACTGGTGAAGGCAGCACATTTTTATTTCTTTTTTTTATTAATGACAAGCACAGATTGTCTGTGAAAATAAGTATCTGCAATATACAGAGACATTCACTCTCTGCTCCAACTGTTAACTCTGACCCCTTTCTCATGGCTGCTGTTTTGCTTGGTAGGCCTTGCTTCCAAAATAACATGAAAAGGAGGGGTTGTTTGTTCTTTTCTTATTGATTAATTTAAGATCTCCATAGATTCTAGTTATCAGACCTTTGTCGGAATCATAACCTGCAAAAAATCTTCTCCCATTCTGAAGGCTGTCTGTTTGCTTTACTTACAGTGCCCTTAGCTGTGCAGAAGATTTTTAGTTTAATCAGATCCCAGTAATATATTTTTGGTGTTGCTTCAATTGCCAGGGGGGTCTTCCTCATAAAATATTTTCTGAAGCCAATCTTTTCAAGCATTTCCCCTGACTTCTCTTATAGTATTTTTATAGTTTCATGTCTTAATTTAAATCTTTTATTCAGTGAGAATCAATTTTTGTTAGTGGTGAAAAGTGAGGGTCCAGTTTCTGTCTTCTACACATTGCTAGCCAGTTCTCCCAACATCATTTGTTAAATAGGGAATCTCCTCCTCAATATATGTTTGCGTTAGGCTTATCAAAGATCAAATGACAATATGTGTCTGGTCATCTCTAGATTTTCTATTCTGCTTCATATATCTATACCTCTATTTTTGTGCTAATACCATGCTGTTTTGATCACTACAGATTAGTAGTATAACCTGAAGTCTTGTAACATGATGACTCCTGATTTTTTTTTTTTTATTTCTGAGTAATGTATTGGCTATTTGAGGTTTTCTCTGATTCTATATAAAAGTGAATTCTATTTATTTAAGTTCTTTAAAGTATGACATTGGTGCTTTGATGGGGATTGCATTAAATCTGTAGATTGCTTTGGGTAGTATAGACATTTTAACAATGTGCATTCTTCCCAGCCATGAGCATGGTATGTTTTTCCATTTGTTAACAACTTCAACTATTTCTTTTCTCAGGGTTTCATGATTCTTATTATAGAGATCTTTCACATCCTTTGTTAGATAAATTCCTAGGTATTTCATCTTCTTTGGCACTACTATAAACAACTTCATTTCTTTGTGGGCAAGAGACTTGAACAGAAACTTCCCTGAAGATGACAGGCGAATGGCCTACAAACACATGAAAAAATGCTCATCATCTTTAGTCATCAGAGAAATGCAAACCAAAATCACTTTGAGATATCATGTAACTCCAGTAAGATTAGCCCACATCACAAAATCTCTAAAATGCGGATGTTGGTATGGATGTGGAGAGAAGGGAACACCTCTACACTGCTGGTGGGATTGAAAACAAATACAGCCCTTTTGGAAAGAAGTATGGAGAATTTGCAAGGAGATAAAAGTTGACATACCATTTGATCCTGCAATTCTATTACTAGGTATCTACCCAGGTGAACAAAAATCATTTTACAACAAAGACATTTACACATTTACACCAGAATGTTCATTGTAGCCAATATATAACTGCCAAGTTATAGAAACAGCCCAAATACCCATCAACCCATCAATGGATTAACAAATTGTGGTATATATATACCACAGAATACTATGTAGCCATAAATAAAGATGGAATCTTTACATCTTTTATGTTTATCTGGATAGAGCTGGAACATATTCTTTTTAGTAAAGTATCTCAAGAATGGGGAAAAAAGTATTAAATGTACTCAATACTAGTATGAAACCAATTTATAATCACTTACACAGTAATATGAATGATAAAACACAAATATAGTCTAGAAAGAAGGAGGTGAGAGGAGGAAGAGGGGAGGGGAGGGGAGGGAGGAAGGCAAGTGGAGGGAGGGTATTTGGTGGGATCTCACCTACTGTGCACAATGCAAGGGTACATTTCAAAACAACTAAGAGTATATTACAAATATCTTGCCACCAAAAAATGTGGTGATGGTTATGTTAATCAGTTTGATATAAGCATTCCACATTGTATATCAAATCATCACATTGTACCCCATAAATATATACAGTTAAGATTTAATAAAAATTAAATAAAGAAAAGGAGTAACAACTGTTAGACCCCTCCCCAGTTTGCATGGCCAAAATGCACCCAGGCAATTAAGTCTGTCTTTGACTCTTTCCTCCCTCACATTCCTCACTGTTTTAAGTGCCAAAAGAAAACCCTTTGGCACACCAGTTCCTCAGCAATCTACCCTGGTCATCTTACCCCTAAGATCCCTAAAATTCTGGCATTTAATGTCTTTCAGTACTATTTTATGGTTCTCATTTCAGATCTATAATTTGTAAACTTTCCCCTCCCCTCCCCCCAAAAGAAAGCCAAAACTGTAAGCTTAGGGAGAAGCTTTAGGAGATTTTCCTGAATTTGATAATTGCTAGGCTACTTAAGATAGATTTTGTCATTGACATTACATTGCCGACTATGAAGAAATGGCCTAATCTATTTACCACAATTGGAGAGAGTGCTAAAGTTAACCAATTTTGTGTGCATTCCTGTAAATATAGTTTCCCGGGAATGTGATTTTAATGCTCCATTTTTTCCCCCTTGTATCATGTTCTGGAAATGCATCTATTTGGGGAATCAATTAAATCACAGGTAGCTGGTGTAATAATTCTTATTGTGGCTGAGAAATTATGGTGCCTTCTTTGTATTTGGATGAGCTATTTGGTTTTTAAAATCATTTTAGACATTATTTGATAAGTTAAAACTGTAACACTGATTCAAATGCCTAATATGTTTGCAGTCACATGTCCAAGAAAATATCATTTCATGTTCATTTATAAATAGTATAAGTTAGGGATAAGCTCAGTTCAAGATGAATGACCAGTTGGGGCCAAGAAGGGTGAGCTATTTTAAACTTTCTATTTCATTTTACAAGATTGGGGGATGCAGTTGGCATCTGCTTTCACAGGAGAAGTGAGTAGAGAGCTAGTGGTGAAAACTCCATCAGATGACCCAAAAGGCTGTGCTCCCGTATCATGTTGAAAGGATGGTAGGATAGAACAGGTACTGAATATAAGTAGAGAGCTAAGTGTATTATGGTTGTCTTTATTACAATGTCAATGTTATATAAAGCATATTTAAACAGAAACAATATTTTGCCTGAAAATAAAATCTACTTTGGACCCTCCATTTTACAAATGTCCTTCATTGTTACTTTTCTGGCCCATTTCCGAAGTTCTGTTTCTTCAGGTCACTTCCTGCAGTTGCCAGCGCCAATTCCTTCAATCAATGATAATTAGCATCAATTCCCTGTGGCTCTTCCTATTTTTTTTTTTTTTCCTTCAGAATAGTAATTTTTTTCTTCAACATTTCCTACTGCTTTAATTTTCACTTCTATTTTAAATTCTTCATTAACTTTAATTAAGCTTTCTCGAGGCTTAAATACCTGTAAAACTTTCTTAAACTTAATCATTTGATTTGCCTGTTCAGCTTTCCTCATCTCACCAAGTTTTAAAATTGCTAAATCTAAAATTGTGACTGGGAGATGGCATGATCGCACAGGGAAAAATAAATGACGGCATTGTTAGTGAAAGTTGCATGATGAATTTCACTGAAAAATCTCACACTTCAATATTCTTGGTATTTCATGCTAATAAGCAGCTAATAATTTTAGCTGCCTTCATTTTAGATTTAATGTATTAAAATCACTTATAACTTTCAAGTCCACACATGAATACTAGGTACAATTCGACCAGTCTAAAAGAAAATGAATCTTACCTTGTCCTTTGCAAATTTTGTTGCTTACCTCAGCAAGTGTCTTTGATTTTAATTCTGTAAACCATTAATTACTTTCCTAATCCTGCCATCATTTTTTTGATTAAGAACTTGGAACTGGGGGTTGACCTTAACGATTAAATATTTCATTTTTCTTCAATTTAAAGATGAATTAACCCAAGCCCAGAGAGGTTAAGTTTGCAGAACTGGATACCAGCAGGAGGTTAGCTGCTTTGGGGTCTGTTCACGTACCAGTCACTAGGGATGTTCACTATAAAAATAAACCAGACAGACACCCCAAATGGTCTGAAAAACTATTCTCATCACCTCCCTCTCAGGTCCAGATGCGAGAGAGGATAAGAATACAAATAAACCTTAGAAGTAGGTTATTTCTAGAAATGGTTGTAGAGTAAGTTCGGTATAATTCTAATGCATCACATTTTCTGTTGTCTCTAGGGAAAGTTGAAACCCTCTTACGATCCCAGAACTATGCTCTTGTGATTTTTATTTTATTCTATTTTATTTTCCTTTGTTACTTTTAAATTCAGCAGTTATTTACAGTCTGCTTTATAAAATATATTGTAAATTATCAAATGATATCTTTTACATTATTTGAGATGGACTTGAGTTCAATTATTTTCCCTTTTTCTCCATAACATGCACTGCCATTGTCAGCCCTGTTACAACTTCTGAGGAAGATAAATAGAAATAAAAATTGCTCTTTGATTCAAAAGAAAATAATTCTGTTGAACTGAATATGTTAAAATAAATACCCATGTTATTCATGGGTATTCTTGTTGCATATGATTTGCCCTGAACTATTATTTTCTCTTGGGACTTATGGTTTTTGAGGTTTCCATGTGTAACATAATAACTTTTTTATTGTGAGCTGTAGAGGCAGCTGAAAAGTGAACAATTTTTATATGTATAAGTGTATTCTACAGTAAGATTAATGTTTTCAGAAACCATAATTCTTACCTACATAATCAATATTATTGTCTTTTTATTCTGTTGGCATTACCTTATTTAACAATTTGAGACAAAATTAATTATTTTGGTACAATTGAAAAGATTTTTACCTTTTTATTAATAAGACCTTTTCCATCACATAAGGGATTTGAATGATTCATCCTAATTTAATTGCCTATGTTAGTAGGGATCACCCCTGAACTTCCTACGCCCCCACCCCCACCCCAGGAACAATCGTGCGGAGTTGGAATGAAGAGGTTGCACTAACACCACATTGAACACAGCTTGTCCTTCCTGACTGCTTTTGAACTCTTTTAATCCTCATGCAGTTTAGAGAATTTTCTTTAAACACATAATTCTCTATTCCTCTGGGAATCTGTATTGTCCCTTAGGATTCCTATTTTATTGGAATGAGATCAGTGTTCCTCTGACTAATCACTGAGGTTTCTGTGTCACTGAGGGAAACTGTTCTTCAAAGCTAGGTTGATTCCTGGTGTTGGAAAGGAGATTAATAGAATTAACCTTAAACCTGTAGAATGAAGAGTGTAAGCCCTGTTAAGTGGTTCTCTCTCCTTTGTCTCTGTTATTGCGGAGACAAAGGAGAAATTTTACTGATTCAACAGTTATGATATTCACATTTGGGATTGATATTTTTAAACACAGATGAAAATAATGTAATTTATTTGAATAAGAAATACATTAAGCTAACACACCTGAGTGTATGATCCCGACGCTGTCCTCCCACAGCTGTTTCTTAAGCAATTTGCAAATGAAGCCCCCAAATTACATTTTCACTATAAGGATAGCACAAGACTAAAGATAACTATTCTGGTAACCATGGTGGGAATCCGGTGTTTCTCTGTGTTTTTCATCTAAGGATTACATTGTTGTAATAAATAGGTCTTCAACACCAGTGTCATTGTTCAGCATTTGTTAAATATATCTTTGAAATCATAGGAAATGGTTCTGTTTGAGATTAGGTACGTGTTTGAGATCATGGAGTTTCTAAATATTCGACTTGTTGGTCTCTGCCCGAAAACTTGATTTCTGATCCAGAAGCATAATTGCATCTCGTCATCTGAGAAAATAGTCACATTTGGCTTTTGGTTTTCAATATTCAGCTGCTGAATGTGTCTTCTCAGACAGTCTTACTGATCCTCCCCTTCTCTTTATAGCTCTTACAGGAACCATACAGAGAAAACATCACTGACTGCAGAACAATCAAGTCTCTTATTGTTGAAAATGATTAATTCAAACATTGGTCAGATATTTTTTTTGGATAGATATTTTTGAACAGAAAACTCTGTATACTTGCCATGACATTAGGCATAAAATACTAGAGATCAACCAAACAGACCACTTGTCATTCTTATGAAAATCAAACAGCAAAGATAGATAATACACAATCACATAAAAAAGTAATTTCCAACTCTGATAGGTGTTATAAAGGATGCCTTGAGAGAATATGGCAAGTGTGAAAAGAATGATTTTCATTTCCAGGATGAAAAGATCTCTCTAAAGTTTGGAAGGAGGTCATGTTAGGTAGGTGGTCATGTTAGAGAGGCAGAGTCTTCCTGCCAGAAGAAGCAGCATGTGTAATGGGCTTGAAACAGAAAACCTCATTTATTTTAAGGAGGTAAAATAAAGTGGGCCCAGGAAAATTGAATGAGGGACAGAAGTATATGAGGCAGCTAAACAGGTAGCTAGGATGGACATTTTTTGTTATTTTGGCAGTAATAATAAAAATTTGAGATTTTTTCCATTGTGCAATGAGACACCATTGAGGAATTTTGATAAGGTAATAATATGAATTTTGTTTCTAGAAATTTACTTTTCTATGAGGAAATTGTACTGGAAGAGGAAAAGGTAGTAAAGGTAAGAAATTTGACAGGCAGATGTTTTGGTGCAATTGTGAGATGATGATGATGGATTTAGGGTTGTAACAAAGGAAGATAGGAAAGGACGGGGATAAATTCAAGTTGTGTTTTTCAGGCAAAACTGACTACTTTCAAAATGTGTTGGAGAGAGCATTCAATGATGGCTGTAGATCCTTTAGGTAAGCAACTGTGCATGGTGTTGCCACATGCTAAGATGCAAGTGGTGGAGAAGGAGATCATTAGTTTAGTTCTACACTTGTTAAATTTGAGGTAGCTGTGAACTACCTGAATGGCAATGTTAAGGACATAGTTAAATACATGAATATGAAATTTGAAGAGAGGAATAAGCTGAGTTTAAAATTTTACTGATTTAACAGTTATGATTTTTAGTTGCAGGCAACAAAATCCAAATATGGCTAATTCACACCAACATGAGATTTATTACATTATTACATTTTATTTATGTGGGTTTTTTGAGGTGGGATCTTACTATGTTGTCCAGGTTGGTCTTAAACTATTGGCCTCAAGCAATCCTCCTGCTTCAGCCTCTGGAGTACCTGGTAGTACAAGAGCCTGCCATTGTGTTTGGGTCCTAAAAGAGATTTATTAAAAAATATTGGGAAGTTCACAGACTTTCCAGGAGTACCCACTGGGAACAAGACCCCAGAATCACCCCACAAAAGTCATCTGAGAAAGACAACATTACTGGACAAAGTTGTGATGGCTTACAGTAAATATAGCACTGGCCCTAGACACTGCATGCAGGAGACAGAGCAACTGTCTCTTTTCCTCTGGAGAGTGTTATTTCATGAAATATAAGATAAGAGATCAATTGCAGAAGAATAACACCAGTAACATTACCAGTTATAAAAACTAAAAACTATAGAATCCTTGCCATGTGCCAGGTACAAGATCATATACTTTGCTTGGATTATATCCTTTAATCACCACAAAAACCTAATGGAGGTAAAGAGTTTCTATATTCATTTTATAGATGAGGAAGTTTAAATGTTTATAAATGAATCCAGTACATAGTGTGCCTTTGAGTCAAACATATCTAAGGCTTCCCATCTCATTCTCTTAAACTTTGGGTAGAATCACACAGCCCAGAGGCCACAGACCTAATGTCTCTTGGTTTGGCACCATGGGCACAATTGGTAATCTTTGAAAGGGAGGTTGCAATACTAATGAAAGGAAGAAATTAGAGGTATAAAGAGTAAAGGAAGATGGATTAGTGAGTACAGGAGAGATGTAGAACAGGAAGGTGGCAGTTGAGGAAGGATCAGTGTAACAAAGGGAGACTAATGCCTGCCTGCCTGCCTGCCTTCCCTGTCCCTTCCATCCTTCCTTACTCCTTCCTTTCTTCATTCCTTCCTTCTTTTCTGCCTCTTCCTCACTCCTTCCTTTCTTTGTTCCTTTCTTCTTTTCTTGTTTCTTCTTTTTCCTACCTCCCTCCCTCCCTCCTTTTCTTCCTTCTCTTTTCCCTTCCTTTCTTACATCCCTTCTCTCTCTTTCTCTCTCCTTTCCTCCATGGAGTCTATCCCCTAATCCTAAAATAAACTGATGTGCATTTTAATACAAATGTGTAAGCCTTGCTGGTAATGAAGAAAAAGCTAAGAAATCAGTAAGGGATACAACAACCTATGATGATAGGCCTTTGAGCATGTGGAAGGATGATGACCAGAGTATAGTGGGATTGACTTCTAATGAAACAGATGCTTTTTCTACTTTAGCTGCAGAGAAAGAGAGGGAGGATTGGTGTAAAATTTATTTATGAAATAAAAGTAAAGGCTATACTTTATAACTTCTATTTTTCCAGGTAAAATACAGAATACCATCATTATTCTGAGACACATGGAAGATAAGGATAGTGGGAGATTAGTAAAGGGGAAAAGATGGTCAATGTCTGTTAAGCACAGTGAGAGAGAGTCAGGTGACAGAGAAATGTAGTAAGATTGCTTGGCACTGTTGAAATATTTTTATCATTAATGATCATGAAATGGAAGTGATACTAATCATACAAGTCATTTTTTTTTTCCTTTTCCCTTTCTCCCATCAAAAAATTTTAACACTATAATGCTCGGTAGAGTGTGGACAGTGGATTTCAGGCTGAATAAAACTCAGGTCAGGGAGACATTAGCATCCGTCCAGAAAATAGTTCTTCCCTTGGGAACAAGGCTATATCTATCATGACATATTCTGGGTGTTATTCCATGGACCCTGGTATGATTATCATTGTCGATAAGGACAAGTTGTTAGTCTTAAGAGCTAGATATTAAGCTAAAATTGATAGTATTGTCAAGTGTACTTTTCCCACTGTGAGGGTTAGAAGTATTTCAAAATTGGCCATAACGTATAATACTTTCATGGTATATACAGTCTCCTACAACAGGGAGATTCTGGCAACAATTTACTATAAGGGAAGTGCAGGCTAGTCACAGAAAACCAAGCAATGTTTTCATGAGATTTTGACTGAAAAGATCAATTTTCAGGAGGAGAAAAACCATTCTCTTTTGTAGCATCACTTATGTGCTTGGGGACATGTCATTTCTGTCCATGGAAAACACTGCCATATGGCCATGACACCACACGCTTTTAATCCTTGAAAATTAGATCTTAAAGTAACAAAGCTAAAGGATAATGTGAGTCCTCACACTTGGTCTACATTCCTTCCAAAACCCAAAACAAACTGAGGAAAAAAGGAACATTTATTAGTGAAGTATGAGGCTATTGATATGAAACACTTATGATTAAATCTTTAAATTCACAACATAAAACCTATTTTAATATTAAAGTTCATTTTACAAATAAAGTTCAAACGGAAACATTCACTGTTAGCCCTTAAGGACAAATTTTGGAATTGCAACATTTTTCCAAGATGTCATTTAATATAAGATTCACCATTGACTTAATAAGCATACTCCTGGAAAAGAAGAGAAACTACATTTAATATACCTGCTTTTTTAACCAAGCCATTTTTCTTTTTTTTTTTATAATTTTTTTTTATTAAATCATAACAGTGTACATTAATACTATCATGGGGTACAGTGTGCTATTTCTCTATGCAATTTGAAGTACTTTCATCCAACTGGTTAACATAGCCTTCATGTCTTTTTCTTAGTTGTTGTGTTGTGTTAAGACATTTATATTCTACATTTAGCGAGATTCACATGTACCCTTATAGGATGAAGCATAGATGTGATCCCGCCAATCACCCTCGCTCCACCCACCCTCCCTCTCCCCTCTCCCCATCCCATATTTCTGGGCTAAAATTGGGTTATGAAATCTATAAATTAGTTTCATAGTAGGGCTGAGTACACTGGATACTTTTTCTTCCATTCTTGGGATACTTTGCTAAGAAGAATATTTTCCAGCTCCGTCCATGTAAACATGAAGGAGGTAAAGTCTCCATCTTTCTTAATGGCTGCATAGTATTCCATGGTGTACATATACCACAATTTATCGATCCATTTGTAGATCAATGGGCTCTTGGGCTTCTTCCATGACCTAGCAATTATGAATTCAAGCCACTTTTCTATATATTTTATTCAAATGATTTAATTTGACTTACTACTTCCGAGTCTTAATCAAAAGTTGAGTCTAAGACTGCCTTCATTAAAGTGAAAGTCTGTTGAGCTTCTTTACAAAGCCGGAACTATGATCTTGACCTCTTTACTTGCTTTAGGTTTGAGAGTATAATTTTAAAGCATATGGAAGAACACAAGGTTTTTGTTCGCATTTCCAGTTGCATTGAATTCACAGTTCAATTTTTCCATAATAGAAATATATATTGCTGAGTATTAAATGGTTTCTCTTGAATATCAGCTCAAACCTTTTAACAGTGACTGAGTTTTAGTCTAAGAAAATACTATAAGTATAAAATTTCTCTTCATTTTTTAATTCCATGATATAGTCCAGGATATTTGGCAATTTCTAGTGCTTTTAATTATCCTTCCATATGTATTTCAGGTGACTTTTTTATTTGAATAACTGTACTTAAATATATAAACACAAATATAGACAAAATTTTAATTATATGTATATTTTTTCTTAGAAATTAGAAAACAAATGATTTTGGACTTAAAAAATAATGTAAAAGGGAGAAGAATCAACATTGTTAAAATGTTCATACTGCCCAAGGTGATTGACAGAGTCAACACAATTCTCATCAAAATTCCAATATCATTTCTCACAAATCTAGAAAAAAATGATCTTCACCCTCATATGGAACCAAAAACATCCTGCATAGCTAAAGCAATCCTAAGTACAAAGAGCAAATCTAGAGGATGCACATTACCTGACTTGAAAGTATACTATAAAACTATAGTAACTAAAACAGCATTGTTTTGGTATAAAGGTAGATACATAGACCTATGGACTAAAATAGAGAACCCAGAAATAGAACCAAAAATTATAGCCATAATTTTTGACAAAGCAGATAAAAATATACATAGATGACAGGATGTCCTGTTCAATAAGTAGTGCTGGGAAAACTGGATGCAGAAGTGTAAAACTGGATTCTTGTCTCTTTCTACGTACAAAATTAACATGGATTAAAGACTTAATTTATATTTTTCTAAATGAAAATGTACAAAAAGCTTTTCTAGACATTGACGTATACAAAGAATTTATAAGACCTCCAAAGCAAATACAGCAACAATAAAAATAAATAAATAAAACTAGTTAAAGTAAAAAGTTTCTACACATAAAAGGAAATAACAAAATAAATTAGACAACCTATAGAATGGGAGAAAATATTTGTGAACTATACATCCAATAAAAATCTAATATGAAGTATCTGCAAAGAACTAAGACACGTCAACAAGGAGAAAGTTAAACAGATAACGCCATCAAAAAGTGGGCCAAAAACATGAACAGACTCTTCTGAAAAGAAGATAGTTAGTCAACAAACATGAAAAAATGATCAACATTATTAATTATCTGATAAATGCAAATTAAAACCACAATGAGATAGCACTTTACCCTTGTCAGAGTGGCCATTACTAAAAAGTCAAAAAATAACAGATGTCAACGTTGTTGTGGCAAAAAATAAAAAATGCTTTTGTTGGTGAGAATGTAAGCTTTCATAGCCACTATGGAAACTGGTATGGAGATTTCTCAGAGAACTAAAAGTAAACCTATCATTCAATCCACTAGTCCTATCACTGGGTTTCTATTCAAAGGGATAGAAGTTATTTTATAAACAAAGACCCTGTACACAAATGTTATTGCAGCATAATGCACAATAGCCAAGATGGTAAATCAACCTAAGTACCCATCAGCTGATAAGTAGATACAGAAATGTGGTACATATATATAACATGGAGGACTACTCAGCCATAGAAAGGAACAAACTGATGTCTCTTGCAACAATTTGGATGAACTGGAAACCATTATTGTAAATTAAGAATTTAAAAATAGTTGGCACATATTCTCATTTGTAAGAGAGGGCTAAATGAAAGATATACATGGTCATAAAAGCAAGTCATTGGATATTCAGGAAAAGGGGAAGAGTGGGAGGAGAGTGAGGGATAAAGTCCACCTATTAAGAACAATGTATGCTATTCTGGTGACAGGTATACTGAAAGCCCTGACTTCAGCCTAATATTTATCCATAACCAAAAATGCCTGTACTCCATAAATTTTTGAAAAAAAAAGTATAATGTTAAAATAAATTTGTTCCACCATGAACAATGATTCTTTGCTTCAAGCAATGTTAGTAATGATGCTTAACATGAATTGAGCACTTCTTGTGTCCCAGACATGATTCTTAGCACTCTATTAATATAAACTCATATAATATCACCATATCACCACCCTATGTTAGAGAGGAGCTACAGGAGATAAAGTAACTTCCCCAAGATCACACAGCTCTTAAATGGAGGAACCATAATAAGCTTTTAATTTCAGCAACTATATTCTTGACTACTAGCCTCTGATAGAAAATTTACTTCCTTTAACTCTATCTCTGTCTGGTTAAGTTAACAGTCCTTTGCTTGAATGTTTCATCATAATGTCACATTTTATGACATTTCAAATAACAATTAGAAATAAAAATTTGAAGTCCGGTCATGTATGGTGCTACCAGTGCAAATAACTTCACTAAAGTGATGCATAAATGAGCATCAGATGCTTTTACCTCAAACCAAGTGATGCAAATTTCTTCTAACACCTGCTGTATACGCTGATGTAAGAAATGTTAACACGTGGGAAATGTGTTCCTTTGATTTACTGAAATGCAGTACTAGTAATAAGAGCATTTTTTTTTAACCATTTATTCACTGCTTCCTATATGGCTGACACTTCATGACTGATCATCCTAGTGCCTGCCTGGTGTCTGCCCACCATGTTTGGTTTAATACAATACAGCTTGCCTTTGGGGTAGCAATGTGCCCACACAACCTCTAGTTAGAGGTGGCTTGATGACAGTTCTTGCCAATGAGATTTACCTGGAATCCCACCATCCATTTCACCCACGAATCCCACCACCTTTTAAGTTCAGGTGTAATACCTTATGGGATGATGAAAGGAGGCCTAGTGGAGTAATGACAATAGGTGTTTTGTTTTTACCAAAATTAACAAATTTTTCTAAGCTTTATTTTTCTTAATATCATAATATAGTATGACTACTTACTTGTCAGGGATGGGAGTATTAAGTGGAATAATGTGTGAAAACTGCCTCATATGGTACCTAACCCAAAATAGTAGTTTCTCAAAGAAGCTTTCTCATGTGCTCAGTAAAAAAATGATGTTCTTTATCCTCTGAGGACCACTCTGCACCACACTTAGTCTTTGTCACATACTATTTTTTTAATTTGTTTAAGCATCTTTCTAAATTATAAACTGAGCTGCAGTGAACAACCTGGTGCAAATACCTTTGTTGCCAAGTGATTTTTGGTCTTTTGGATATACACCTAGTAGAGGAATTGCAGAATTAAACAGCAGGTCTACATTTAGATCCCTGAGTCTTCTCCAAACTTCTTTCCAGAAGGAATGTACTAGCTTGCATTTCCACCAGCAGTGTAGAAATGTTCCATTTTCTCCACATCCACACCAACATCTGTAGTTTTGGGATTTTGTTATGTGAGCCAGTCTTACAGGAGTTAGATGATATCTCAAAGTGGTTTTGGTTTGCATTTCTCTGATGATTAAAGATGATGAGCATTTTTTCATGTGTCTGTAAACCATGTGCCTGTCTTCTTCAGAGAAGCTTCTGTTCATGTCTCTTGCCCACAATGAAATGGGATCACTTGTTCTTTTTTCATAATAAGTTTGAGTTCTTTGTGGATTCTGGTTATTAGATCTTTGTCGGAAATATAACTTGCAAAAATTTCCCCCCATTCTGAGGGCTGTCTACTTGCTTTACTTACTGTGTTCTTGGCAGCGCAGAAGCTTTTTAGTTTGATCAGATCCCAGTAATGTATTTTTGATGTTGCTTCAATTGCCCGGGGGGTCCTCCTCATAAAGTATTCTCCCAGGCCAATTTTTTCAAGTGTTTCCTTTGCACTCTTTCCAAGAATTTTTATAGTTTCATTTCTTAAGTTTAAGTCCTTTAACCAGTGAAAGTCAATTTTTGTTAGAGGAGAAAAGTGTGGGTCCAGTTTCAGTCTTCTATAAGTCTCCAGCCAATTCACCAGCACCATTTGTTAAATAGGGAATCGTTCCCCAAATTTATATTTTTGATAGGCTTATCAAAGATCAAATGACAATAAGTGTCTGGATTCATCTCTTGGTTTTCAATTCTGTTCCATACATCTTCCTCTCTATTTTTTTGTACCAGTGCCATGCTGTTTTGATCACTATAGATATATAGTATAGTCTGAAGTCTAGTAGCATGATACCTTCTGATTTATTTTTATTTCTGAATAATTTCTTGGCTATTTGAGATTTTTTTCTGTTTCCATATAAAACAAAGTACTAAATTTTCCGGATCTTTAAAGTATGACAGAGGTACTTTAATAGGGATTGAATTAAATCTGTAGATTGCTTTGGGAAGTATAGATATTTTAACAATGTTGATTCTTCCCAGCCATGAGCATGGTACATTTTTCCATTTATTAACATCTTCAGCTATTTCTTTTCTCAGAGTTTCATAGTTCTCTTTATAGAGATTCATAATTGCCAAGTTTTGGAAGAAGCCCAAGTGGCCACCAACCCATGAATGAATTATTAAATTGTGGTATATGTATACCATAGGATACTATGCAGCATTAAAAAAAGATGGAGACTTTACTTCTTTTATTTTTCATGGATGGAGATGGAAAATATTCTTCTTAGTAAAGTATCTCAGGAATGGAAAAAAAAACCCAGTGTACTCAGTACTATTATAAAACCAATTTATAATCACTCATACTTTCATATGAGAGATGAATCACAACTATAGTCCAGGATGGAGATGGGAATGGAGGGGGTGGTTCAATAGAGGGAGGGTAAATGGTGGGACCACACCTATGGAGCATATTACAAGGGTACAAGTCAAATCTATCAAGTATTGAACACAAATGTCTTAACACTGTGATTAAGTAAATGAGGTGAAAGCTGTGTTAACTAGTAGGATGTAAGCACTTCAATTTGTGCAAATAATCAACACATTGAATCCCATGAAGGCATAAAAGTTTTCATGATCTATGTATATATGACTTAATAAAAAAAAAAAGTGTCTTTGTCTTCTTTACCTAATAAAGAGAAGCGTCTTAGTTAGTGACCCTTGCTCATAGTTAGTATTTGTTTCTATTGGACTAAAAAATATGTGTTATTCTTGAGATTAAGCCATTACAAATTTATCTCACATAGTTGCAGACCTTTTCTTTGTTTTGATTCAGAATAGTAGATGGTCAGTTTCAAAGTTTTTGAGTCATTGCACCAGGGACAAAGAGAGCAAGTAAATAGACACAAGCCAGAGAAACTCTAGAAAAGCAAGGTATTTTCCTTGCTAGCAGGTCACTTGAAGAGTAGGATTCAAAATTAGATATAAGTTGATGTTGACTACGCTGTCTTTTGACAGTGCCAAAGTAAGAAGGTATATAAAGCAGTTAAGATGACATTTTAGGGTGTATTTATACCAATTTTCTTTAAAAGCAGCTAACAATAGTATTAGAATACATTGATCCACATTAGAGAATTAAAAAACGGTCTGTTTAGAAGTAATTACACTTTTCAAGACACATGACCCAGCAGTATGTTCTCTTAGTCATTTGGGGTTAATATGGCAAGAAGAGCAGTACAACTTGATTCACTCAGGGCCTCCCTCCGGCTTGTGAGCCTTCCGGGGAGCAGGAGAGAGGGAGAGCGAGCGAGAAGGATGGAGGAAAAGTGGGTGCGGGGTGGAGTCCAGACAGCTTCAGTTTCAGAAGATAACAGGAGTGAGGAGGAAGGACCACACACACATTGATCAGAAGTCAAATCCAAGAGCTTTACTTCTTATTTCCTCCAGGCTCAAAAACTGCAGAAAATACATGTGCACACACCTTTATATGTGTCTTCTACGTCTACACCAAGCAAGACAGACAGGGAGGGGGTGAGGGGGAGAGAGCGCAGAGATCAGTAATATAAATTATACACTTAGATATACGCATAGGTAGTATGCATAAGTAGTAGAGTAGCTGATTTACTCTCGAACATTAATCTATCCCATTGATATAATACTAAAAAATAGACTACCTAGCTTTTCGTTCAGGTTGAAATAATATTTTCTTTTTGGCTACTGTAGTTTATTCTCATAAAACAGTCCCTCCAGCCTATGGCAGATAGAATTCAATGACAGTCAGAAGTATGTTGACCTTTTTTCCTCACCATCCTATAAAATAGAACTCAAGCCATTAATTGAATAAAAAGCTATCATAGGTTCTGATCAATTATATTGATATGGCATATAATTTTTTAAAAGTTCTCTTTTTTTATCTTTTTGTACAAGACATACCCTTCTGATGAATTGGGTTTTACTGGAAAGATTTCATGTCTCACATTCCTTCAACTGCTCTCTTTCAGCTTGGGTGTTCTGGTTATGTGTTAATAGTTTTCTGACATGTGAAATCGCAGTACCATTTGAGCCACATGGAGCGCCTTTATTTCAAAGGGATTCAGCCTTAAATACAGATGGGCTTGTCGGCATGGGCTAGATGACATTTTTATAACCTGTAATGTTTTTCAGCAAGATGTGGTTAATGATCCTTCACATCATCCAACCGGAAAGTGCTTTGTTCTCGGTCTCATTCACACCACAGCTTCTGCGCCTGCTGAACATAAAGTCGTTACTGTCAGAATTGGCTAATGAAAATCTAGATATCGCTCAGCTATTCATTTTATCATGATTGGTATTAATCCCAATATTGCTTTCTCCTATTTGTACATTTGTCATGCTATTTGAGTTTAGTCTAATTTGACCTTTTGTTTTTGAAACAACACATTTCCTAAGCTTAGAGGGAAAGGAATTTCCTGACTGTGCCTCCTCTTGCTTGGCTGTGATTCAAAATGAGCTAGTCCTGGACTGGTTTCCAGAACTGCTTTGCAACCACTATTAAGGTGATGAGACTGACCATTCAGAAAGCTATCCTGAAGGGTGTAAAGAAGCTGAAAGAGTCAGAATGCCTGAAACATATTGCCCCTTCTGTTTGCCCCTCTGTACTCTCAGGTCACTCCCCTCTGGGCCCTTGGACCCTGTACTGTTGGAATAAATTGCGTGAGTGGTTGTTCAGCATCTGCTTTGGGTAAGGAACTGTGCAGAGGGAGGATGCCTGCTTCCCTCCTCCAGTTCATAGTGGGAGGTAGGGGATGTATTACAGCCGCAGAGTCAGTAATGCTCTTCTTCACAAAGTAAAGTAGGGCCCCAAGGAGAGACGCAAGCAAAGTGCTAATGTTTTTTGCAAATGGTAGGAAAAAAGAAAGGACTGAAAAAGTAATGTCTGGACAAACATTTGGAAGTGGACCCCAAGTTCAATAGCAGAAGAAAAGTCAGATATGTACTTTGAGCATAAACAATGTTGGGAGAGTGTACACTGTGCAGGGCAGTCTAGTGCACAGCTCAAGTGGACCATGTGGCTAGAGTAGACTGTGCAGTGAGAGTCAATGGCAAGTGAGATGGCAAGGCAGCAAGGCCAAAGTAGTGGTTTGCAGTGCCTGCATCTAAATAAGATTTACCTGTATTTCACTATCAGTAGGGAAGCATCAGTTTTTTAGTAATATGCTTTAGAACCAAGGCTCTGTAGAGGACCATAGAGGGAGCTTGTGTGTTATATTAGGTTACAGGTCCACAGTCATGGAAACTTTGAAGTCTTTCAAAAATTGAAGACTCTCCTTGGTAAAGAACCTGATATGATAAATCCAAGTTAGAATGAGTGACTCCAGGGTATCTAGACTGGGATACTGCTAATTTGTTCTGTAATATCTTAGTACCCGCACCTACAACAGAGAAGTAAGACAGACTAAGTTATGAGGCAGGTAAATAGTGACTTAGACACATTCTAGTGATTCATATTTGGCAAATGCTCTTTAACCTGCTGTACTATTTATGGGGCTCCATCTCATTCCGTCGCGCCTTCTAGCTGTCCTGCAATGGTTGCCCACCCACGATTCCTTTCTGAACCTCTGAGCTATCTCTCTAAAGAAAGTTAACTTGTCCATATGCTTCACATATTCAAAACCCTACACAGAGTTAAGTATTACAACAGATAAAACTGTCTGTGCTGGGGTGGTGCCTGTGGCTCAAAGGAGTTGGGTGCTCGCCCCATATGCTGGAGGTGGCAGGCTCAAACCCAGCCCTGGCCAAAAACTGCAATAAATAAATAAATAAATAAATAAATAAAACTGTGCTGACATATGAATAAGTTAGTAGGTTAACCTCCCAGAGCAATTATGTTGCATTTTGCACATAATCTTCTGGTTAATCCAAATAGTTACACTAATATTGGGAATTTCTCTGATTGATGATAGACCAGTAGGAAGATTTTGGGGGTTATCTCTATCATATAAGGTGCCTTCCTCTGTTTATGGATAGAGTTATGGCTCTTTGTAGAAATATAATGGGGAAAAGGAAAGTGTTATTAAAATCAATCAGTGGCTCAATCTAGGATTATAAAATAAAACAAAAATTGTAGCACTGGATAAATGTTTATCTTCAAAATATAAATGTATAATTTCTTTAAAATTATCTTTGTTACATACACCTGAGGTACAGAAAAGTGTGGTGTACAATGTTTCTGTTTCTTTTTTCAAAATATACTTCCATCATCAAAAAATATTAGTTAAAACAAATTTCATGAATTTCCGGAGATATGAGAACAGGAGATTAACGTGATCCCTGCTGACAGTGACCTATCTTTATGAAGATTGCCCGTTTCTTTCACGGGGCTCCCTAATAGATTTGCATCTCAGCTTTCAGGGGAATAATTGTTTATGTCGAGTACTGCGTTAATACAGGAATCATGTGCCCTTCTGCTGAAATGCAGCCACCCTAGAGGCAGACGGCAATGACCACTTAAAAGAGCAGAGACTGCGGTAAACAGATTAAGTTTAGAAGTGACACAGATTATGAGAGACTTCACGGGACTTCCAGGTAGCTAGAACATAATTACCCAAATAAAATTTGTTCTTCACAGCAGGCTAATACTTCTCTTCTAGCCACGTGTTTCAGGGGGACATCAATGTTCTACCCTGTAATTTTTTGTACAAAAAGAAAAAGGTATTTTCTAGCAGAGCAGCGGTTTCTAAATCATTTTTCTATTTGCTTTTGGTTGTTTGGTATCTGGAAATGTCCAGAGCCATTTTTTACATTTATTTTCTCATCATTTTTAATTTATGGGAACATACAAAGGGTGCCAAAAATATATACGTATTTTAAGAAAGGAAAAAAAACTGTATTATATTTGTAATACTCAAGTCAGATTTGCTTTCTGCAATCACCAGAGACGCAAGATACAATGTACAAGATAGCAAATGTTATCAAATACAATGTACAAGATACTCAGATGTTACTGAGTATTACAGTTCAAATACAGGTTTTTCATTTCTTAAACTGTGTGGATATATCACTGGCACCTCCTGTATGCATAAAAAAATTTACCATTTTAACCATGTTTTAATTTTATGGCATTAAGTGCTGCACTGTGGTGCAGCCCTCACAAGTGTTCATCTTAGTAATAGGAGTCCTTATGTTTGTTCCATAGACATTTTTGTTTAAAGAACCATGGTTTTATTTATTTATTTTTGTCATATCTTTCCCACGTCCCAAATTTTGTGACTATTTCAAAAATAGGTTTTCCTTTTGAAACATGGTCCCTCCCCCCCTTAGGAATATAAATCATGTATTCCACTGATCGGGAACTGACAGCCGATTTGAAAAACACAGGGAATGGGGAAAGTTTGGCCTCTCCAGGGCAGTGTTGCCACTCACTGCTTTAAGTAGGAGTCAGTTGTAATTAGGGCGATTCCTCGTCAGTGGTACTGAGTGGGCATTCTCATGCTTCATGAGAGCTGCTTTAAGATAAGGGCTAACATACTCTTTCATTTAGGAAGTAAAACCCTGACGTCCAATTTTAATTCTTCAAAATAGCTTTAAAATTAAGCCAATAAATACCTATATTTATATTATTTCTGTTGTGCTGAGAGAGCAGGCTGTGTGCTTTCTCACATCAGTATGGTCTAGGGCAGATTTTCTCCCTGGGAAAGACATTTGGAGGGCGACCTACTGTGCAAATGGGAAAATGGGTCACACCTTGGTCAGTCTTTCTGTTTGTTCCATAAAGCACAGTAAAATATCACCCATAAGATTTTTGATGTCATGACTTCTGTGAGCTTCGAATGGAAGTATTCTCTCCAGAATGATGCACTTTCGCGTGCACAGTATCTGATCTAATTGGATATTGGCCCTTGGATATAAAGTCTGTGGATACTAAATAGACTAGATAATGTACCAATAAAATCTAAACATTTTCCTTTTTTCCTCTTCTGCAAGGAGATAATTTGATTGTTCGTTTTTGCAAAGTAACGTTGCAACCTATCTTGTAGGTTGTTATATGGTGTAACTCTTTCCATAAAATCATTGCTACCAAAGTGATGATTTATTAAAGGTATTTTCAATTATTGGTGCTTCTATGACTTTTATAACTTCCCATTTTGTATTTGAATTCAGCTATGGTAGAAGAACAAATTAATTAATTATGATATAACTAAGTAAAACCAAGACTTTCAACTTTACTTCTTCCAAATGGTTTAAAAATTAATTTATTCATTAAGTCAATAGTATCTATCTGTATATTATCTGTGTTGTGTGGCACAAATGCACTGAGAGAAAAAGCCACTGGACATATTGGCATGGACCAAGAGCTTGTAGATGAATTCCTTTGAGCTTTCAGGGAACAGAATAAAAAGAAAACAAAATATAAGTATGGCCTCTGGTTTTGTTTTTGCTTCAGAGAAAAGGGACTTGAAGAATCTTGGTATAGTTCGCCCTCCGTATCTGTGAATTCCGTCTGTGGATTTAAGAAATCATGCTTGGAAAATATTTTTTGAAAATTGTGTCTGTACTGCCAAAGTACAGACTTTTGTCTCATCATTATTCCCAAACAATACAATATAACCACTACTTACATAGTATTTACATTGTATTAGGTATTATAAACAACCTCGAGTTGATTTAAAGTATATGGGAAACATATGCACAGGCTAGATGCAAAGACTACACCATTTTATATCAGGGATTTGGGCATCCTCAGATTTTGGTATTTTAGTATTCCTGGAACTCATATCCAGTGGATAATGAGGGACAACTCTACATACACATACACACACACACACACACACACACACACACATATATACATTGATATACATATGTATGTGTGTGAGTATATGTACATATGTTTATAAATACATTGTCATCCTGGGCTATTCTTAGAATTTAAAAATGCAAAATACATACATATTTTACATAAATTTCTGAAAGGTGTTTTGGTCATAAAGTTAAATGCTTCTATCAACTTCAGAGAACTCAATTTTAAAAGGTACTTAAATCAGAAAGCATAAAGCGTTTAGCAATTTCAAAAGAAGAAAAACAGAGCTTCATAAAAGTTCCAAAGATTATTTTTGTTATTATTCTTTCCAGACACTTGTTTTGGAATGTGTAGGATATCACCTTATAGATTTAAAAAACATATTTGAAGTGCTATCCCCATTAACCTGGGATATCAACTTTGTTTGTGGTTTCAGTGATGAACTTATGACATATAGATGCTCGTATGTAGGAAATTCAATATTATTGCAATAAAGCTGTAAATTTATTTCATCATCTTATTCTAGCGTGACTAAGTAACCCGTGGTTGAGCTGAATTACCTTGGTCTCATTCTCTAACAGGTAAATCTGTAATCTCAGGGGTAGCCAGCCCAGAGGAAGGGATCATATTTCCTCTCCCATGTAAGGTAATGAACAGCTAACCATAGGTGTTGTGTGTTTGGGTGACTTGCCTACTGATGCTAATTCTGATTATGTGTCAGAGTCCTTAGGTAAAGATATTTCAAAAACGTGAGACTCATAATAGAAAAAAAAATTTTTTAAATTCTTCAGCGTCTCTTATATAAAAATTATTTCTATTGATATACCCAAATTTTAGTTTATTCTCAAGAACAAACAATCTTATTAACCTCAGGCTCAAGAGAAGGCAGTGAAGTTCAAAGTAAAGGGTCCTGTGGGTTTAATCCTTTTGATTATTGTATTTTCTTAAATTTGATTGGATTCAGCAGATCAACTTCTCAATTAGCCAAATATAGAGAGAAATGAAGAAAATTGGTATTCATCACTGGTATTAGCATATGTAGCGATAAGGCATTGACGCTTCAAGTGAGAATTTATGTTGACAAAAATGAAATGTCAACTTGGCAATTCTCTTTTATTACTCTCCTGATCAAATCAATGGGCAGAGAAAGGTAACTTTTTTTTTGAGTTAATTAGTTATTTGGCTGAACACAATTATTGATTTACTCTACTTTCATAGACATGGCACTGAGGGATGGAGACTGTAACAATTATTGATAGCATACCACTCTTTATAACTCTTTATACCACTCCTTAAAATGTATCCTAGCCTGATATTTCTACATATCCACAATGTTCACAAATAATAAGGTTTCAGTAATGTCTGGATAATGTTGGTGATGATTTCAATGGAGATGGTGATAATGTACAATGTCTCAGAAAAGATGGGAAGGCTTGTGGGGCAGGAAAACAGAGGTCCTAGTTCTAGGTGTCTAAGAGGATGGGGCTATAACAGAAAGCATTCTGGTACACTGATTTTGAGCTTGCACCCAATAGCAAACATGAGAGGCAGATCCTGATGGGTTTTTAAGTCAACACGAGATTAAGTAGTCTAGAGCTATGATTTGAAATGCAAGGAGAACATGGAAAATGAGAAACCAAGATTCATTTGCCTCTGGTGTCAGGAAACCCATTCAGTTGATAAAGAGAACTGGGAAATGGGCAAAGCCTAGAGATCTTCCTGAGGAAGAGTAAGGTATTTATCGTGATGTTTTTATGTGGTGCTGTGGACTTGGATATGGGAATGCTAGAAGCACTTCACAAAACGACAGCTGATGATGGCCTGGGTAGAACTGACTTTTTATTTTCTCAGATGCATTTAAAAGCCAGTTTAAAAAACTTCTATTAACCAGAATTCCTTAGTTTTTCAATCTAGTGTGTTTCCACAAAATGGAACTTTAAAGTGGCACCAGGTTATTTCCTGTAATGCACATGAATAATACACCCCATTCTCTTTTTAGATGAAACCAAGAAATTTATTCCTAAACGAAACACATTTCTATGTAGCCATCCAGTGTAAACTATAATAAATAATATACTGAAAATGTATATATAAATAAATTTAAAACTTACAACTCTGTTTTAAGATAAAATAGGCATTCTTTCCTAGCTTGTGATAAACATACTAGAAAATATCAGAAATTGGATGTTCTCTTTTAATTGACATAAATACTAAACTGAACTCAGAATGGAGAAAAATTATTTAATATATGTTCTCTGTGTGTACCATATTCATATGGTTGTCTGAAAGAAGAGGTAAAATTAACATATACAAATTATTATTTTGGATGTGGATTTAAGAATTCCTAATGCTTTTCAAAGAGACAGATCTATTTTTAACTAAAGGCCTTACAATTTAAGATTAAATTATGTAAGAATATCAGTGGCAGGAAAACAATTCCAACCATTTTTTTTTTAGAACAGAGATTGTTTTCAAAATCAAAAGACTTTGTCATCTAAGTGTTCGAAGTAGCTTATATTTAGAGAGACAGATCAAGGGTGTATACTATCCAAAACTTCAGAAATACTGATGCTGGCTCTCATCGACTCATCCACTATTGAACACACATGTTTCCTTTTTCTTTTCTTTTCTTTTTTTTTTTTTTTTGCTAACATCTTTTAGATTAAAAAAAAAAAAAACAGGAATAATATTGGAGGATCTTCTCAGAGATATGGTAATGGATCAAATGGATCAACCTGAACTGAACTGATTGATGAATTGCAGGGGGTTTTTTTGTTTGTTTTTTAACAGAAGCAGAGTGACTGAACTAGATTCTCCCATATTTCTTCTCAACTTTATGGGAGAAAACATTGCAGTCAGCAGACTCTCAGAGCTGCTGCTTCTATCTGCTAAACTCTGTGTATATAAGCTATTGGCATGATGGATATTATTTACAAAATAATACCATATTTCATTCTGTCTTTCCTGTATTTTAAAGCAAATGTGTTGTTTATGTCCTTCTTAAAATAAAAAAATATATATACTTTTTAAAATAAAGGAAGACATTGAAGGAAATAAAGAAAGTAATAAAAAAGAATTTTTAGGTCAGTTTTCATTTCACTAACAAAAATAAATTTATTTTAGTGCTTATCTTTCAAAATATATGTCTATATCCTATCTATATATATCATCCTTCCATCTATATTGCACATAGATTGTATAAAAACAAGATCATGTTATGTTAACCTATAGTTTTTACATAATGCACAGAGCATAAATCTAACCAGTCTAAACTAGACAATTCAGAAGTCGATAACATATCCACAGTTTTGTGCAACAACCATCATGACCATACACTACATTAATAATCTCAGAATAGTTTTATCACTCCAAAAAAAAAAAAAAAACTCTAAGCCTATTAACAATCCTACCAATTGTCTCCCTACTCCAGCCTCTGGCAACCGCTAATCTACTTTCTGTCTCTATAGATTTGCCTATTGTGAACATTTCATATAATTATAATTATACAATATGTGGCCTTGAGCAACTGATGTCTTCACTTAGAATGATGTTTTCAAGGATCATTCATGTAGCATATATCAGCACTTCATTCCTTTCCATGGTGAATAAAAATGTTGCATTGTGTGAATATAATACATTTGGTTTTCCATTCATTATTTAATAGTCATTTGTGTTATTTTTTTCACATTTTTTAGCTATTATCAGTAATGCTACCATGAGCATGTGTGTACACATTTTGTGGGAAGCACGGTTTTCAGTTCCCCTGGGCATATACACCTGTACTTTTTGAGGAACCATCAGTCCCTGTCCCACAACAGCTCCACAATTTTACATTCCCACCAGATGTGATGGTTCCAACTTCTCTACATCCTCCCCATCATTAGTGTTTCCTTTTTAAAAATATTGCTATCTTCTGGGTATGTATAATCCTTTTGAAAGTAAAAATATACTATAGTATATGTTAATAATGTACATTTGTATTATAATTTTTAAGGCTGTATTACATTCAGTTGGAAAGCTGTGTTATTATTTATCTGTGCCTACATTGTTTCTGTCTTTTTATTTCAGAACACTGGTCTAAATATATTTATATCTGTGTTCATTTAAATGGTCTACCTATTCTTGATTCTTCTAAATAATGGTTCATTGGGCACATCTCTGCATATATCCTTGTGCAGTTGTCTGCTCCTTTTCACAGCATAAATTTCTATTATTGAATCAACGAATAAACGTGTTGAGTGGGCATTAGTACATGTTGAAAAATCCAACCAGAATGGTAGTATCAATGTAAATTTTCAACAACAGAACATGAAACAGTTACCCTGTTTCACCTATACTGTATAATCTTGGATCAAATGTGAACATTCTCAGCTCCTTTTTATTGCTAGTTAGATGGAATGTTGTCTATATGCTTACTATGATTATTTTATATTTTCTTTCGAGGAGTTTCTGTTCATTTTCCCCAATTATAATGGGGTGTTCAACTTTTATTATTTGCAAGAGTTTCTTATGTATTAAGAATATTAATTCTTTGTAACATTTCCATTGATTCTTTTTGAAATTTACACATTTTTAATATTTGTGTTGTTAAAATGATTCATTATTTTCCTAATATTTTTATGTGATAGCATGCTTAAAAAGCCACTTGTCATTTCAATATTATTATACATATGCATTAATTCACATAACAATAAAGACTTTTAATTCTCTAATTTTTCCTCTGAGGACAGCTTTGGCCATATCCTTCAGGTTTTGAAATATAGTAGCATTCTATAACTTTAGTTTTAAATTTCTCTTTTACTAAAGAATTAATTAAAATAATTGATTAGCTGTTTATCTAAATCTTTGGGGGTTATTGATTTTTTTTAAACTTGGTATTGTTTTAATATTTTAATCTTTGTAAGGCTTTTGTTAATAATTTCAAATTTTATTGCATAATATTTAGAGAATATGGATTACAATTTCAAATTATTAAGGATTGTGAAGAGTTTATTTTGACAGAAAACAATAATTGTTGCTAATATATCATTTACATTTGAAAATAAAATATATTATTTGTTGTTTTTATGTATTTGATAGTTCAGATTTTGAAAGAGGTTTAAAGTAAGAGTAGAGTTTTATTTTTTAATTAACAGTGAAATACATTCTAAAATTATAATCTTTAAAATATTTCACTGTTTCTTTTAATTATGCTCCAATTGTTACCCAAGCAATATAGAATATAAACACTTCAAATAATCATTGTAACATAGCAAAGTGACGTTTACCACAGTGACCTAATATACATTGATGGTTCATGTAATTACAGAAAATCAGTATCAGTATAAATAAATTATTTGGTATCCTTTTTAAATCAATCCATAAATTATTTTTAGAGATAAGTATACCTCTCCTAGTTTAATATTTTATCCATTTCTTTAGACACTTTAACATTTGTGCTCACAAAGCTTCCTGTATTTGATTGGATCACAATATTTCTGCCAGTATTAATAAAATATTAATTCTGAAATACACTGAAAGATTTTACCTATTCAATCAATGAATTATTACAAAGGCATGCAAAACCCAAGATAAAAGAATGATTTGAAACTCAGCAAGATATGAAATAATGAGTCAACTGAAAGGAGGTAAATTTTAGCCTCATGCTCTCTAAAAAATCTTCAGAATGAAAAAAGAATGAATTAAGCTTTTTGGTATAAAATTGTAAGTGATTCTAATGCCAGGCAGTTGTAGTTTATAAACTGGAAATTATGACAGAAGGTTGACCAACATAAAATCTAAAAATATACAGAAATCTGCTTTAGAGAATTGGGTGAAAGCAATTCTGTATGTGACCTATTTTGTCTGGGTCCATAGACCTCTAGAGAAGATTCATATTCTCCATGGGCATAATAAAAAGGCTAAATATAGCATTCAGTTAATTCACAGAATTATACAAGAGTTAAAGCACTGTATTTCAAAACCCTTCCTGGTCCATAGCTTTTAATGTAACTTTCTCCTTTTTTAAACTTTCATCTTTTGATTTATTATTCCTACCTTTCTTTCATTCCCCTCCCTCACTCCATTTCTTTTCACCTTCTTCCCTTTTGAGTCCTCCCCTCCTGCTACCTTTTCTGATTTGGATTTTTTCTCTCTCCTTTGGCTCCTTGGCTGATTATACAACTTTACCATTGAACCACTCAGAGTCCACTTTATTTATTTAGTTTGTGTTTAGTTATTTTAAAGAATGTAATATGAAGCTATGAAAATGCTCCTCTGCCTCAAAAAGCTAGAATTTTGACGAAATAGCTCTATCCAAACATACATCTTCATCACCATCCCTTTTCTAGTCTTCTTGAATAATCAACAACATTTATTTGCTTTTTTGGTCATTTGCTTTTTTAAAATTTGTCCTAAAACTTTATGTATTGTGAAACAGAATGAAATTTTAAAAGAAATCATTTTTAATACCTTAGTGACATGTATCTTTGTACACTTAATTGTTCCATTTAATATTATATTGTTAAAATGTACCTGTTTCTGCTGTCTCTGTCTCACAGCATAATCAACTAACAGGTAAATTAAAAATACAAACATCAAAAGAAAAATTTAAAAACTCTTACAATATATAAAGTAATAACTTTTAGACATGGGGGCACAAAACAGATTCTTAAGAAAGCCATAAAAGCATTCATTATCGAAACTGACACATGTGACTATATTAATTCACACACATTTGTCTCATAAATACTCCCCACTGTTAGAGATGCAATGACTAATAAAACACAGTTCTTGTTGGGATGGAAGTCATGTATATAAATTCTCATGCATGATGTATTTAGTACCATCCCAAAGAAATATAAAAAGGTTCAATTGTACAAGGTGATGAGAGAATTTCTGTTAGGGAGTGAAAATATTTTAAATTCAGAGCACTGTAACTTAACTTTGGTTTGTTCCCAAATTCCTCTTATGATGTATTATGTTATCTTTCCTAATTGTTATATATTCCTTTCCATTTCTTTCCTTTAACCAAACATTTATTATTTTAATTGTCTCTTTGGTCACTTTTCTTACAAAGGATTTTATTTAAACCTCCTAATTCATCTGCTTCCTTGAGATGTATATCATCAGATAATGGATCTTTTATTATTTTAAAAGTTCAATCAGCTTTTTTGAGTACTATAAATGCAATTATAGGTTGTATATCTGTTTCTGAAATGGCTCTATTCATTAATGATAATGACACTCTACAATCTTAAAGCACCTTTAATCCGAGGATCATAAAGACATTTCCACAGGAGAAATTACTATTGTCAGCTCAGTTTCTTGATGGAAAAATCACGAAGGAGGGTGGTACAGAGAATTGGAAATGCCATTCAACTGCATTCCTTGTCCTGTATTTTTCTTCTACGTGTTAAAACAACCAGTTAAAGAAAAGCATTTTCAACCTAAAATTGAGCACATATTTTTAATACTATTATTTTGTGTTCTTATGAAAGCATCCAATTGTGGGCACTTCAAGGTAAATAAACATGTATATTTATCCAGCGCAATTTTGGAGAATGATTACACATTCTCAGTTCCACCATATATTAGGTATATCCACATTGCAGTAATCAGTATTAACTCTTAAAGGGAATCTGAAACCAGTTATTGATTGATGACGCTAACTTTGATATTCAGTTATAAAACTCTATATTATTCTTAAAAATGTATGATGTGGCATGAAGTGAAACACTCCCAGATTTAATATTATTTGCTTTATTAATTTAACAACTATTTCTTTTTTTCTTTTTTTAATTAAATTATAGCTTTATACATTAATACTATCATGAGGTACAGAGTGCTGTTTCTTGAGAGCTCACTTTACTAGATACTCAGATGTTATGATGTCTGCTGTTAATATATAGACTCACAAACCGTAATGACTCAAACAGGATAAAATGTGTTCATTTTGGGCTTATGTAATTGTACTAGAAGAATGCTAGGAGCACAAACCTTCATCATGCACTCACCCTGGAATCCTGGCTGATCTAAGCTCAGACATTTTTAAAATGAAAATCTCTAGACTGTTCTGCATACCACTTCCATTCTGGCCAGCCAAAAAGAGGAAAGAGCATAGATGACCACTTTGGACTTTTTGTGCTCACATTTGCTTGTCTTCAACTAATCATTTGGCCATGCCTAAGTACAAGGAAGTCTGGAAATGTAGCCTGGTTATGTGCTCATGAAAAAGAGAATATGGATTTGAATGCTTATGAAACATTCTCCACCTACATGGTAGAGAACATTATGGAAAAATTCTCTACATTCGCAAGCCAGTTGGCAGATCAGGAAGGAAGAACATTGGAAAGAGAGAGCAGGAAAATCAAACTAAGATAGAGCAAGCTTCATGTGCTTGTGAATAGAAAAAAAAACTAGGATGGCTAGTGTATAGAAAATAAGAACAGAGAAATAACAATGTTTTTAAGGCAATGATAAGCCTTTTGTGTTTTATGTTAAGTGAAAAGGAAAGCCACCAAATGATTTTAGTGTGAAGAGTGATATGAGTTTGATTTCTATTTTACAGTATTAATGTGGTGGATAATGGATTATAGTTGCCAAATGTGAATGCAGGGTACTAGCCAAGAGTTCACAGAGACATTATAGTAAAGTGGACAAGGGTAGCGCAATGGTTCTCAGCCTTCGTAGTGCCTCCTAATGCCACAACCCTTTAATACAGTTCTTCATGTTGTGGTAACCCCCAGCCATAAAATTATTTTCATTGCTACTTCATACTGTAATTTTGCTACTGTTATGAATTGTAATGCAAATATCTGACATGCAGGATGAATTTTCATTATTACAAAGGGGTTGCCACCCACAGGTTGAGAACCACTGGGTTAGTGGAAGAAATGGAGACAATGGGAACATCCTGGGTATGTATAGGGGATAAAACCTGTTTACCAATTAAATATGGGCTTTTGCTTGTTGATTTACTTGTTTGATTTTACCCCTGGAGCTGTTTAGATTTTATTTTAGGATCTTATTACCAGATCTTGCACCCACTGAGCCCTGGGCTAGCCTTAGGTGGATCCATATCCCCATATGGGAGAAACTTGTTCAGAAGGGGTAAAATCCAGTTGAAGTGGAGGCCAGATCAGTGGGCTTTCTTCCCCACTCATGGGAGGATGGAGCAAGGGAGCAGTGCCTGAACAGGTGATTTGCCTTTTAGACCTGTGCTATTTTAAGGCAGTCACTGCTATGCATGGGTGGCTATTGGACACTTAAAATGGGGATAATCTGAATTGTGATAAACTGTGGTAAAAATATACATGAGATTTTGAAGACTTAACAAGAAAAAAGTGTAAAATACTTCATTAATATTTTTATATTGATTACATTTTGAGATGATAATATTTTGTATATATTAGTTTACATAAAATATATTACTAAAATTAATTTCACCTTTATTCTTTTAATTTTTTAACACTTTTTGAGGAAAAAATTTATATTTTCAGAAAAACTGAGCAGTTTTCATGTTATTTCCCAACACACACACACACATTTTCCCTGTTTATAAGCCTTGGACATGAATGTGGTACATTTATTAAAGCTAATGAATCAATATTGATAAATTTTTATTAACTGAAGTTCATAGTTTAAATTAAGATTTGCTCCTGGGTGTTGATATAGTTGCAGGATATTAACTTAGGTTTTGACTTGATTAGACTGTAGTTAGCTGCTTACTAGGAAGAGAAAAGTTATAAGAATCACATTGGCAAATGTGTAGGAACCAAGCATTGTGTCCACGTGTGTTAAGTCTGAGGTAATTATCAAACAACAAAGTGGAGATACCGATTGTCAGACAAGCCTATGTTCAGGGCTTGAGACTCATCAGTGGGGGTATGAGGTTAAATTTCAAATTAACAGGGGTTGAAGAGTAAGAGAGAAAAAAGAAAACAGAGAGAGTGCACACTGCTTTACTGTGAAGGAGAATGGAAAATAACCCAGTAGCTGGAAGAGGCTGTGGGGTTAGAATAATGAGATTTGTATGTTTTCTTTTTAAGATGGGATCTACTTATTTATGAATTGAAAGGGATACCTCTGCCAAAATTCTAAATTTGTTGATATAAAAAGAAAAGATAACCTTGAACCTAAAAGTGCATGGAAGATAAGAGTGGATGTGGAGGGAGTGTCAGAAAGGGATGGGCCTTTGATGAGACCTGGGACAGGTGCTGTGATGGGGGAAGAGAGACTATGGGTGTGGATGCAGGTGGGTGGGAGGTTTTGTGGTGAGCTGATGTGGAAGTTTTAGTTTTATTGCTGCTCTTTCTCTATGAGAAAATATGAGACAACCTAAAATGATGTCAGGTAAGGAAACAGATATGTGGGAGCAAGAGTGAGACATAAAACCATTAAATATCATCTACAAGGGAGGGGATGGACCAACGGGTAGAGCGTGATAGAGTTGCAGAGAAATGTCAATTGTACACTTGAAATCTATGAATTGAAAGTGCCACTAGACAGCTGGGTCTGGATAAGATAAGGCAAGTGAGGCCTCCAGCATGCAAAATTCAGGGAGACAGACACCCACTCTCAGAGTCATGCTCTGGGCCCTTTACTTGTATCAGCCTAGTTCTGGCCTTGCCATACAGTTTATGATACTCTCAGACAATGTTCAGCAAAGATGTCCAACTCATATAATCATGATTGTGATGAGATACAGCAATAAAATTGAACAGAGAGAAGCACAAGAGAGTAGAGAGTATTTGCAAGGCATATCATAGAACCTATCTAGGAATAGAAAGGAAGAGAAACCATTGCAGGGGTGGCATATAGTGACAAAATGGGATGATGGATGAATTGGTAAGTTTAGGGGGTCACAGAATTGTTGTACAGGGGGTATAAGATGTTGTCCAAAAGAGAATCTTGGAGATTATATAGTTACTAGATAGCACAAGTTCAAGAGGGTGATCATGATAGTAGGTGCGTGAATGAATAAACAAAAATGATAATTCAAAATAAGGAAGTCAGCTAATCCTGAGACTAGAATTTGAGTCAGCCAAGTAGATAATAAGCCCATCAGAAATAATAACAGACATATAAATAAGAGAGGGGTGGAGACAAGATGGCCAAGTGGAACCAGTATTCCACAGAGGTTCCTTTCCAGAAGGAGAGTTAAAGGATAGAAGTTTAGCAAGTAAGCCATTCTATTAATCTTATTTGCAATCCAAATTCTGAATTTGATTTCTGACATCTCAGCCATCTGTTTATGAATGGGGTCTTCAGTTGTATCTGCCATTTGGTTCCCTGGGAGAGTTGACCACCTCTGGTTATTCATGTTACTGGAGTTTTTCTGCTGACTCTGCTCCATGATTATTTATTTTTTTACCATTTGGCCAGATGAGCAGATAAGCTGAAGTTGGGTTGGGGGCTCCTGGAGTAGTGGTTAACCAGCCCTTTGCCCAAGAGTTGGGACTGGTGTCTGTACCTTTTCCCCTAGAGCTTTGTCAAGGACTCGTACAGTGCTACAGCCTGAGAAACTCAGGACCTCCTTGGTGTGGTGGGGTTAAGTGGCTCTGTCTTGTTTTCAGCTGGTCTCTGTCCTATCCTAGTGAATCAGTTACCCTAGGTTGAAGTCTCAGCTGTGGAGAAATACCAGTAATTAAGTCACCCCACCCCCATCCTTATCATCAGGGAAATGGAAATCAAAACTACTTTGAGATATCATCTAACCACAGTAAGATTAGCCCACATCACAAAATCCCAAAAGCAGAGATGTTGCTGTGAATGTGGAGAAAAGGGAACACTTCTACACAGCTGGTGGGAATGCAAACCAATACATTCCCTTTGGAAAGATGTTTGGAGAACACTTAGAAACTAAAAATAGACATACCATTCGATCCTATAATTCCTCTACTAGGTATATATTCAGAAAGCCAAAAATCACTTTATAACAAAGATATTTGAACCAGAATGTTTGTTTCAGCCCAATTCATAATTGCTAACTTATGGAAGAAGCCCAAGTGCCCATCAACCCACAAATGGATTAATAAATTGCAGTATATGTATATTATGGAATATTATGCAGCCTTAAAGAAAGATGGAGACTTTACCACTTTAATCTTTACATGGATGGAGTTGGAACATATTCTTCTTAGCAAAGTATCTCAAGAATGGAAGAAAAAGTATCCAATGTACTCAGCCCTACTATGAAACCAATTTATAGCTTTCATATGAAAGCTATAACCCAATTATATCCCAAGATATGGGGGAGGGGAGGGGAAGGATGAGGATGGGTGGAGGGAGGGTAATTGATGGGATCACACCTACGGTCCATCTTACAAGGGTACATGTGAAATTTACAAAATGTAGAATATAAATGTTTTAACACAATAACAGAAAATGCCATGAAGGTTATGTTAACCAGTTTGATGAAAATATTTCAAATTGTATATAAAACCAGCACATTGTACCCCATGATTGCATTAATGTACACAGCTATGATTTAATAATAATAATAAATAATGATGTAAATGTGGATGGAGAAGATAGTGAGTAAAATGGTAAAGTCTTCAGTACATGAGGGTGAACAACTGATAAATCTGATAGAGTAATCTGAATGATTCCTAAATGATTAAGCTATAATATGACTTTAATTCAAATACGTGTTTTTGTTTATTAATTGTAATAAATACTTGATAAAAAAAATTGAAAGGAAAGAAAAAGCCTGAAAAAGTTTTGTTGAAAATTACTCATTCCTAAATCCTTTTGCTCAATGACTTAAATCTCATGTATTTATTCTTACTTTAAGGATACTTCATTAAGTAATTTAAAAATTACTAAATTAACTGATTTTACTTCCAGCTTTCTCATTTTTTCCTGTTTGTCTAATAGTGTAGGTGGTGATGAATAGGATCATAGATAATGTTTTGGTAGCAGGAGGGGAGAAGATAAGTAATAAGCATGAAAATAAACACACTGAGAAGATTATATTTCTAAATATTTTTATAATCTATTTTGCAAATAAAGGTGAATGAATTATTTTTGCATTGTTTGTTGCATTGTGGAAACAAGAAACTGTATAGCAAAGGAGCATAAGTGTAGGCAAAGGAACAGATAATAATTATGATAGTTTTTATTCATGCTTTGCATGTGTCATCTCATGTAACACTTGTAATAGCTTAGGGATATTGGGGTTATTATGTCTCCTTGACAGATGGGAAAACAGGTTTGAGACAGCTAACTTGCCCAGATCATACCGGTAATTGGCAGACCCAGAAATCAAACTTTAGTGCCTGAATCCCAAGCCCATACTCTCTTCGTCTGCACAATTTTCAAAAGAGCCGATATTTTCAAATAAAATCTTCATTGAATGTAGCGTTTTTTTTCTACAAAAACGTGGTTTTTTTTCCATACTTTTCCTATGGAACAGAAAATATTCAAGGAGATAAGTAAACTCTGAAGATAGTACCTGGCTGGTAAAAGTTACCTCACAACTATATGTTGCTGGTTTTCATTTCTCTACTACCACACAGGGATGAAAAAGTATTTTAAAAATGTTATGTGCTTCAAAATTTCTGAAATACCAAAGGTATGGATAGAAAGAAATAAAGCAAGAAAATAGGGTCTTTTTGTTTTTGTTTTTTTGCGGTTTTTGGCCTGGGCCAAGTTTGAACCCGCCACCTCTGGTATATGGGGCCAGTGCCCTCCTCCTTTGAGCCACAGGCACTGCCCCAAGCAAAAAAGTTTGATTGAACATAATTTATAGTGTTACATATAGTCTGAATATTGCTCAATGAAATATATTTATATTTTAACTGTGTTATTAAGCCATAATAAATTGATAGATATATTAAGAGACAATTATTATTTTAAATATTTTTCTGGACAAAATGCCACTTAATTCTGCTTTTTAGAGTAGTCAGTTTCAGTATAAAAGATGATTTTTTAAAGATGGCAAATCTGTAGAAATCAGTAAACAGCCAATGTGTCCTTTATGTCCTTTACTTAAAGGTGCTCTTCCTTACATAGATCAGAATACTAATATGATCATTTAAGATGAGTCAATATGCAATTTGGATTAATTTATTCCTGTGAGAGCATTAAAGTAATTCAGCTATAAGCCTAGCCCAAGGCCAGAAATCAGATTAGGAAAACAAGTTGCAAGAGTGATCCGTAATGAAGACCACTTCAGCTACCGGTATTTAACTTAAAGAACATTCACTGGTCTTTGTCAAAGATTTGTCAAAATTTCACTCTGGTTTCTACTGTCATACTAAGAGACTTATTTGTTGTGCATATGAAAGATGAAAGTTAATGCAAGTGAAGTTCATAATTTTATTTTTTTGAGACAGAGTCTCACTTTGTTATCTTTGATAAAGTGCTGTGGCGTCATAGCTAACAACAACCTCAAAATCTTGGGCTTAAGCAATACTCTTGCCTCAGCTTCTCAAGTAGCTGGGACTACAGGTGCTCATAGTGCCCAGCTATTTTTAGAGACAAAGTCTTGCTCTGGCTCAGGCTGGTCTCAAACCTGTGAGCTCAAGCAATCCATCGGCTGAGGCCTCCTCCCAAGTGCTGGGATTACAGATGTGAGCCACTGCACCAAGCCCAAACTTCACAATGTTATGAAGAAGGGAATGTGGAATTGCTTGGGATCACTGGGGGATGCCTCTTTCATGCTTCATTGTAATTTATTGATTACTCAGTCAAAATTGAGCACTGTCTTTGACAGAGGGCCTACAAAGATAATAGATACATTTTTCCCTTACCAGGGAGACTATATTTTTATGAGAAATGTAGAGGGTTCATACAAAGTTGAGAATATATGTAGTAAGATCTCAATAAATATCTGTTGAATGAATGATTTGGTTACGTATGACACAGATAGTAAAAGAGTGCAGAGTATAGTGAATGCTTTGTGCCAGTTAGGACAAGAAGCGGCACTTGGGTTCCTTCTTTAGGTTGGGAGGATTAAGCTTCTTTAAATGCACTACTCTTGAGCCATATCTTGAAGGAATTTCATTGAGAGAAAGGATGAGGAGGAAATGGGATGGAAACTAGAGAAAATAGTGTGTGCAAAGGCAGGATAATGAGTCAGATCATGATGAATTTAGGGAACTGGATTTTGTGGTATTATGTTGCAAGAGAACAGAGACGAGTGAGAGTAACATCATGAAAATGTATGTTCTCACTGAGAAGTTGATATAGTCTCACATAGACAGTAGATCTTAAACACTCCATTGCCATAAAACAACAAGAAAAAACAGTCAATACTTACCTAACGCTTGCTGTGTGCTAAATGTGTCATATATTGATTCATTTAATCCTCCTATAACCCTCTGAGGTGGAAATTACTATTAACTGAAAATAAATATGTGGGAATAATAACATTTAATTATGCCATATGCTGTTCTAAGCACTTAAATATTAGTTTATTTAATCCTCATAACAATTCTATGTCTCATTAAAAAACACAGTTTTTCAGAAGAAGAAATTAATGATTTCAGAGGTTAACCTGCCCAAAGTCACTAGGAGTTGAGAAAGATTTCATATGGCAAATGGGTTTACACTTGAGTATCTAAGGAACAGCTACGATAGGTCTGGTTGATTGCAGAACTCCTGGTTTAGTCTCTGAATTTTCATTTTCTTATTGATTCGCACAAAATGTCATTTCCCACATGAATTGATAATAGTAATAATTTACGTGTTTATAGCTCTTTTAGTACATCAGAATATATTCACACAGAATGTTAGACATCTCTCTATTAAATACTAGAAATGTATTCTAATTGTTGCTGTGTGAGACTCTGATTACCCTTTTTGTAAGTTACTGTCTTTCTTGAGAATGTCAGCCATTTGTTTAATAAGTTAAAATATCTTAGAATTTTGTAATTGTTGCATTTAGTTAAACAAATTTACAGATAGCATAAGAAACTCTTTAAAATGTAGAATATATACATTTGACACATGTAACTACTAGTAATATGGATTTTTTTGAGAATATAATATGGAAAAGAGTCAGAAGGGGTAGCCTTCTAACACAGTATAGAAGTTAAATCCAATATCCTGTAAGAAGAAATTCAGGGAAGGGGGCCGGCAGAGAGAACGTAGATACCAAGAAAAGAGATTTGTGTCTGGTGAATTTTTCAAGATAGGAAAAAATAGTCCAATAAAATGAGGCTGTTGGAGAAAGGGAAAGTCTACACTGACAGTGAGATTGGATGGGACAAAAAAAATTGGGTAGTGATCTCTTTCAACTGTTATATCTGTAATTACATACAAGTTAATAAGAGGGGAAGTAAAAGTGAGCAGAGCTATTAAAACAAAAGATGAAAGCTTCTGAGAGGAATGGAGTTTAGAAGAGACTACATTTCTTACATTCTGCTATTCTGTGGCTATTAACCTTATCATAGGGAACTGGGAGAGCGTCTATGATCTGAATAGAGTTGAGACATTCCATTGATCCCTGCCTCACCCACTGAGAAGTTCCCATCAGTTGATCACATTGAAATACTCTTGGGCAGAGCTGGTGGAGTCAGAAGTCATGAAAAGGGCAACTGCTTGCCAATGAGATTAAAGTTAGGATAAAGGCAAATTCTGGGGATTTGGACTGGGAAGTTCTGTCGCGTCTTGAGTTGCCATTTGTAGTTCATATAGTTTAATAGCGGTCGGGCTCCAAGACATTTACATCTTTCTCTATTAACTACCATTCTCTGTAGCCAGTACTGAATATTCAGCCTATCAAGTTTTATTAATTTAGCTGTTATATACATTGTTATATACATTGACTAACTTGGATACTCATCATTTACTTTCTAATGAGCACAGTAAAACACGTCTCATATATGTCTGGGCTTCTTTTCAAGCAAAAGATTATCATGTAATCACAAATGACCTTGTATGAATTATAATCTTCATATCACTTACTGCATAAATTTTATTTTACCATTAATTTTAAGAGAAAAATAAGACCAGTGGGCTATCTTACTGAAACTTTATTAACATTGTTTTCTTAATCTTTATAGGTAGTGCTGGTACACCCGTCACTTTCAATGAGAATGGAGATGCCCCTGGGCGTTATGATATCTTCCAGTATCAAATAACCAACAAGAGTAAAGAATACAAAATCATAGGGCACTGGACCAATCAGCTTCATCTAAAAGCAAGTATCAATGTAAAATATATCAATGTATATAGGTCCCAAGGAGGAAACCTTTATTTTTAAGAATATGTGATGTTCATGAGAATGGATTTTCCCCATAAATAAATGCTCGGGAAATTCTTGACATGATCTTCCTTTCAACTTAAAATTTTTGTACAGAAACCTCCAGATATCCATAAGGATCTTTGATGAAAGATCTCATTTCCTTCTAATTAGCCACATATACTTAGAGAAATTTTGCCATTTTCTGAAAGACCTAGTTGTTCAAGTCTTTGTAGATGTGTGTATGTGTGTGCGCACACGCGTTGAGGATGGGATGGAATTGACTGAATGTGCCCTGAATTATAAAATTTGGGTTCTAAGAAATGTATATGTCACCTTTGCTACATCATAACTTAGGACCTTATGGCTACATCTGAGTGATGGAGGTGACTCGTGTGCTCTGCCTCTACATTCCCTCTTTCAGTTGCAACAGCAGGGAAAGTTGTATCTAAGGGTAGCGTTCAGATGATTGACAGCCCTTAGGGCTGCCTCCCATCCCTATCTACCTCAGGCACTCACCAGGTCCCAGGTCTAGCAATTTTCTAGTTCCTATAAGTGGCAGATTGGAGATTCCAGCCCAAAGTGGGCTCCCAGGGCCTGGGTTTTTTGCTGAAAACAACTGGGCAGTTGCCTACCAGGTGCCATGCCACCACCCAGGACTCTGGTCTCTTGCTGAGATCTGGCAGAGATGGAGTAGGGTTAGCAAGTGGGGATATCAGTGGGGAGAAGGAGCTTCACAGGTATTCTCAGCTGGTGGGTAGCCCCCCAAAGAGATTTCCTAGGGAAGGGGCTTGAGCAGGGAGCTGTCATATGCCAGCATCCACCAATTAATTGTAAGGGTTGTGAGGGGCTCTGAAGCAGGAAACCAATGTTGAACTTGATTGATAAGGGAGGTCCAGGAAATCACAGGGAACAGGGCTGGGGATGGCAGGATAAGGAAGGTATAAGGGAGGAAAGGATGAAAGGACAACATCTGTTTACCACCACAGAAAGAATCATTTCACATTTTAATAGCCCTTGGTCCAATGCTGGTGCCCATTGGCTTCTTTGGGTTTAGATAAGGAAGGTTCAGGCCCTGTGGTCTCAGCTAAAGATTGGAACTCATTCATATAATATCTGTGAAAACTTAAGACTACTTGCAGGGATTTAATGGCCAAGGAACACCTGCAACAACGGCAATCTTTCTTCTGTAGGCAACTCAAATGATTTTAAAATGCTTCGAAGCAACCAGAAGCATGTCCCACTGTTCTGTTGTTCTAATGTGTAACTGACTCTTTTCTCTAACGAAAGTATCGCCTCTTCTTGAATCTCAAAGCTACCCTAATTCTGTGAGAGTGCACATGGGCTTGAACCACTCAAAAGACATTAATATGATATTTTAGAGGTAATTTTTTTGCTTCTGTATGTCCAAATATGTCCCCTGAAGTGATAAAGTTTATGCAGTATTAGTCAGCCAAGTTCTCAGCAAAGAAGTAGGTGATGATGAATAACAAAACCAGAACATTTATGACTTATTTTCTTTGAAATGGCTTCCTGATAATTATCACAGCTATGCATTTAATAATGCATGGATAGCTTATGTTTGCAACTATTGCTGTGCTATGGAAGGCCACATAACTTGAGTTTACTACATGTCACTGCTTTATGAGAGTTTATCCATTCTTCTGCTGCTCATGTTGACATTTATCAAAACATAGTTTGATAACTCCACAGGTTATTGAGAACTATCTCAGTATCTCAAATTCAATCACTTTTTGACAAAAGCTCCTTTGAAAGGAAATATATATGGAATAAAATAAAGATGACTAAAAAGGATTTGACAAGGGCTAAAACAGGGAATCTACATTTCGTGTGACTTTTATTAATGCCAAACTGCCTACTATATTCTTATGATTAATGCTTTGTATGGAAATATATACAGTAACATATAATCCCAAGATACCTAAGTAATTAAACACAGAATCACACACACGCATATATATATGTATGCATTGCGTAGTTAGAAACTTCATGTTGACCCTCAAGCTGCTCTTTTACGTACATTTCACAGTACATGAAAATTTTATGTTTGCGACTGTGTTATTGTTCATAAAATATATCAGAACTATTGGTAAGAATTATTTCTTATGCATGACTATGGTCATGCACGAGAAATAGAATTTAAAACTAGATAGCAGTGAGGGAAAATGTACCTCAGGAGAAAACAGAGATTGGACTGTAGGGAGCAGTTATAAATCAAGGATTGAATTCTGGAGATTTTCAGGTCAAACTAAATTACTTTTCTTTTAAGGAGTTGGATCAGTCACCTGCTTGAAGGTGGAGTAGGAAGGGGTGCTTGGAGAGCTACCAGTTTGTAAGGGTTCTCCTTAAATCTAAGGCAAAGCCCTAAGCAAATTATTTGCCTCAGAGTCATCACCTCTAAAATGAAAAAGTTAGTAGCACCCACTCAATATGGTTGCAGTAAGAATTGAATGAAATAATATAATACAGCACTTGGTCCAGTAGCAGGTACAACTGAGATCGATAAATATTGCCTATTTTCAGTTTGTTTTCCTGGGGTAGTGTGTGGGAACTCATTCTGTGCTCATACTCTGCTACGGGTTGGGACTGGAATGAATATGTGTTGCCTGCTCTCAGGGTACCCATAGAATAGAAGAGGAGGCAGATACTCAGATCAACCATTGCAGCACAATGAGGCAGGTGCCCGGATGAAGGTGTGTTCATGTTTTGCAGTGGCAGCCTCCACACAGGCTCCTAATATGGTGCACTGTTGGTGGGAATCTTTGCGAAGGCAAAGGAAGATTCGAGAGGAGGATTTACTCCTCCTATCCATCTACTCTATCTCTTCTTGTTCTATTAAACCAGATTTATGATAGGTTTCACACTCTCAATGGCAAGCATTTATCAGTCAGTTATTGGACTGAATTCTGCCTGTTTTCAAAAGCCATTTTTTTTTCTGGCTGCATTCAACCATAGGAAAAATATTGTCCACAGAGATATGCTTTAGGTATATATAAGTGAAGCAAATTTGCCTTGAATATATCTTAGGGGAGTAAATGAATTTTTTCAAACAAGGAGATTATTTTTTTCCCCTTAGAAAATCATTTTCAGGAAATGCTTAAAAGCATTGTCTTTATTATTCCAAAAATTCTGTTTCTTTTTTCTATTTTTATGAAACTAACACACATTCTTAATTCAGCAATTACAATCAGTATAATGTGTTTGTTTTAATTTAAATGCTTTATTCAGTAGTCTAAGTCCACCCATGACAGGAGTATTATCTACCTGCGAGTGAATTTAAACAATTAGGGCTTTATATTTTGTTAGACTGAATCTCTCAAGAGGCAGGTGGTCCTTATTAGTGATTACAAAACATATTGTAAACTAGAGGTTCAGAGTAAACAGAAGAGCCTGAACTGTGAAAAGAACAGCCATATGCTTCTTTGAATCCATAGGGAGAAGGTTATTGAGGTACTTAGGTAGGCCAAAAATAATTTAGGGCTCACATTTTTTATGCTTCAAACCAGAGCCACATTTTCTTGATTACTGTAGCAATGAAGTATATGTTTTTGTTGGTTTTACTATATTTTTCCTTCTCATTATATTAAAGCAAATAATGTGAATATGAATAAAAAATAATAAACCATATTGACTTCACAAGAATGTCATACAATGTGTAGTGGTACAGTGTCAGGGTGATTTGAACAGAAGAGTTTCATTGAACCTGATCTAAGATTTTCAGAGGATCACTATATGAAAGGGAAACTTTTGACAAAGTACTAGTTCTAGGCCTCAGTTTTCTCATCTGGTAAGTGGGATAGTAAATAGGCTTATTACAAATATTAACTGCATTGTAATCTGGTGGCCAAGAACCAGATTTCAAAGTCAGAAAGATGTTTGAATCCTGACTTTCCATTCATGAGTTGTCTAGCCTTGGGGTTTGGATTTTACTCTTCTTTGTCTCACGGTCCTCATCTGTGTGGAAACAATAATATCTGCTTCATAGAATTCTTGAGATCATAAAGGACATTGTCTGCACAAAAATCCTAGAACATTGCCTGGCTTGTATTAAGTGTTGAATGTATGTGATAATTTTTGTTTTGTAGTTTGCTATTACCTGCCTACCAAACAGGACTCATAATTGGTATTTTAATACGAAATCAAATAGAAGCCCTAGATAAAGTCTTTGGCCTGCTTTATCCCAGTGTTCTGAGTAGAGAGTAGCTATCGAAAGTGGTATATGCATCATGATGACTTTTCTGTGCCTATTGAGTAAACCCAAATGTTTATTTTGATACACACACACACACGCACACACATAGAAAAAGTGGGCTCTGTGATTCAGATGCTTGCAAAAAACCAGAATCTTTGAGGAGCAGTATCCACTGGACGATCAGATCTGTTCTTCCTAACAACTTCATGATGCAAGCTGTAAGTGCAATAATTCGCATTGCCTAGGTTTTTACTAAGGAGATAGAAAAGGGCTCGGTTTGTTTAGGGAAGTTGAGTGTGATTCTGAGTTCCCAGAACAGAGGACAATCTGAGTAGAGAATATGGTGGAGGGTGAAGAAAGATGGTTTGAAGCTAAATTTTATAAAATCTCGAATACCAAGAGAACATGTTTTTTAGCCTATAGTGAGTTTTTCAATAGAGGTATACACAGGAGAATGTCTTTGGCAGTAAAGTTCAGATTGACTGAAGAAGAGGTAGTCCCATGACTTAAGTAGATGCTATAATAAAGAATTTATTCTTTTTTTTTTATCTGATTGTCTGATAGATTCTCCCTTATCTCTTTGTCTACTTTGTTTTGACTTTGTTTCATAAAATATGTGAAAGGCTTTATATTTATCATAGTAGGATTAATAAACAAGTGAGAAAATTGAGAAGCAGGAATAAAGAGTCAACGCGTTTAGGTCAACTGTAATTTTCTCTTCAATAGTAATAGCTAATGTATTCATCCCTTATCTTTAGTAGAGTAATTGAAATAATCATGATACTATTTCAGGAACACACAAAACTATATCATAACAAACTATATAAAACTATGCTATGTCAAATCTGATTAGGTCTGATTAGAAATTGAGAAGTTAAATTCTGCTAGCCAGATCCAGTTAGTGGCAGGTTGCTAGGGTAATATTCTGGTATTCAGGGTATTGAGTAGTTTATTAGAAAAAAATAGGACATTAGGAATTATATCTAAATTAAAAAAAATTTTTTAACAAAAAATAGGAAAAGTCACAATAGCTTAATTAGCTATTTAAATAACAACTAAAATAACAGAGAGAATAGAACTTTAAAAATAGATTTCACATATTAATGAGCACATGTGATATTTGTGAATAGAATGATGGTTACCAGAGGCTAGGAAGGGTGGAGGGAGCCAGATTAAGATACAAAAATGCAGTTAGATAGAAGGAATAAGTTCTAATGTTAACACATTAGCACAACTATAGTTAACAATCATTTACTGTGTATTTCAAAATAGCCAGAATAGAAGATTTATAGTGTTCCCAACACAAAGAAATGATAACTATTTGAAGTGGTGGATATCCTAATTGCCCATGTTTAAACATTATTGTATTCCTCTGTCATTATCACATGGACCCCATAAATAAATACATATGTATATATGTGTGTGTATATATGTATATATATAATTATTATCTATCCATAAATATCTAAGTTAAAAAATTAAATAGTGGTCAAATTAGAAAACGCAAATCAAGGAATATGATTCTACTTAAAGGACATTACATATCATAGAAAATGTCATTTTATATCAAAACCAAAGATGGACAAAGGAAGACAATTACTCTAGACTTTTATGGGGATAATAAAGGAATAAAAATGAAAATAAAAGGTATTTCGATCCTTATTTTAACCATGGGAGGAGTAGGATAAGTACAATTTTAACATAATGAGTAGAATGGGTAAGGTTAAAATAAGGTTATAAAGATTAAATGAGACTGTAGGGTAAGGAAATAACTTGTAAATTTTATTTTCCTATGGTAGATTTAGTGTGTTTGTCAGTGGGCTCATCAGTGTTATGTGAAGTCTAAAGTGCACAAGAGAATTACAACTAAGACTGAAAAGTATTATATACAAATAAAATATGCAGCCCCCGCCCTAGATAAGAGCAGGAAGGGAAAAATAGGTGATATGTATGACTGTTGACCGAATGAAAAGTTTAATATGACATCTTTCCTCAAAGTTTCCAATATTAATGGAAGAGAAAAAAGCCAGAATATGGAATTCTCCTCTACTCTCCATACCATTTTACTGAGGTTATGGATCCCATATCACCAAGTGAAGTTGCAGAAATAACACAATTGGGTAAAAACTCCAGAGTTTGAGATGAAAAATGATGATTTTTTTCTTTAGATTCATAATTGACAGTAGGACATAACAAAGGCATAAATATACCAAATATTAGTAGCATTGGTTGTTTTGATTATAAATCATTTTTAATGGAACTTATTCTGAGATAATTATGGATAAATATGTAGCTGTAGGAAATAATAATAATATCCCAGATCTCTTCTACACACTTTCTCCCAATGATAACATCTTTCAAAATTATTCCTCCTATCCAATTGAAATTTTATATCCTTTGTCCAATAAATTCTCCAACTTGTCCCCTTACAACTACTGCAGCCCCTGCTCACCAGCATTCTAATCTCTATTTCTATGAGATCAACTTTTTAGATACCACATATGAGGGAGATTATGTGGTATTTCTCTTTCTGGGCCTGGTTTAATTTATGTAACATGAGGCCCTCTGGATTCATCTATGTTGTTGCAAATGACGAGATTTCCTTCTTTTTATGGCTTATTAGTATTCCATTTTGTATATATGATGTTGGACAATTGAGTCTGCAAATTCATTCTAGAAAAAAATACTATGCATACCTCGTTGCTGAATATCACTGTGGTCACTTTTAAGGTACTCCCCTGGAAAGATATACACCCATGCCAGCACCTAGTCCTCCCTTCAAAGAAATTTTGAAACTGTTTTCTGGAATGGCCATCAGAGCTGTCATAGTATGAGGTCTGACAAGTTTGCAAAGTCTTCCTGGAAAAAGTGCTACATAACTAATTGTTGAATATAGCTATGATCACTGGTTGCCCAAAGGGATTATTACTTCAGAGGTGCCCGTGGTGATATTAAAAAAAATTGGAAATATTCCCTTCTATTCATTAAAAAAAAAAGTTTAAGAGGAAGTAGTATTCCTTTCTTTTTAAATGTTTAATAGAATTGAGCAGTGAAGCCATCAGGTCCTGGGCTTTTCTATGATAGAAAACATTTTATTACTGATTCAATCTTTTTTCTCATTAGTGATCTACTTATTTTCTTGTTTACTCATTATTTGTTAAGATTTTCTATTTCTATATAAATCATTTTGGGTAGGTTCTATGCACCAAACAATTTATCCATTTCTTTTAGGTTTTCCAATTTGATTGCATATAATTGTTGATAATGGTCTTTTATGATCTCTTCTATTTCTGTTGGTGTTGATTGTAATATTTTATTTTTAATTTCTGGTTTTATTTGAGTCATCACTCTTTTTTTTTTCAGTCTAGCTAAAGTTTTGTTGATTTTGTGAATCTTTTCCAAAAACCAACTCCAACTTAGTTTTGTTGATCTCTTCTATTGTATTCATAATCTCTATTTTATTTATTTTTGTTCAAGTCTTTATTTTTCCTTTCTTCTACTAACTTTGGGCTTAGTTTGTACTTTTCTTTTAGTTTGTTGAGGTGCAATATGAAATTGTTTACTCGGGACTGTTCTTTGTTTGATGCGGGCTATAAACTCCCCTCTTAGAACTACCTTTGCTGTGTCCCATAGGTTTTGGTATGTTATGTTTTCATTTTGTTCTTTGCAAGAAATTTAAAAATTTCTTGTTGAATCAATTTGCAGTTCTTTTCAGGAGCATTTTGTTTTATATCTATATATCTGTAAGGTT
>NW_003852432.1:2631028-2633732 GCF_000181295.1 Otolemur garnettii
GGCATATGGGGCCAGGCCCTACTTCTTTGAGGCACAGCACTGTCCCTAAATGAGTATCTGCAGGATATATGTATTTTCTGGAGATAGCAGATATTTGGTTTGTATTTTTTTTTTATCTATTCAGCAAGCCTATGGCTTTTCAGTGGGAAGTTCAAGCCATTCATTTTTTTTTTCTTTTGAAGACAGAAACTTACTCAGTTGCCCAAAGCTAGAGTATAATAGCATCAGCTTAACTACCAGAAACTCCTGGGTTCAAGCAATCCTCCCTCCTCAGCCTTCTTAGTACTAGGATAAGAGGTTGCTGCCACAATGCTTGGCTAATTTTTTTTTCTATTTTTAGTAGACATGGAGTCTCATTATTGCTCAGGTTGTTTCAAACTCCTAAGCTCAAGCAATCCTCCCGCTTTAGCTTCCCAGAGTGCTAGGATTACCAGCATGAGCCACCATGCCTGGCCTAAGCCGTTCACTTTTATTGAAAGTATTCATACACATGATGGATTTCTGTTCATCCTATTGGGTAGACCCTTATTACTTTGTTTTACCTCATGAGTTATTGTGGTAGCTTGGCTCTGAAATTTAGTCTTTGAAATGGTTTACATCGGTGGATGTCTATTATGCTGATCCGTGTAAAATGCAGGCCTGAGTACTTCCTACAAGGGAAATAGAAGGATGTATGTGATTACACACCACCATTATAGCATTAGAGTATTCTGTATTTGCCTCTGTACTGACTTTTCCAGTGAGTTTTGTATTTGTAAGAAAGGTCTGGTGGTGATGTATTCTCTCAGATTTACTTTGTCTGAGAAACTCTTTATCTTAACATCATTCCAAAGGAATTCTTGGCTGGGTAGAATATTCTTGGTTGGCAGGTTCCTTCCTTTTTTTTTTTTTGGTTTGGAGACAGAGTCTCACTATGTCACCCTTGGTAGAGTGCCATGGCATCACAGTTCACAGCAACCTCTAACTCTTGGCTTCAGTCATTCTCTTGCCTCAGCCTCCCAAGTAGCTAGTGCTATAGGCACCTGCCACAATGCCTGGCTATTTTTTTTGGTGCAGTTGTCATTGTTGTTTAGCTGGCCCAGGTTGGGTTTGAACCTACTAGCCTGGGTGTATGTGGCTGGTGCCCAACACACTGAGCTAAGGGCACCGCCAACCTTCCTTCCTTCTTTCTTCCTTTTTTTCTTTTCTTCTTCACTTAATGGATAAAGTCCCATTTTCTCCCAAACTATAAGATTTCTGCTGATAGGTCTACCGCCTTCTATATTGGGACTCCTTATACGTTATTTCCTTTTTTTCTCTTTCTGCTTTCACCATCCTCTTCTTGACTTTTACCTTTGACAATTTATAATATATTCTGGAATAGTTTTATTTGGATTGAATCTGGCTAGATTCAACCTTTACCTTTTTGTCACATTGAAAAAATTTTCTCCTACTATTTTCTTAAATTAGCTTTCCAAACTTTTATCATTCTCTTCTCCCTCTTAGATTTGTATGACTCAGTTTATTGTTGTAAGAAACACTATGGATTCTTTAAAAACTGTTATACTAATACCTTGATTACAGTATATTTACTACCATTATAACAAAAATACATAAGAAAAGGTTCTCATTTAAAAGCAGTAACATTTGGGTTAAGTCCTTTCATCATCATAGTTTATAAACACAGACATATATTCTTTCTTCTCTTGCTTCACCTACTATCTTCTCTATCAGTGTTACCGTCTGTGGCAACACTCTTTCACTGAGCGTTCAAGAATTTTTTAGTGTTTTTCCTGCCTTATTTTTTGTATTTCATTCTAATACTCTGGTAGATGTCACTGTAGCTAGTTCTTGTCTGACTGCTTTTTGAGCTGTCAGCTCCGTTGGTACATGCACATTTTTGCTTTAAATCCATTTCATTACATTCCAAAAATCAGATATGACTTTTTTACTAAGCCACTTTGTGATACTTGAGACCACTGATCTTACCTCTTTGTGAGATTTTTATAAAAGGAACTGGAAGACACTGTAATTGCCATAAGCTGTCTAAATCTCCTAGTAAGAACATACTTAAAGCTTGCCTACTGTGAATTAAATTTTTAAATGTAGGCTACCAATTATTTTGTTCTTAATGTTAATTTATTGAACAATCAGCTATTTTTTAATAAATGATCTTCATAAAATACGTAATAGGAGTTTGATTTCATGTTTTTTAAGGCACAAATGTGTTTAATAGAGAAACCCTAAAAAGCTTATGAGATATGAAAAGCATAGGTGGAAATTAGGAGACTTGTTTTCAACTTGAGTTCTCATTAATACTCAAAAGGGTTTGTGCTTTATTGCTTAATATTTTTGTGCTTCAATTTCCATATTTGATCTTCTGTACAAACAACTAAAACTTTCTTCAAAATTGCCAAGGAAGCTTTTTCAGTTCTCTGGCATAGGTCTCTCTTTTGACATAATGTATTTGGGGGTCCTGAGATTTTTCTTTTTCTTTCACATAAGTTTGTTATCTTATATAGGTTTAGTCCCTGAAATACCAATAATTATAATAGTAATATTAAAGATAGCTGATCTGAGGTCATCATGATATTAATAGATATAGTAATAATAAAGTTTGAAATATATAACAGTGTGACACAGAGCACATGAAGGGAGCACATAGTGTTGGGAAAATAGCACCAATAGACTTGTTGACCTAAAATTCATAACCAGCACAATAAAA
>NW_003852432.1:2634640-2642493 GCF_000181295.1 Otolemur garnettii
TGAGCTGCTGTGCCGAGCCTCCAAGTCTGCATTTTCTCAAACCTTTCTTCAGACCTCTGGTTCCATAGCAGGTTGTTAAATAGCTGTTAGATATGCACACAGAGGCTTTCTCATCAAATGAGTTTAGGGAATGTTAGAAAAACTTTTTGTTTTGTTTACTGTAAGACTTCATAGAGCCTTTAATATGCTAATTTACATCATGCCTGACTGAAAAGGGGGCATTAGATATACGGTTTAATAAATTGATTTAGCCATAAATTCACTTTTACACAGAGAATATTCTGTGGAACTAATATTCCTTGAAACCTACTTTGAGAAATATTGGCTTAAGTTGAAATTTTCATCTAAGTTGAATTGTATTAACTCATTATATCTTTACTATAATTCTGTGAGTTAGGCACTCTCAGAATGGCCTTTTTGGGGAAGAGGGAACTATGATGAACACTAAGTTGTTTATTCAAATTCACTCAGCTAGTAGGAATGTAGTTAAAATTCAAGGCCATATATATCAGACTCTAATATGTATGCTTTTAGGACCACAGAAGAATTAGGATTAAGCAGAAGTTGGTGATTGATTGGATATGGGAAACTAGGAAAAGGTAGAGTTTATGATTATTCTTAAGTAGATGAGAAAGCAGAAGGAAGAGATTTGGGGAAGAAAAAAAAAAGCTTCAAGAAGGAAGTCTCATTTAAGCTAAATGGATCTAGACTGAATAAGGGACAGGAAGAAAAGGCACACCACAGGGCTATGGGGACTCCACCAAGGCAAAAAGAGGGAGTCGTGGAATTTTCATGAACAACAAATCGGAAGAGAAATCACAGGAGATGTATTTTAAAAGGCAAACTGTGAAGTTGGGATTTCAACTTTGAGTGTGGATTTTATCCTAGATGCAGCATCAGTCACCAGTCTAAAGAAATAAACTGATGTCAGCTGTATATGAGGGAGACTATGTCAGACTTTATAAAAGATGGCCCTCAGAGACAATCCCAGTGATAATTGACCATTCACATTATTCGTGAATAGACATGTCTTTAACTTATTCACTTATTTCAATTTATGAAAATTCAAAACAATATTTATTTATTTATTTATTTATTTTTCATTTGAGACAGAGTCTCACTGTGTCACCCGTGGTAGAGTGCTGTGGTGTCACAGCTCACAGAAACCTTAAACTCTTGCACTAAAGTGATTCTCTTGCCTCAGCCTCCCAAGTAGCTGGGAGTACAGGTGTCTACCACAACATCTGGATATTTTGTTGTTGTTGCAGTTGTCATTGTTGTTTAACTGACTGGACTGGGTTTGAAACCACCAGCCTCCTGGCATGTGGCCAGCACCATAATGACTGTGCTACGGGTGCTGAGCCAAACTTTTTTGAATTAAAAAATAATAATAATCCTTTATCCTAACCAGAACCTTGCTTTCTTTTTGCAAAACATCCGAGTCTATTCTATAGTATTTTTTCTATATATAATATTGATTTGATTTGATTCCAAGGAATTTAGGACCTTTTGATGAAAGAATAACATTTCAAATTAATTTTGCAATATTTTCGTAATATTGATTAAACAATGGAGTACTAAATAGAAACCTTGTTACTTTTATTAATTAATTTTTACTAATTCATTTTTTCTGTATCCTGAGTCATCAAGTAAGATTAATCCCTTAAATGCCATAATTTTGTGTATGTAAGTGAAAGAGTTAATAGACAAATCAGGAGACATTGGGGCAGAGGATTAGTTCAGCTGACAAATTATGGACATTCTTGGTGCACTCTAGAACACAAACCATAAAATTTCCCTTTCTGGAATACCAACTACTTTCATCCACCCCATAAACCCTTTATGAAACTAGCTGGACAGGCAGAAATGTTTCACCAGCATCAGAGCAAAGCCTAATCTTAATGTCCATTACCTGCCATAGACCTATTAAAATGTCACTACTCTAGTGTTAATTCTTTGTTGTTATTGTTTTTTGTTTTACTTTTGTTTTGTTTGAGACAGAGTCTCACTCTGTTGCTGTGGGTAGAGTGCTGTGGCATCACAGCTCACACTAACCTCAAACTCCTGGGCGTAAGTGAACCACTTGCTTCTGCCTCCTAAGTAGCTTTGATTACAGGCTCCCACCACAACACCCATATAGTTTTTGTATTTTTAATAGAGTTGGTGGTCTTGCTTTTGCTCAGGCTGGTCTTGGAACCCTGAGCTCAAGCCAGCTACCTGCCTCAGCCTCCCAGAGTGCTAGGATTACAGGTGTGAGCCACCGTGCCCAGCCACTACTCTAGAGTTGAGGCTAACTCTAGTCAGCACACTAATGCACTAGACTCTTTCTCTTCTGTGAATGGAAGATTCCTATCACATAGGTGTTCTTATTTTATAGAAATTTTAAAGATCAAAAGAGTTTTCTATAAGAAAATAATTCACAAACTTCTGTACAATTGTTAGCTATTATTTTTGAGGGCCATAATCATTTTGTCTAGTGAATATCAGCCACACAAAACCACATTAAAAATGCCAAGAAAAAAATCAAAACTCAGCTTTGTCCTTTTCTCCTTTAAGGGAATTTTTGACATGTTTTGAAGTATAAATATAGTCAGAATGGAATTTGCATACATTTAAACAGAAGGAACTTCTCATGTTTTGTTTCTGCTGACTTTCGTGTCTTTTTGTTTCTTTTGGGGGGTAGGTGCGGGAGAGTAAAGTAGTATTTTTTACCATTACTTAGAAAAAGGCTTTTTCATACCTGCCCCACGTAATGCCCATGAAAAATCCTGGTGTTTTCCGTGGCGCACAGAATAGAGTCTCAGCACATGTAGGTTGAATCTCAAAAATTTCCTTGTAGGTTTGTCACTTAACCATTTACTTATCACTTTAGATGTACAAAACCAGAATGTGAAGAGAAAAATATATTTAAAAATTTTTTTTTCAAAAAAGATGAAGATTTTATATCTTGTGTATTAGCCTGGATGGAGGTGGAACACATTCTTCTTAGTAAAGCATCACAGGAATGGAGAAGCAAGAATCCAATGTACTCACTTCTGATATGAAGGCAGTAGGTGATCTAACACAAGGTGGGAGGTTGGAGGATGAGGGAGCTGGGAGGATGGAGGGGAATGGGGGTTTACAGTGTCTGGCACAACTCTTGGGCGCGGAGACACAATTATAAAAGGGACTTTACCTGACAAATGCAATTAGTGTAACCTAATTGTTTGTACCCTCAATCAATCCCAAACAATAAAAAAAAGGAAAAAAAAAATTCCCTTTAATAGTGATCGTATAACTGATATATAATACAAAATTTAACTAAAGTTAGAGAACTGAATTGAAGACGAAATTTCAAAATGGAAATTTTCCATGACTGTGCCTTTTTGAAGCATTTTTTAAAGAATGTGAGTTAGGAGCCTTCACCATTCAACAGTACACCTCCACAGCATGGCCGCCATCTGCTGCTGCTCCCTAGTGGCTGCCCTTAAACTGCCTGGAATGTCTGAATGTTGAGGGAAGAAGAGAAAGGAACAGCTGTTCTGGAGCTTTGTGGATGCCTCTGCCCTCCCCAGCACCTGGCAAATGCACAACTCAGCTCGTGGAGCAAGCACACACACTAAGCCCGGCTGTGTTCCTCTTCACACCACTTGCTCATCCTCACACAAGCCACTGATCTCCGTTCTGCCATCCTTTCTCCTTCTTTCTCTCATTTCCATTCTCTTTTCAGGAAGCCAAGCGGGAATGGAGTAGGGAGACTGAGAGGCTGTATGCAGAGAGTTGCGGGATTCTGGCCAAACTAGATCCTGTTTGCCATCTTACTAATTTCATTTATTTAATGAACAATTCTTTGTAAAAAAAATCTTTACGTGTCAGGAATTCATGTAAATATTCATGTAAATGTATTATTTCATTTAGCTTGTTTTTCTTTTTTATTTCAGATTAATATGAGGGTGCAAATGATTAGATTATGATGTTTTCTAACAACACTTTTATGATGAGTATTGCTGTTTATATATGATAGGAAAAATGTGAATACCAAACTAGTAAAAGTTTTCCACTATGGTGGAAACTTCAGAGAGAAACATCTTTGCTGTATGAGGGGAGAATCAGGCATCGCTGAAATCAGCTTGATGGATTTACACTGCAAAGATCAGAGAAAGAAATGCATATATATAGGAGATAAGAAGGATGGGACTACAGAAGGAGCATGGCTTGTGTTTGTTGGCAGATTTTAGGAGCCACAAAAGAAGAAAAAGAGAGACTGACTGTTTGGTACAGCTGCCAAATGAGAAGGCTGCATATTCAGAGAGAGAGAGAGAGAGAGAGGAAGAAAGAATGAATGGTTGAGAGTGAGCTCCTCCAGGGAAAAGCATGCTTAACAGGGGTGCAAAAAGGGTTCTAGGGAATCTTACTGGGTTGCAGAAATTCATCTTTTGGTATTGCTGAGAAATTTCAATGAATATTTAAGTTGCTTCCAAATTAGATTTTGTTATTTAGACATTATGCTATAGTTCCACAAGACAGCTGAGTTTTCTGTGGTTACAGTATTGGCATGTAAAATGTCTTATCTACTGGTTTCATTTTATTTTTTTTTTTGAAATAAATCATCACCTAGAATATAGATTAGAGTAGAATAGCATGTGTCTTACAGTCTGGAAATTTCACGGAAATTTCAAGATAACTAGATCGTTCTCCCTGGAATACTACTATGCCCAAGCCAGAGGGAAACTTTGCTACTATTCCAAGATTGATGTTCTAGGTTAATAACCTACTATTTGGTTTTGGATTATTGTATGTATTGCTTTTTCTAAATTTAGTGTTAAATGAATGTGCAAAATTAAGACTTCCTAGGAAGTTCTTTTAGGTAACTGTAGATTGGAAATTACCTTTTAAACTATACTTCCCAATAAATCCACTATCTTAAGAAAAGAGAGACCATTTAGAGTGGAAGGAGGATTCGTGGCACCCATGGCTCGACTGGGTGATGACTTAAAGCTCAGCTCTGCTGACTAAAATACTGCTCCCAGATGTTAAACTTGGAAACTACCAATGCTACTAGGAATTTAAAGAACTGATGACTGGGAGAGAGAAATGGAGCTATGTGTTATGGACACAATTTCCCACTGAAGCAGGACAGCTATGATAAGCCTTGGAGGCCATGGGGTCAGCAATGAAGTGAGTAATTGCAGGGTTTGGCTATAGGTGTTTTCCTGAAGTCAAAGACTACGTAACCTGTGCTTCTGAAGAAGACTACTTCACTGACCTAGAAAGGACACAACAGAGTCACTAGGGGAGGATGGTGTAAGTTTGATCTATAATTAGACTTTCATAATAAAGGGAGAAGTATCCACCTATGCATTTAGACTGGAGGGATTTCATATTCCAGGCCTGTGAGGTCAGAATCCTCACTGAGGTTTTGAGGAATAGAAAAGGAAAACATCTAAAAGATAGGAGACAAGAAAAAAATAAAAGACGAGATACAGTCTAAGCTGATATTGGAAGAATCTTTGTAGAATTTTAAAGAAATAGAGACCTGGGGATAGTTGCAACTATCTGATTGGGAAAGAGGAATTTTCCTTTGCTCTATGCTATGCACTGAGTTCTCTTTTGCTATTTGTGAATGATATCAAGAAATATTTTAATTGCTTCTCAAAATTATGGTTGAAGTTTGTCCTTTAAAATATTATGAAATGCTTGTCCCAGTTCTCCTGGTGCATTGACTGCAAATGTTAAACATATTTATAGATGAGGAAACCAAAGTGCAGAAAATAGAAATGGCTTACTCATGACTGTCCACCAACAGCACTTGACCAAGACGCAAGCTGCTTGCCTTGCCCAGAGCTGTCACTATCAGCTTCCATGGAGTTCCTCATTACTAACCGCTCTGAGAGAAGAGTGGATGGGGAGCTAGTTATTAGGCGATGGGAGAAATAGGTTTGAGTTGGATACTAAAAATTCTAGCTGGAAATCGAGAGCAAGAGAGATAGAAATATAAGAAAAGAAAGTAAAGCTCATACTCACGGCTTAGAACATGGAATATTCTTTTAATTTAAGGAATTGGTGCTTTGTTCAAGTAAGAGTCTCAAGGTTTATAAACCTTATATATAAACAAGTATAATCTTCCTGAATTCTACACTAATGTCTCATTATTCAATTATGGTGGTTTGGATAATAATTGTCTTCATTTCTTCAAGTTTGAAGTTGAGACTCATGGGTCAAATAGCAGATTTTATTTTACTGCCTAAAGGAGTCTTACAATGTATAGGATCTCAAAGTTAACTGAGGGAAAAAGAACCACCAGAGAATTTAATAGTACAGCAAGCTAGTTCTGAGACAGCTTGGAATTCAATAGGGCTGGCAGAAAACTCTGAGTCATATTATGCTATCCTTGCCTACTCGACTCAGTATTCATCAGGGAACTTCTTCACAGGAAGTGCCAATTCCAACATTTTAACAGCGGGGTCAATCAATAGTATCAGACAATAGATATAGACTCTGGGCCAGCCTGCAAAACAGTCCAGAAAGAAAAAAAAAAAAAAAAGAAGACTGTTTAAAAAAAATAGCACATTGCGTTTTGTGAGTGTCTAATTAAAATAAATAAAAAAAAAGAAGACAAGAAGGGGAACTTTAGTTGCCTTGAGGTATTTCAGCTCACAAAGCACAAAGACTTAACTTTATAGAAAAAAGAAAAAAAGGCAAAGTAAACTACCTGAAGATTCAGGTAGTTAAGAGTTCAAAAAAAGGCCAGGCCTGAAAATATAGCTGATCCTAGAATATCACTGGTCATAGAAGAGGTGGGGAAAATCCTTAATTCTAAGAAATGGCACTTTTATGCCCAGCACTGGAATGCGTTTATGATGAACACATGGTTCTTAAATTCATCACATCCCTCTCTAATAATCCCTCCAGTCTGCGTTCACAGATGTACGTGACTGCTTTTCAAGCCTTCACTCAAAATCACGCTAGAACTCTCTATAGTTATCTGTTAAAACGTTGCAGTATTCCTAAAAAAGTCAGTGGATTTACTTATGTCCAGAATTTTTGAGGAGTTTAATATGCTGCCAATAGCAGTAGTAGTGGTTTTGATTTACTGATGGTTTATTTTACTAAGCCAATACCTACAGTTCCATGTAGTCACAAACAAGCATAGTTGACTGAATGCAGAAATATTCATTTATTCCCCAGGTGAATTGGCAATAGTAGAAATGTCACTTAAGTTGGTGTTTTAGGTTTTGCCTTTTAATTTCTACTGAAGTTTTTATTCAGAAGATTGCTTGAATAGAAAGCAAGATACATCTGATCTTACTTTTCCAGACCTTTGGGCCCACCTTGGAGAGGCAACCTTTTTAAAAATATTTATAATTTTGTGGGAGTGAATACGTAATATATTTTTTTACAGTTCAAATTCTTTACCAAGTTACTTACTGCAATTATGATAATAAAGGTAGGCTTGGTTCACTTTTGCTACCCTTCATGTCTTCCTCCAAACTTGTTTTTTATGGTACCTGCTATTTTGAGTTCTGCATTTTTTTCTTTCTAGTAAATTTTGTTGTCCCATAAGAATATACTTAAGTCTCCATTATAACTTGACTTCTTATTTTATGAGAAAAATATATTAAAACATAGAAACTTTGTTCTGCCCTTTCTTCCCACGTGTGTCACCCATTGCTGTTTGTTTTTGTCACACTTTTACATCATCACTTTGTTCCTATAGGCATTCTGTAACAACAACCGTGTCTTCCCTTTCTTTGACTCTGGGTTGACTCTAAAAGCAGAAAACAAACCTTCATATTATTATCACAGTGTAAGGGTTTAAGTTCTGGAGTAAAACTTGATTTCTCTCTTCAGAGCAAAGAGCTGATGCCATCAAC
>NW_003852432.1:2642619-2649197 GCF_000181295.1 Otolemur garnettii
CTTTGCTGGCTGCTTTCTGTGGTGCTGCACAGCTGTGCCCTTATGAACTCTCTTCTCTACTCTCTGGCATGGAATATCATCTCATGGATCCTGTGTTTTCCTCTGTCTTAATTTACTTCCCACATTTTAGGAGTATATTCTTATCAATTCCCATGATAGCATGCAAGGTGGTAAACTATCTCAGAAAAATAGCTTTGTTCTAAAATTAAATTAATAGTCTAGTTGGATTTGCAAGCATTAATAGGAAATTTTCCATCAGAACTTTAAAAGAATCATGTGGTTGTTTTAAAGATCCAGTTTCAGCATAAGAAGTCAAATTCCATTGTAAGAAACCAGGGGTTCTTTGATGTCCTCTGTCATTCCCTGTGCAGAGGATCCAGTGAGCCCTTTTAAGGTGAAGGTTCATGTCCTTTAGCCCTGGAACATTTCTTTGCATTATTTATTGGATATTATACCACAATTCAATCTTCTATAATCTTTCTTTTTTGGAATTCTATTAACTAAATATAATCTGTGCAGTGATTCTTGATCTCACACTTTCTTTACATTCTACATGTTTGCAATTATTTATCGATCTTTTCAGCTGTTTATTTCATCAGTTGCATTATTAGTCCCTAATAGTAACATTTTGATCCCTCACATTCAGTTTCAGCAGTATCTGATTTTATATTTATAGATGTATTTTGTTCTCAAATCTCTACATTATTTACAATTTTTAAAGTTTCTTTTCTTTAGTGGAATACCTGTTTCCTCCAAGACCAGAGAGTTTTCGGTTTGTTTATACCTCTTATCTCACTTGCCAGCTGCTTGGTGATCATTGGTGGAAGAAATTCCTGTGTCTTTGGAATTGAGTTCTTGTGTTGCAGTGAAAAAGGATGGACTTCTTCTGTCCTGGATCTCTGATCTGAAGCAGCAGTCAGGCCAGGGATTCTACACAGGTCCAAGGAGAGTAGGGCATACCTGTCGACAGGCAAAGAGGATTTTTCTTATGGCAAGGGCCAGGATGGACACTACAAATATTAGTATTTCCAGAAATTTATTTTATTTCTTAAATAAGAGCCCTTTGTTTTTATGCCAAGAGGTAAATCTCTGTACAACGAGACAGGTCTCTCATTCTGGTCCTGGATATAGACCATCATTTATTTTCAGTATAGTGTATAATCTCATTTAAATCTCATGAAATCCAAATGACTTGCTGTCTTTATATGTTCTATGTCCTTGAAATCCCTTTGGGAAAATTGGTTCCCTTTGAAAGTCCCTTGCAGTGTAGTTTAGGTTGGGAATTTTCTACTTATATTTATCTATCAAGCCACGAGCCTCCCTTTCTGCATTTATGGCATTTATTAAAAATCTCTTATGCTGGTAGAAATTCTCTCTGCATTTTGCATAATTACATAGTCTTAATGACTTAATTTTCTCTTGAATATTTAGCCTTTTCTGCAAACAGATCCTGGAATGATGGACAGCCAATCCCTGAGACAATTCTTCATCTTAGACCAGCTGTATCAATGTGGTTTTGAAAACAACCTCATGAAATGTTGTTCCATTTGTGAAAAGGGGTAGTTATCTATTGGTTATGCAGATAATTAGATTTAGAAAAAAAGACGGAAAACATGAAAGAAATTGTACTTGAATCGAATTCAAATCCCTCCTACTGACATGATGACTGTGTGTTCTTCCAAGCCGAGATTTGGGGATCTCAACTTCTTAGGCTATTTATGGATGGGCATGTGAATCAACAAGACACCTGTTTTTTAGAAAGAGTCCTGTATTGTTTCTTTCCTCTTTCATGTCTTTTTTAAACATTGAGTAGCCAGGGGAAGTGTCATGGTGATTCTTATCATGAGGGTCTTGGGGGAGAAGGTCTGAGAATGTTTCTGAAACTTTTAATAGTTTCATAATTTAGCATCAGTGGCATTCAAGGAAAGAAAGATGTTTTTCAAGGGCTCTTTAACCTTACAATAAATTGGTAATAGGAATAGTGCCAAACTAAATTATTCATTGTTACCACTTATAAAAACTTCTTTAGAGACTCCTAGTCCTTGTGAGTGGGCGGATTGCTGCCTAAGTCTGCAGGAGATATTTTGAATTTCTAATTTCTAGTTTATTTTATATTCATACAATGAAGTTGGCTATCGCAGCTGGAGTGGCTTAATGCTTTGAGCCCTAAAGTTATAATTTAAGAAATATCCTACCTGACAGATGTCTAGGACCCGTATCCCACTTCATGCTCACTGATGCAAGGATTTTTCATCCAACACTATTATATACTATCTCTCAGTGGGGGAGTGCAGGTGAACTGGAATCAAATATAAAATAACTGAAGGCCAGAAAATATGAATATGTGATGTGAGAGTGGGCATGTGGCAAAGTGCTGATTGAGAAGAAATGAAATGAGAAAGCAGCACCTAGGGAAAGTCAAAAGGCGACAGACACCAAAAGAAAACAGCAAGTTAGCTTTCGGAACCAAGAATGTTGGAAAACTAGATATAGTCTGGAGCTAGGGAGGGGTTAAGAGGAAAGTCAGAATGTTCTGTTTATGAAATTCAAGGAGATATGCAAAAAACTCATAGTTTATGTTACTACAGAGCAAGGAAGTTTTATCTTATGGGTGTAAGTTGTTCTTCAAGCCCTGATTGATAACCTCAAGCATTTTTTTTTTCTTTTTTTGCAGTTTTTGGATGGGGCTAGGTTTGAATCTACCACCTCTGGTATATGAGGCCAGCACCCTACTCCTTGAGCCACAGGTGCTGCCCAACCCCAAGCATTTTTAAGGACTGGAATTTAAAAAGGATAATTTCTAAGACTGATACTGTGGAGACCTGAAAAAATTGGTGGCAGGTCTCAAGTGGACCTGAGTGACTAATTTGCCTTTCTGTATTCAGCTTAGGGTTTTAACCCTGCAGCCAGTTATAGAGTAGATTTCCTTTCTAAATGGATGAGACTGAAGTTTTGGATAATTTATGATGTTGGCAGGATGTAGAAGGAGACACATTTTGCCAAATATTACTGGAGAGACCTCCTGGCCTCTTCCATCCCGAGAGTGAAACCACTGCATGGAAAGCTTCCTCCTTGGTGTCCTCCTCATGGTTTCGTTCTAGTTTTGGTGACAATAAGCTAACACTGCCTGAGAAGTACTGGTCTGTTAATATCTGGCTGGCTGCTCTGATCTGGATACAAAGTGCCCTTTTTTTCCCTTCAGTAGAATAAATTTAAAAATAAAATCCACTTTCAGCATTTTTATTTCATTTTGAAGAAGTTTCAGGGTATCTTGGGAGAACAAAAATTCAGTTCCATGGAGCCTGTCATGGCGGTTAAATAGCCAGGATGGAAAGAATCTCTTTGCAAACAGTAGTCACTTGGCCCTTTTTCTAAGGTCACTGTAGAGAGCAAATTAGAGAAACATTGGCTTGTGACCACATTATAGAAAACACAAAATAAAAGTAGATTAAGAAACTACTCCGTTTATAGACATCTCACTGTTTTGAGAAGAGAAACAAAAATTTTCCTGTTCGATAGTTGTAGATACTTTGTGTGTTCATTTGGAGCTGCTAAACTTCGGGGCATACATTTAAAAGAATTTTAAGAAGTCTGATGGAGTGGAATTTTGAAAAATCATCAAGGTATGGAGCTGAATCATTGTTGTTTAGTGGTTAATTTGCAAAGGCATTGTTATGCTCTGGTTTATTTGTTTAGGAATTATATGTCCTGAATTATTTCTTCTCGATTTTTTTTTTCAATACTGTCAACCTTGATTTGGTTTTGCATTTGGTTTGTATATTTCATCCTAGCTAGATCGCAAATCCCTTTGAAATGATTTCGAGCTCATCGAGGAGCTGCAAACAATTTGACAATACGGAAGCCACCAAATAAGTTCTAGCAACATCTTTTGTTTTGGTGTAACTTTAATGTTATAAAAATATTATGGAAGAATTGTTGTGTCTGTTTTGCAACCTGATTGTTATTTTTAAAACTTTAGTGGGGTAATTTACAGCAAAAAATGAGGGACAATGTAATTTTTTGTAATGTTTTTCTATCTTTCATCAAAGAACAGATTAGTGATTTGCATAGTAATTTAGGAAAATTATAATTTACTCCAAAGTTGGTCATTTTTTAAAATCCTCTAAAATTCTCAATTATATGAAGTTAAAATAATAGTCTAAGGGGGCCCAGAGAGAAATGCAGAGAGAGAGAAGTCAGACCATTTTCTTGCAGGAATGTAAACCAGAGACCCAAATATTTTGAATACTAATCAGATAACTCTAAATTATCTAGTTTTAGAGATAGAAAAGAGTTGTAAAATAAATCTAATGTATCCTTTGGGAGTACTTTATTTTTGGTATATGTCTTTTTTTCTGTTACCATAACTGGGAATAAATTTGATGTCATGAAAAGTTACTTTAAATGCAGTAATGATTGCATGTTAGAAAGGGTGAGTCAAGAGGAGCTGTAGAATCTTGAAGCTTCTGTTTTGTCCTTAATTCACATTTTGAGACCCTCAGACAGATATCAACAGCCAAATGTCATTTTTTTGTTTCAATTTTTATTGTTCACTAAATAATTTTTTTTATTGGAGGTAGAAACAAGACATTGGGTGGCGCCTGTGGCTCAGTGAGTAGGGCACCAGCCCCATATACCGAGGTTGGTGGGTTCGAACTGGGCCCCGGCCAAACTGCAACAAAAAATAGCCAGGCATTGTGGTGGGCACCTGTAGTCCCAGCTCTTTGGGAGGCTGAGGCAAGAGAATTGCCTAAGCCCAAGAGCTGGAGGCTGCTGTGAGCTGTGACGTCACAGCACTCTACTGAGGGTGACATAGTAAGGCTCTGTCTCTAAAAAAAGAAACAAGATATTATGTATTTCTTCTTTTCTTGTGCTTTAAAAATGTTGAGTGAAGATTCCATAATGTTTTTGATAATTTTTGGCTAAAATAAATTCAGTATGATTTAGGATTATGGCCTTATATCCTATTTATATACAGAGATCTGTCCAAAGCTAAGTTGTCCAGGCATGCCTCAAATTCCTGGGCTCAAGCAATGGCCTGGCTTTCATATGCTATGTAAAGATTACCCCTCCCATCTCTCAGTGTAGGCTAGAGGTTTCATTTTGGCCAACCAAAGTGTGAGAGCTTGTTGGGAGGGAAGATGGTGAGTCTAACTGTCAATTTCTTTCTGTGCTTCTTACTATTTCTCATTTTTCTCTCTCTATGGCTGATTGACAACAGGAAGAATTCATAGGTGAGACCTTGTTCTTTTTAACTCCCTAACTGGAGGCTTATCAATAGTGAAGAAATAACTTTTATTTTATTTTATTTTTTTACATCAGAGAGCTACTTTCTTTACTACTAAAGGTCCACATCATTTTAAAAATTATGTTATTGTAGTAAGAAGTCTTAACATGAAATCTGCCCTCTTAACAAATTCTCAAGTGCTCAATGCATTATTGTTGACTATAGGTACAATGTTATACAGTATAAATAAAATTTTAGTCACGTTGATTAATAACGTCTTATTTTTCCCTGCCTGCAGCTCCTGGCAGGGACCATTCTATTCTTTCATTGTATGAATTTGCCTGTTTTATGATTCCACTCCTACTTGTGGAATCATGTAATATTCATCTTTCTGTGACTAACTTATAATGTTCTTAAGGTTCATTCATGGTGCATATTGAAGAATTGCCATTTTTTTTTTAAGATAGACATGGAACAAAGTTTAATGAGGAAAAGAAAGACAGGCTTACAGAATACGGAAGTTTGCAAAGAAGGATACAGTCACCAAAGATAGTGAACGGGCCTCCATTGCCAAAGCGGCAAAGAGCGAATTTCTATCTTTTTCAAGCTAAATAATATTTCATGATATGTATGTGGCATATTTTTTTTCATTTATTAATGGACAATTAAGTCATTTTCACATTTTGATTCTTGTCAACAGTGCCACAATTAAGATGGAGGTACTAATATCTCTTTGAGTTCCTGATTTCAATTCTTTTGGATAAATACCCATAAGTGAGATTGATGGATCACTTGGTGGTTCTATTTTTACATTTTGAGGAACCTCCATATTGTTTGCCATATCAACTCTGCTGATTTCTCCATATCCTTGCCAACACTTGTTTTGTTTTGTTTGCTTTGTTTCATTTATAATAGCCATTCTAACAGATGTGAGGTAATAGCTCATTTGGGGTTTGATTTGCATTTCCCTGTTGATTAGTGAGATTGAACATATTTTTCACATATGTCTTGGCCATTTGTATATCTTCTTTGGGAAACTGTCTATTCAAGTCTTTTGCCTATTTTTAAAAATTGGGTTGGGGGGGTTTGTTTGGTTTTTGTTTTTGCTATTGAGTTATAAGAATTTTTTACAGTTTGAAGAATAACCCTTCGTCAAATACATGAATTGAAATATCTTTCCATTCCATAGGTTGCTTTTTTACTCTGTTTTCTTTGCTGGGCAAAAGCTTTTTAGATGTTGTAGTCTCATTGTTTACTTGTAGTTTTTGTCTGTGCCTTGGATGTCATAGTCATCAAATCATTGCCTACAATGAATGAAGATTTTCTCCTATATTTTCTTCTAAGAGTTTTA
>NW_003852432.1:2649255-2732241 GCF_000181295.1 Otolemur garnettii
TTTTTTTTGTTATCTTTGTTAAAGATTATTGTAGGTCTCTATTCTGTTCTATTGATTTATATATCTGTATTTATCCCAGTACCATGCTTTTTTTTTTTCTCAATTAAAATTTAATAGAAACTACAAAGGATCCGTGGGCTGATGCCCTCTACCAATGGATACACCAGACTAATCAGATGGCCTGCCCCACAACACAATTCAAGCCATTCCCCCCAAGGGTAGAAAGGCTGGCCTTTTCATCTCCCATAGGAAAGGCCTGTCTTATAACACATCACTTTTTGTCTGAACCTAAAGTCTTGTGTTTTACCCATGGAAAAAAAAAATAAAGAAGAGGTTTTGATCTCCTGGCTGCCACTGCAGCCCAGCACTAAAATAGCCCAGTGCTCATTTTTTGCTTGGAGAAATATTCTTTGCTCTTTTGGACCTCAGGCTTGATGGTATCACTGCCAGGCTTCCAGCCAGCTGGGCACACTTCCCTGTGTTTGTCAGTGAACTGGAAAGCCTGAACCAGTCTCAGAGTCTCATCCACAGAGCAACCAGCAGGGAAGTCATTCACAGTGATCTTCCAAAGGTACCCATATTGTCAATAATAAAGAGGTCCCTAAACAAGATGCCTTCATCAGCCTTTAAGACACCATAATCCTTTTTCTTCTATTCTTGAGATACTTTGCTAAGAAGAATATGTTCCAGCTCCATCCATGTAAACATGTAAGAGGTAAAGTCTCCATCTTTCTTTAAGGCTGCATAATATTCCATGGTGTACATATACCACAGTTTATTGATCCATTCATGGGTTGATGGGTTGATGGGCATTTGGGCTTCTTCTGTCTTAATGCAATAACTAAGAAAATGTCGTGAAGGCTAAGTTGACCAGTTTGATGAAAGCATTTTAGATTGTGTATAAAACTAGCACATTGTACCCCATGACTGCATTAATGTACACAGCTATGATTTAATTTAAAAAAAGGAAAAAAAAAGATACTTCCCACACGTATACCAAAGCATTGGATGCCAGAATATTTTCATCTCTAAAAATCAATAAGAAAAAAAAGGGATAATTCAATAGGAAAAAAATAGCAAATGATGGAAACATTTCACAGAGAATGAAACACAAGAGTCCAATAAACTCGTTAAATGCAAATTGAAGTTAAAAAAATACCACAATCCTGCAAAATGGTGCACTTGGGGGTCTGACACCAAAGGAACGTTCATGGGTCCCAATCCTCCCTGTTTCTTAGGTGTGTTCATCCACACCAGGTGACAGAAGTGAGAATCCACAGAAGCACCAATCACATGGCAGTTGAGTTTCTTAAATTCTTCTGCCCTATCACTAAAAGTAATGATCTCTGTGGGGCAGACAAAGGTAAAGTCAAGAGGGTTAAAGAAGAACACAATGTAATTTCCTCTATAGTCAGATAGGCTACTATCTTTGAACTGACCATCTGGCATAACAGCTGTGGCTTTGAAGTTGGGAGCAGGGTGCCCAATTTTGGCATTTCCTGGGCATTTTGCCATCAGGAGTTCTGAAAGAGAAGTCGTTAATGACTAAGACCCTCACAGCAGCCAGGAAGAAGACTCCATGCTCTTTTGATTATTGTAGCTTTGTTACATATTTTGAAACTAGGAATTGAGATTCCTACACTTTTTTTCTTCTTGCGTAAAATTCCTTTGGCTACTTGGAGTCCTTTGTGGCTCACTTGAATTTTAGGATTTTTCCCTGTTTCTGTGCATCTGCTCAATTAAAATTATTCTTAGGTCTTACTCTTTTGGGGGTTATTGTAAATGAATTTTCCCCCTAATTTTCTTTTCAGACAGTTTATCATTAATAAATAGAAATGCAATTGATTTTGTATGTTGATTTTATATTCTCTAATTTGTTTACTTAATATTTTTGGAATTATTCAGTATTATTAGAATAACTCATAGTTCTAAGATTTTTTTTTCTAATGAAGTCATTATAGTTTTCTTTATATGAGATCATGCCATTTGAAAACAGGGGCAATATTACTTGTTCATTCCAATTTGGATGCCTTTTATTTCTTTCCCTTGTCTAGTTGCACTGGCCAGAACTTCTAGTATTGTGTTGAATAGAAGTGGCAAGAGTGCACATCTTGTCTTTTCTTGATCTTTCAAGTTTTTTCCTTTGTGTACAATGTTAGCTGTAGGCTTTTCATATTATGTATAGACTTTATTATGTTGAAGTACTTTTCTTCTGTTCCTAGGTTGTTGAAGGTTTTTATCAGGAAGGTTTGTTGAATTTTCTCAAATACTTTTTTTTTGAGATAATTGTAGGATTTTTACTCTTTGTTCTATTAATATAGTATATCCCATTAATTTATTTTTACATACTGGATCATCCTTGCATCCCAGGGATAGATCCATTTATTTGGTCATGGTGTGTAATCATTTCACTGTGTTGTTGGATTTGGTTTGCTAGTATTTTGTTGATGATTTTTGCTTCTATATTCATTCATATTAGCTTCTTGTTTTTTCTTTCATTGTCTGTGTGGCTTTGATGTCAGGAAAGTGGAAGTACTCTTTCCTCTTTAGGTTTTTGATAGAGTTTGAGAAGGATTAGCATTAATTCTTCTTTAAATGTTTTGTAGATAGTTAAGCCATCTGGTCCTGCCCTTTCCATTATAGGGACATCTTTGATCACTGGTTTGATCTCCATACTAGTTACACACTATTCTGATATTATATTTCTTTTTTTATTTAGTCTTGGTAGGTTTTATATTTCTAATAAATTTTCCATTTCTTTTAGAGTATCCAGTTAATTGGCATTTAATTATTTACAGTAGTCTCTTATTATCTTGGCATTGGCATCAATTGTAATGAGGAATTGATTGACCTTACTCTGGTTCTGTCTGATTTTGTTTTGTAAAAACCATAGAGAGGTGGTTTCCAAATCAGTAGTTTGTTGGATTTCCTTGAGTTGAGTTTAGCTACAATCCACTTCTGCTTTGATGAGAAGCCCTTTGGAAAATAACATCTGTGGTTTCCCTTGGTCCTTGATATTGATGAAAATTTTTAGTCAAACTTTTTAATTAAGAAAGATGTTGGCTTAGTGACTGCTGGGAAACTCTATGTCACTTGCCTCTTATCCAACTTCTGTTTTTCTTTACATAGATGTGGAGCTGTCCAAATTGCTAAGTCCTCCTTTCCATCTCTGAGGGGTCCTGGGAGCTATCTAATAGCCCTGCACATAATCATAATCATTACCCTAACTTTTTTCCATGGATCAGATGAGTCTCTATTGTCATGATTTTTTAAACCCTTGGTGCATATTTCTCCAGTAACTGTACATCCTTTATAAATCTCTAGCAATAAGCTCTTTATGTATTGATATATACCTTTCAACAGTGTAGGAAACACATCAACAAGTTCTAAAAAACTATCTCACCATCCTTCTCTGTCGTGGTAGCCCCTAGTGCACCTGTAGGTTATTTTTGTTCAGGAAACATCTTCCTAGAATATCTTTTAATGAAGATATCAGCCTTTCCAGAAGTGGTTCAGTTGGAAAACCCTCTTTTTGAGGAAAAGAGCCAATAGCCTGTACCATAGGAGGAGGCTCAACTCAAGGAAATCACACAAACTACTGATTTGGAAATGACCTCTCTACCATTTTCACAAATAGTCAAAACCAGACAGAATCAGAGTGAGGACAACCAACCTAGAGGTTGATAAGCCTCAAATATATGCCTTTGGGCCCCCTCCCTTTCAATTCTGCACCCATAAAGGCAGGGTGCTGGTGAGAGTAAGGGTATGGGGAGGAATCATTGAAATACAGCTGCTTCTGGAGAATTTTGGTTGGTCTTTATGGATAGCTCTCTGATTCCTCTTTAGAATGTAAATCAAAGATAGTTTGAGGGCAGCTCTTCTCAGCTTTGGAACTCACTGGGATTTATGGGTCAAGAAAAAGTTCTACTTAATATTTTCTATTACACTGATTTTGTAGTATTTTCACGGACACACAAGAATGTTTCTGCTTAAATGTATTTCTTTTTACTTCATTGGACAAGCAGAAGGTCTGAAAATTATGAACAAGCTCCTAAAAATAATTTATAAATACTATTGATGTCATTATTAACTGAGAGTAGGATGTAATGACCGTGTATTACATGGTAATACAAGGTATTCTACATTCCTTCCTAAATACAGTGTAACGAGCAAGAGTACATATTAGTGCTAAGCAAGCATGGCATTGCCACATTCATTAAATGGGGTTTTAAGCAATTTTTTGTTTTCATCATCTTTTTGACATTTAGAGCTTATTACTTTAAAACCTTTCTTAGTTTAAATTCTTTGAGAATTCTCCATACTTCCTTCCAAAAATGTTATATTAGTTTGCAGTCCCACCTGCAGTGTAAAAGTGTTCCCTTCTCTCCACATTGACACCAGCATCTGCAGCTTTGAGATTTTATGATGTGGGGCATTCTCACTGGGGATAGGTGGTATCTCAGAGTGGTTTTGATTTGCATTTCTCTGATAATTAGGGATGATGAGCCTTTTTTCATGTTTGTTAGCCATTCACCTGTCTTCTTTAGAAAAGGTTCTATTCATCTCTTTTGTCCATTGATATAAGGGATTGTTGGCTCTTTTTATGTTACTTAATTTGAGTTCTCTGCAGATCCTAGTTATCAACCTTTTTTCTGATTCATAACATGTAAATATCTTTTTCCATTCTGATTATTGTGTTTTTGCTTTGGTTGTTGTCTCCTTAGCTGTACAGAAGCTTTTCAGTTTAATTAAGTCCCATTTGTTTATGTTTGTTGTTGTTTCAATTCCCACTGGAATCTTCTTCATAAAGTCTTTACCCAGGCAAATACATTCAAGTATTTTCCCCATACTTTCTTCAAGGACTTTTATTGTTTTACCCCTTATATTTAGATCTTTTATCCATCTTGAATCAATTTTGATCCTGCAATTCCATTACTGGACATCAACCCAGAAGAAAAAAAAAAAAAACATTTTATCATAAGGACATCTTCACTAGATGATTTATTGCAGCTCAATTTACAATTGCCAAATTGTGGAAACAACCTAAATGCCCACCAACCTAGCCATGGATTAAGAAGCTGTGGTATATGTATACCATGGAATACTATTCAGTCACTAAAAAAAAATGGTGACTTTATATCTTTCATATTAACCTAGATGGAGTTGAATCACATTCTTCTTTGTAAAGCATCACAAGAATGGAGAAGTAAGAATCCAACGTATTGAATTCTGATATGAGGATAATTGATGCTAGTACATGGTGGGGGTGGAGGAATGGAGAGAGGAAAGGAGGGAGGAAGTGGGGGGGGTTACAGTGTGTGACATCCCTCTTTGGGGTGGGACACAATTATAAGAGGGACTTTATTTAACAAATGCAAGGAGTGTAACCTAAGTCTTTGTACCCTCAACGAATCCCCAACAATAAAAATATAAATTAATTCAAAATAAAACCTTTCTCACTTTTAAGATATTATATATGAATTATATTTCCTAATTTACATTCTTCAATTACATTCTATGTTGAAACTTATTTTTTAATCTACATTAACTAGACATTTCTTTAGCAATAAATACTTAGTGTTATATTTCTTTGAATGGATGAAGCTTGATATAGTAAACATCCCTGATTCTAGGACTCACTGGTCAAATAAGACTCAGAAAAACTAATTGAGAAGCCAACTAACTATTATTAGTTACCCATGGCAAGTAGTTAGGAATAAATTTGGAGTGTGCATATTCATTTTACTACAAGAAATACATGATTTTGACAGTGGTTTTGATGAAAGTAAACCTTTTTTTTTATTTCTCTTTATCAAGAGTTTTCTTCAAATACTTCTATATTAGCTCTGAATAATAAGATACTATACCCCTTTAAATTTAGTTCACTCTTTTAGTGAGTCATCCAGTTTGACAGTTTATAATTTCATTTTCTCTAATTTTTTTTTTTTTTTTTTTTTGCAGTTTTTGGCCAGGGCTGGGTTTGAACCCACTACCTCTGGTATATGGGGCTGGCACCTTACTCATTTGAGCTATAGATGCTGCCTTATTTTCTCTAATTTTTTTTAATATTTTCCCCCTGAATCATGTTTTTATATTTCAGAGTTCTTGGAAATAACTTTTTGTGACCTCCTCAATAAATTGTACTTTATGTATAAGGCATAAAAGATGATCCATTATACATCACACACCCATCTTAAAATGAAAGAAATGAATGAATGAATTATAAAATTAATAAAGTAGAAGATATTCCATAGTTTATGGAGAATCTGTAGGTGTTGATACAACTATTATATCATCATTTTGGTAATAATATAGTATATTATCCTGAATTGGTTTCTGTTTTACTATTTTTGTATTTTTTTTTCCTAAGGAGGTATAAGATGAAAGATGTTACTAATTATAATTGTGGTTGACCCAGGTGAAATAATGATTTAGTTAGAAATATGTAGTATGGGGAATTGGTAAGATCAGTAGCTCATGTAAGTATGTCGGTCACAGGGAAAAAAATTAATGAATTAAGTCTTAGATAAAAGAGCTCATTTTAATTATTTAATTTCCATCTTCTTATAACAAGATCAAACTGAGGAGAAGATTTAGAAAAGCTCCTAGGAGTCCATAGACTAATATAATAATGAAATTAATCACAATATTATCATTTGTATGTTTATTTCATTAACATTCTTATTTTGCCTGCTTGGTAAATATATATTTGATCCATCTGTATTGAATATCAACACTATACTTATCCCCTTCCTAAATGTCATCAATCCCAGCATTGTCCTGTGTTAAAATTGGAATGTTCTTCAAAATTATGTCTATAGAATTATTGTAATGCTGTTTTAATACTTTTTTTTATATTCATGGAGAAATCTGTTGAAGAGAGTAATCTATTTACTATATAAGACCTAACTACTTGCCCTGCTGTGTTCTTATATAAAAGGGACATATTTTAATCAGTAAATCTTATATGTGGTATTAATTTGCCTTTTAATATTGTTCTCTTTGATATTTTTCAGGTACATTTTCTCTCTGTGCAGAGATTTTCATTTATTTATTGGCTCATTTATAAGCAACAATGGAAGGTTACGTAAAAGCACTTCCTTCTGCTATTTGAAATCTCAAAATGTAAACAAACATCTTTCTAAAATTCTGAGTCAGGAATATAGTAATTTTTATGTAATTCTTTTCTTTGTTTCTTTCTGCCTTTCCATTAAAATATATATATTTTAAAAAAGTTTTAAGCCACTTGAAATATTAGCAATTAATTATAATTAGAAATCTTGCTGCTAACTTAACTTCAAATTTAAAAAAAAATTAGTGATTTATATCAATACTATAGACTAAAAACTATGTGGTTTTGAAAATCTTGCTGCCCAGATTTTTATATTCTTTCATCTGAAATAGAAGTTCAGTCATAGCTTTAAAAAGGAAGCAAAAGCAGTGTGAGCTGTAAGTATTGCTGCTGATAAATAAGTACAGATTAGCCTTCCCCCTCAGACAATGCAGCCTTGGGTTAGATTTCAAGTGGCAATGCATTTGTCACTCCAGCTTTTCTCAGATCATAAAATGATCATGTTTGTTGACACAATTACCGATGCCACTTTTAAGACTGGAGAGTGACTAAAGAGAATTTCAAAGAGAACATATAATATATCCAGTTGCAAATGGAGACACCGTTCACTTTCAGAGGCAGTAAACACACTATTCTTATACTGAGCAATAGAAAAAAATAAGATTGATGTTTTCAGTTCCAATTTAAAATAATAATTTGCAGTCATACTATTTGGGCCCCTGGAAGTTTTGACTTATACTCAAATACACAGTTGAAGGATACATTGTATCAAATAAGCATTTTTAAGTTCTGACTCTAAGCACATTTCCCCCTACTTTTGTCCCTGTGTAAGTTGTTAAGCACTTTCAATGGCATTTTAAAAGAACTGTGGCACAGCAGTGTGCTCTGTTCAAAAATCTAGTATGACAGTAATCAAGATGGAGTTTGAAGAGCTCTTGCAGCTTGTCAATTGTATCAAAACTACCCGCAGTTGACTTCCTTCAGGATCAATACCACACTTGCTCTGAATTTCCATTGTCAGCCCTTTTCCTTTCCACACCGGTTACGTGTCATGAATTGCTCTGGCAAAATGCATGTAAGGTGTCTTGCATGGGTACCTGCTTGTCTCTCTTCAGGAATAATTGCTTCTATCACTGTTTGACTCTTGCATTCCTAATTCCCAACTTATTCCTGATGCCTGACTATATTTATCACTTTGGCTTTTGCAATGTATCTTTGCTTTTCATGCTACTTCTTGATAAAGAACAATGATTTATTGCTCTTTGTGTGGTCCATCTAGCTGCAATGGGCCCTGGATTTCTGTGGATTTCACATCCACGGACTAAAAAAAAACAAAGTTGGAAAATATTCAGGGAAAAAGAGGATCATTGCATCTGTAATAAACATGTATGAATTTTTCTCTTGTTATTATACCAGAAGCAGTACCACTACTTATGTAGCATTTATACTGTATTAGGTATTATACGTAATCTAGGGATGATTTAAAGCAAACAGGAGGATATGCTTGGGTTATCCGCAAATAAATCTCATTTTATATGTGGGAAATTAAATATATTTTGGAATCAGTAGAAGGTCCTGGAATTAATTCCCCATGGGCACCAAGGGAAGAATATAATTTCTACACTATTTGTTCAAAATATGTTGCTTGGAAAACAGAATATAAAATTTGAGAGGCTGGAGGATGGCTTTGTGGTTAAGCTACTTTGTTGATCTCAGCTTTAACATTTACTAAATATAACATAGTACATGGTAAAAATGTTCTCTTTCTCTGTCTCTGTTTCTTTTTCTTTCTTTGCCATCTATATAAATAGTGTATATATGTGTGTGTACATGTGTGTGTAGAGAGAGACAGAGACTGAGAGAATCCATACCAAGTTACATTCTCGTTATAAATTGTATAATTTTATCATGTACAAAATCATAATAATACCAGTAAGAATGTTTTAGAATAAATGAAGAAATACAGGTAAGGGACTTTCAACTTTGCTGGGTGCAAGATTATAAATGTTAGCCATTTTTGCTCTTGATCCTTGATATTTACATATATTTAAATCTCTACTAACCTACCACGAATCATAAGTACTAGTTATTTTCTATTTTTTTTTAATTTTTAATTACTATAGACCCATAATGGTTGCTTATTTTTATAGGTTATGTGTGATATTTTGATACAGGCATACAATATGAATTAATCAAATCACTGAGGTCATATCCCCTCAGGTGTTTATATGTTTGTGTTAGGAATATTCCAATTCCACCCTTTTAGTTATTTTAAACTATAACCTAATTTCTTGTTGATGATAATTCACCTTGTCACGCTCTCAGATTTTGTTCATTTTATCTAACTAACTGTATTTTTGCACTTATAAAATGCCCCACTTAATCCCTTTGTCTTCCCTGCTACCATTCTCAGCCTCTGGCAACCATCACTTCACTCTCTGTCTCTATGAGATCAGTTGTTTTAATATGTAGCTTCCACATATGAGTGAGAACATGTGAGATTTATCTTTATGTGCTTGCTTTAACATATGTTCTCTAGTCCCCTCCATCTTGCTGCAAATGGTGAGACTTGATTCTTTTTACAGCTATCTAATATTCCATTTTGTGTATGTACCACAAGTTCATTATCGATTCCTCTGTTGATGGACACTTAGATGGATTCCCAATCTTGCCTATTGTTAAAACTGCTACAATAAACATGGCAATGCAGATATATTTTCAGTGTACTGATTCTCCGTCTTTTGAATACACAGCTACAGTGAGATTGCTAGATCATATGGTAGTTCTAGCTGTGGGTTTTTGAGGAAACTCCACACTGTCCTCCATGGTGGTCGCACAATTTACATTTTTACATGGACAAGGGTTCCCCTTTCTCTACATTCTCAACAGCTTTCATTATTGCCTGTGTTTTTGATAAAAACCTTTTTAACTGGTATGAGATGATACCTCATTGTAGTTTTAATTTGAATTTGTCTTATAAATAATGATGCTGAGTAGTGTTTTATATACCTGATTACGTTTTTATGTCTTCTGAAAAGTCTGTTCAGATTCTTTGCCCATTTTTAACAGGATTATCTTATTTTTTTCCTATATGGTTGTTAGAACTCCTTAAACATTCTAGTTATTAATCTCTTGTCAGCTGGGTAGGTTTCAAACATTCTCCCCACTTGGGGGTTGTCTCTTCACTTTGTTGATGGTTTCCTTTGCTGTGCAAAAGCTTTTTAGGTTTATGTGAAATCATGTGTCCAATTGTGCTTTGGTTGCCTGTGCTTTGGGGTTATTACTCAAGAAGCACTTGCCCAGACCCATGCCACAAAGCATTTCCCCAATGTTTTCTTTCATTAGTTTTATAGATATTAGATTTAAATATTTAATCCACTTTGATTTGATTTTTGTATAGGGCAACAGAGGAATGTTGAGTTTCATTCTTGTTTTCATTTTTCCACATATGGATATATAGTTTTCCCATTTCCTGAGGAGACTTCTTTCCCCCACTGTATGTTCTTGGAGCCTTTGTCAAAAATAAGTTCACTACAGATGTCAGGATATTTTTCAGTATTTCTCTATTCTGTCCATTGGTTTATGTGTTGTTTTTATGCCAATACCATATTCTTGGTCACTGCAGGTCTGTAGTATAATTTGAAGTTGGGTAATGTGTAAGGCCAGTAATTCTTAGATTTGCCTTTTTGAGGTTATTTTCTAGATCTTGTAGGCATTTGGAGGGATCACTTCTGTGGTTTATCTTACTATCCTACAAGGGTACAAGTGAATCTTTCTAAGAGTAGAATATGAACGTTTTAACACAATAAGAAAATGACACAAAGGCTATGTTAACCAGTTTGATGGAAATGTTTCAAATTGTATGTGAAAACACCACACTGTACCCCAGAAGTGCATTAATGTACATAGTTACCATTCAATAAAAAACAAAAAATTTTTTTCTGGTTCTTTTCTGTGTATTTTCAAATACGCTGTCTTCAAGCTAATTCTTTCTGCTTCTTGATCAATTCTGCTGTTGAGAGACTTTGGTACATTTTCCAACGGAATTTTTCAGCTCCAGAGTTTCTGCTTAATTTTTTAAACTATTATTTCAATCTTGTTGTTAAATTTCTGCGATAGACTTCTGAACCACTTCTCTGTGTTGTCTTAAAGTTTATTGAGCTTCTTCAGGGCAGCTATTTGGATGCTTTGTCTGAAAGGTTACCTATCTCTATTGCTCCAAGATTAGTTACTGGTACTGTATTCAATTCCTTTAGTGACATCGTGTTTTCCTGGATGTTCTTGGATGGTTGTGAATGTTCACTGATGTCTGAGCAATGATGATTTTGGAATTTATTCTCATCTCTGAAGTCTCAGCTTACTTGAACCTGTCCTTCTTGAGAAGGCTTTCCCTGTATTCAGAGAGAATTGAGTGTTGTGATCTATGCCTTTGGTCACTGCAGCTGTACCAGCACTGGGCAGGGGGCATCAATCCCATTAATTTGACTTTTGCAGAATTATGGTGGTACTAACTTGTTGGACTTGGGTAAGGTAAAGGAGAATACCTTGGATTGCCAGGCAACGTCTCTCACTCTGTTCCCGCAATGTCTGTGCTGGGCTGCTGGAACTAGGAGTTACACTGGTAACGTGGCCACCAGTGCCAGGTCACTCCTGAAGAGAGCCCAGTCTCACCCAAGCCCTGTGGTAACTTGACTAGATACATCTAATGTTTATTTCAAGTGCAAGGGTTGCTTTACCAGCAGGTATTAAATCTCCCCAGGAATGGGTTCTTCTCTTCAGGGCAATATGTTTCTTTCTGGGTCAGGGTGAGTCTAGAAATGGCATCCAGGAATTAGGACCTGAAATTGGGGACTTCAGGAGTCTTCTTGGTACTTTTACTGTGGCTGAGCTAGTACCTGGGTGAAAAACAAAGTCCTCTAAACTCTCTCCTTTTCTTTATTTCTTTTCTTTTCTTCTTCTTTTTTTTTTTTGGTTTTGGCCAGGGCTGAGCTTGAACCTGCCACCCGTCATGTATGGGGCCAGTGCCCTACTCCTTGACCCACAGGTGCCACCCTCTTTCTTATTCTTTTAAGTGGAAGAAGATACTTTCTGTGCTGCCTAGAGTTGACAATTGCTTAGGCTTGGCCACCACCGCTGGTGTCTCACTGGTCATGTACATCCCACTTCCAGCCAGCACAACCACAGGAATTGTTCAAAGATTGCAGCCTTTGTGACCTCACTTCCCTAAGAATTTATTCCAGGCTAATCCCACTTTTTTGTCATCCAGTAGTGGGGCTATCTAGAACTTGAGCTTCCGAGGTGGGGTGGAAGATCACCCTCTGCCTGGATTAGTCCAAATGCTTCTGGCAGAGGTGCTGGCAGAATTCTACCCTGTGATGTGCTCCCTATGGCAGGGCACTCCTTAGATCCGATGTTAAGTCCCACCATCCCTTTACTTTCCCTCTCTACTTAGTGTCTACTGTGCACCATGGGGTGGCGGAACCCATGGCACAGGCAATCTGAGACTCTTTCTTGCCCCTCTTCAGTGCCTCCTTCTTTGATATAATGTTGAAAACAAGTACTGCGATCACCCATCTGAGTTTTGGTTCTTCTGCCGGAGCTTGCTTGTGTGGATAGTTATTGAATTTGGTGTTTGTGCAGAGGGACAACTGCTGGGGGTTTCTATTCTACCATCTTGCTCCATGCCCTCCCCCAAGAATAACTATTCAGAATTTTGGTCCTACGCTTTTTTCTTATTTGTTTGTTTGTTTGTTTGTTGGTGTTATTTTTCTAACCCTGAATTTACTCAAGTCATATTATGACAGTGTGCTGTAAATATGTTGAAATGCACTTCACAAATGTGATCTGTGAAGATTCTCAGGGTCCAGTAAGAAGCACTTAATATTTGAGTATGAATTTTTATTTCTTTTTTGATTGTTTGTTTGTTTTTTAATTTTTTTTTAGAGACAGTCTCACTTTATCACCCTTGGTAGAGTGCTGTGACCTCATAGCTCACAGCAACCTCCAACGCCTGGGCTTAGGTAATTCTCTTGCCTCAGCCTCCCAAGTAGCTGGGACTACAGGCTCCTGCTGAAATGCCCTGCTATTTTTTTTTTTTTTTGGTTGTAGTTTGGCCAGGGCCCGGTTTGAACCTGCCACCCTCAGTATATGGGGCCAGCCCTGGATTTTCATTTCATTTTAATTCCGACTATTCTCTGAATAATAGTTTTTGAAACAAGAATTCTTTCATAATTTTCATTTAAAGAAAACTTAAAAGCATAAAAGTACATTTTTATGTTCCTTTACACAGACACACAGATACATACAAACACACTTTGTCATATACATACATTTTGCCATGATTTCTGTATATACACTTTGCCAGGACTCTGGGCACATGCCCCTTGTTAGGGCATTTTTAGGTACTGCTGAGGTCGGCTACACTCAGTGTCCATTGGGAAACAATATTTCTGTGGATGCCACAGGTAGATACCAGATCCCTCATCTGTGGAAGCATCTTCCCTACATAGAGCTCATTTTTCAGGGCAAGAAGAGGTTTCTATCTTGTCTTTTTCTTTGTGTTTCTTCTTCATGCTATCTTGTGACCCTGCCTTTAATATATTATTATATCCATATTTTTCAGGTAGTTTTATGGATTGTTAATAAAACTGAAGATACCAATGAAGAAGTCTTAACATTTATACTTGATTAGGAAAAGAAACTAAGGACCATGGAGTGGAACTGACAATCTCTTGAGAGGCAAAACATTTGTTTTTGAACATAAATAAATTAAATTTAGCATCTTTTAAAAAATAGTAACCACCATGACTGATGTTTCCAAGACTGAAGTTTCCTTCTGAAAAGGAGGATAGTTTTCTAACCATAATAAAACTTATAAAAGCATGTACACTTTTCTTTTAATGGAAGGGCTACTTCTCCATTGACATTTTAGCTGCTTTATCCTGCCAGATCCCTGATTTGAGGCCTTACAATAAAGGTGTCTATCTGAAACAAAACAAAACAAATCCCTGGCTTTAACCACTTGTCTCGCTACTGAATTTAGTCAAAGACTCATCCCTTATCATGAGTCATTACATTTCATAAATTCAAAGCGTTTGTCTCTCAATCAAACAACTTTAAACAAAAGGAGATAATTCTTCAACGATATGTATCTATCCCCCAAAGAATTCATTACTTGTGGAATTAAGGGTACAAAAATACTCAAAGTGGGTTTTTGGCTTTCCGGAGATGGGAGCGTGTTTACTTTTCAGCTGCACGTTAATAGTGCTTTATAGACGCAGCCATTGTACCTCATTTTAGTATTCTGAAATATAAGGGGTTTTTTTAGCATGTCCCTTTGGAGCAAAGCAAATTGTTTTCATGGCAATTGACACATTTTAAGCAGAGAGTATTCAAATATCATGTTCAAAGTGGAACTCAATCTGAGGGCATTTATATTCCATACTTATTTTATCATGGGAAGAATAAAATACCTGAGCATTTGCATCTGTACAGCAAATAAACTCTAAAGAAAAAAAGCAAAACAAAGCCCTAAAATCTGAACAACAGTAACAAAATATGGGCCTTTTGATTATTGATCTGAATGTCAAATACCAGAAACTCTCAGAATAAGGTTTTTTGCCTTCAAATTCATAATGAATTATATGATCATAGGAACAAGTGTAATAAACAAGTAATAAATTAATAATTGCACATTTCAACAAGGAGACGGACTCTAACAAGTACAGTAAATGCAGGTGTTTGTTATAATTGTTCATTTTTTAATAATTAATGAGTTAAAGTTCTGTGTGGGTGGTTTCTGTGTGACAAGGTAAGGATTCTTGTGTATAGCTTTTCCCAGCACCGTCCAGTAGTGAAGGAAGATGATTTTAATCAGTTTCTGTTAGATCATGCCTACCTCTTAGCTATGAAGATAATCTCTTGGCCTGAGCAATTCATATGAATCTCTGTTCATCGTTTGCCTCCTGAGCTTCTTCGCATCCAGCTCTGGACACTCTGCAGCCTACCTTGGCACTGTGTCATGGGACCAGGCCATAAATTGTACCTTAGTCTTCTCTAGTTACACGGACCGGATTAAGCTTCCCATGAATCTATCAAAAAGATAAATTGCTTCCGTTTTGTTCTATCGCTGTTTCTGTCCTGAATAATTGTATTTATGTTCTTTGTATTTGTTTTGTTTTTAAGTGTTTTCTTGAGTTTCAAGATCATAATTTATTTTAACTGCTTTCACCCCTTCATCTTGAGTTATAGGCAACACATTTATCATTTACATTCCAAAAATAAGAAGGATCTTTGTCCCACAAACTAGAATCCCAAAGTCCAACTTTCTTCTTCTTTTATTTCTTCTGTTATTTGGCAAAAAAGGGAAGAGAGAGTTATTTTAAGAAAAGTAAATATTAAACCTGTGATGTTCTAAATGTATCTCAGTGAAGTTATATAATGTAATGCCCGATAAAATAACGTAAATGACAGTAAAGGGGAAGACTGAAAACAAAAATAGAAACCAAGAAAGAACTATATTGCAAATATATTCTAAAAATAATTTGAGTTAACTGTACTTTATATCTTCTTAAAAGCATAAAACTGTTTCTAGGTTTAGCTATATCACATGCTTTGCCTTTTCTTTTCTCTCACTAAAATTTATCTGTATTGATTTTTATTTATTTATTTTTCTATTTTTGTGTCCACATTTACATAGTCACTGCTGATAGATATACAACTTGTATTCCTTTAAACAAAAACCCAAAACTAAAACAATTTTTAAAACTCTACCTACTTCAACTCATGTTAAATTGAATTCTTTTCTTTTTCTTTTTCCTTTGGCCGGGATTGGGATTGAACCCACCACCTCCTCCAGCATATGGGGCCCACGCCCTACACTTTTGAGCCACAGGCACCACCCCAAATTGAATTCTTTTCTGCAAATATAAAAACATTTATAAATTATTGTAAATGCACATGTAGAAGATAGGCTTTGATGTGCAAAAAAACCCCAATGATTACAAAAGAGCCCTGGGAGCAGAGGAGAAATCCCACTTCGCATTACCTGTGGTTTGGTGAGTAATGGAAGAAACTGCCATGCTGGTTGCGATTCAAAATGCATCAGCTTTCATCTCGAGTCTACGTGTACTCTGTGTTTTGATTGATAAGCTTGTCATTGGTTTGCTTTTCAGGTATATCCATCGTAATGTATGTGATTTCACAAACATTATTATCTAACAAATCCCTGGAAGTAGTTAAAAAGAGTGCATGGGCCTGAATGCAGTGAGGTCATATTTCACATTGTAATCAATAAAATGGGGCCATCCTCTAAGAGCTTAGTATCTGAGTCGGGGTTTAGATTATCAGGGTGGAATAGGTATAGTATTCCAGAGTTCATGTCAGGCTTTGGGAGGTAGAGACACATTATAATCCATGCAAAGCCAAGTATTACATTTAGTTTCATTCATTCCCTTGACAAATTCCCTTTTCAGAACTACTCTTGGTCGAACAAAATATTGTTTCAGAGAACTCGAAGTAACAAAGCTGGCATTTCAATTTTCTATTTCCATTTTCAAAATGTAAAAAGTGATGTATTTTCAGAGCTGCATCACTGTGCTTATTTAAGTAAATTAGCCCAAAAGAACATAGCACATAGATTCTGTCAGTTATAGAGTAATGGAATCATAGCAGTGATCCACCAGTGTTATATATTTTCTAAAATAAATTTAATACAGAGAATGGAATATGTAGGTTTTTTCCAAAAATTTATCTGTTGCTTATTATCATTATTTTAAAATGCAAATAGAAACTAGAATCTCTATTTTTATTATTCTACATTTTTAATTTATTTATTGATGATTTTATTGATTGATTTATTGATGTAAAACATACCTATATAATTTACCATCTTTATCATTTTAAAGTTCAGTGGTAATAAATACATGCATATTTTCCCCGTGTTTATCCACCCTCTTCACTGTACTTGGTGGCATCTGATAACTACCAGTCTACTATTCATCTTCATGAGATACACTTTGTAATTTTCACATACAAGCGAGAACACGCCATATTTGTCTTTCTGTGTTTGACTTACTTTATTTTCATAATGGCCTCCAGTCACACCTGTGTAGCTACAAATAACAAGGTTTCATTCTTTTTTGTTGATGAATAATATTCCATGGTGCATATATACCACATTTTCTTGATCCATTAATCCATTAAGGTGAGCTTAGGTTGATTCCTTATTTTGGCTATTGTGAATTATGAGCAATAAACAGAGGAGTGCAGATATTTCTTTGGCAACATGGGAGTGCAGGTATCTGTTTGGCATGCTGATTTTCTGGATATTGGATACACACACACACAGAGACACACACACACACAGTACTGAGATTGCTAGATCATATGGAAATTCTATTTTAAGGTTTTTGAGGAGCCTCTATACTGTTCTCCATTAAGACTGTATGAATTTACGTTCCCATCAACAATGTACATGTCTATGGGTTCCTCTCTCTTCGACATCCTCATCAGGATGTTATTGCCTTTTCGATACAAGCCATTATTACTAAAGTGAGATGATATCACATTGTAGTTTTGATTTGCATTTCTCTGATAATTAGTGACATTCATCTTTTTTTTTTCATATAACTGTTGGCCATTTGTATGTCTTATTATGAAAAATATCTATTCAGATCTTTTGTTCATTTTTTAACCAGTTATTATTTTGCTATTGAGTTGTTTGAACTCCTACATTGTGCTTATTAATCTTGTAAGATGGGTAGTTTAGAAATATTTTCTCTCATTCTGTACGTTGTCTTTTCACTTTATTGATTGTTTTCTGTGCTGTGCAGAGCTTTTAGCATGACGCAATCACAACTGTCTATTTTTGATTTGGTTGCCTATGCATTTGAGGTCTTACATGTATACAAAAAAATACTTGCCCACATCAATATCTTGGAGTTTTTCTCTAATTCTTTTCCTCTACTAGTTTATAGGTTTAGGTCTTAGGTAAGTATTTACTTCATTTTGATAAGACTTTTGTGTAAGGTGACAAATAAGGATTTAGTTTCATTCATCTGCATACAGTTATTCATTTTTCCCAGGACCATTTATTGAAAAAAAAAGTCCTTTCCACATTGTATACTCTCGGAGCCTTTGTCAAAGATGAGCTATATTCTTCCTTAATGTTTTGCCATATCTCATAGATATTGGTATGTTTCCATTTTCATTTGTTTCAATAATTTTTTAAATTGTTTCTTTTAATTTTTTATTGACCCAATGGTCTTTCAGGAGCATGTTGTTTAATTTCCATGTGTTTATATATCTTTTAAGTTCCTTCTTTTTATTGAGATCTAGTTGTATTACATTATGGTTGGAAAATATAGTTGATACTATTTTTATTTTGTTGACTTTGTCTAGACTTGATTTGTAGTCTAAGTTATAGTTTATCCTGAAGAAGGTCCAGTGAGTTGTAGGTAAGATATATATTTTACAGCAGTTGGGTAACATGTTTTATAAATGTTTGTTAAGCCTATTAGATACTAGTGTGTAGTTTAACTCTGCTATTTCTTTGTTAATTTTCTGCCTGAATGATCTGTCCATATGAGAGTGGGGTGTTAAAGTCCCTATATTATTATTGTATTGCAGTCTATCTCTCTCATATATATAAGCTCTTAATTGTTATACCCTCTTGCTGACTTGACCCTTTTATCATTATTTGGTGAGCTTCTTTTTCTCCTTTTACAGTCTTTAATTTGCAGTCCATTTTATTTTATCTCATAGAAATATAGCCTTTTGTTGTTGTTGTTCTTTCTAGTTACATGGACTATCTTTTCCAATACTCACTTTCAGTCTATGTGTGTCTTTGTGTCCTTTGTATGTTAAATGGATTTCTTTTTTAAAAGATTTCAGATTAATATGAAGGTACAAATGTGGTTAGGTTACCACATCACAAAATCCCCAAACTGCCGATGCTGGTATGGATATGGTGAGAAGGGAACAATTTTATGCTGTTGGTGTGAAGTAGCTTTCTTTCTTTTTTTTTTAGTTGCCCTGAGGTAAAGTTCCATGGCATCATAGCTCACAGCAACCTCAAACTCCTGGGTTTGATTGATCCTCTTGTCTTAGCTTCCAGAGTAGCTGGGACTACAAGTGCACAGGTGCCTGCCACACGCTCAGCTAGTTTTGTTGTTGTTTGTTTGTTTGTTTGTTTGTTTTTCTCTTTTTAGTAGAGGTGGGGGTCTTGCTTTGCTCAGGCTGATCTCAGACTCTTGAGCTTAGATAATCCCTGCCTCCCAGAGTGCTAGGATTATCCCTGTGAGCCACTGCGCCTGTCCTAGAAGTGGATTTCTTAAAGGCAGTGAAATCTTGTAATCTTGTTTCTCTTCTTACTCAGCTGCTCTTTGCTTTCAGTTGGGACATTCAAACCATTTATCTTCAATGTTATTATTGATGATAGGACTTACTACTGCTGTTTGTTGCTTGTTTTCTGATTATTTTGAGCCTTCTCTCTTCCTTTCTTACTACCTTTCCTTGTGATTTAGTCATTACCTCTGGTAGTATGTTCTAATTTGTTGCATTTTACTTAATGTGATATAAGTTTTTGTACTATGGTTACCATGAGTCTTACAAAAAAATCTATATATATATAACAAATTATTTAAAACTTAATATCTTCTATCACAAGGAAAAAATAACCACACAAAAAACTATGTTGAAACTCCATCCCCCCACATTTTGACTTTTAGTTGTCTCAATTGACATATTTTATGTTACCTATCTCTTATTAGATTGCTGTGTAGCTAATTTTTTGATAGATTTGTCTTTTGGGCCTTATACTAGAGGTATGAGTTGATTACACATCACAAATACAGCATTATAAGTTGATTCTACACACAAATACAGCAGTAGAATATTCTGGGTTTGTCTATATACTTAATATCACCAGTGCATTTTGTACCTTGAAAAGTTTTATTTTGCATAATGGTGATTTTTCCCCCTTAGGATTGAAAAGCTCTCTTTAGTATGTTTTGTAAGATGAGTCTGGTGGTGGTGAATTCTTTCAGCTTCTGTTTGTCTAGGAAAGATTTTATGTCTTCTTCATGTTTAAATGAAAATTGTTCTAGGTAAATATTCTTGGATCACAGTTTATTTTTCCTTTGGACCCTTGAAAATATAGTTCCATTTCCTCCTAGCCCATATAGTTTCTGTTTAGAAGTCTATTGTCAGATTTCATATATATTATTTGCTTCTTTTTTTCTTGCTGTTTTTTTTTAATTTTATGAAAATTTTATTAAGCAATTTTTCAAATATATAGTACAGTTGAAAAAATTATACAGTGATCACCCATACACTCACCACATATATTTTATAATTTTTTTTTTCTTCACATGTAGGGGACTTGTTCATAAGAAGGCCACGAATTTTGTGTGCCCCTCATCACAATCACCCTAGATTCTTGTTGGGTGTGTTATAAACAGAGGAGCCATTCTTTAGGGCCCCCTGCTCTGAGCACATCCCTTTTTCTTGCTGGTTTTTGGATTATCTCTTTGTCCCTGACATTTGAACTTTTAGTTATTAAATGGCTTGGGGTAGTCTAATATGGATTGAATCCTTTTGGTGTTTTAAGACATTCCTGTACATGTATATTTGTATCTTTCTCATATTTTTGAACATTCTCAATTATGATTTCTTTCAATAAGCTTTCTACCCCTTGCTCTTGCTCAGCTCCCTCTTTGGCACCAGTAATTCATTGATTTCATCTTTTGAATTAATTTTCTATATCTTGTAGGTGACTATATCATTTAAGCAGGAAGTAAAGGATACTTTGAATTTATTTTGGGAGAGGAATAGCAGCAGTTACAATGTTGGGTAGAATAAGTGGAAAAGTATGGAGGAAGCAAGATTGGTGGTGGTTATTGATAATGATTCTAACTATTGCTAATTGTACCTATTATGCCTACTCTGTTCTGGGCTTTTTATATGAATTCATCTATTTAATGCTCAAAACATCTTCAAAAAGCATTTGAAGTGATTTTTTTGATTAAAGTGATTATTATTGATCTATTTTCTGAGGTGAGGAAGTTGAAGCTGAGAAATATATTTAGTAAGTTATAAATCAGAGACTTAAACCCTGGTCTGATTCCAAACCTTAATATTGATTGAAATATAAAAGCTCTTTAAATGCCCAAGGTAAATGTGACTTTTAGGATATTTAAGATAATTTTATTATAAGTTAGAAAATTATAGCAACAAAATACAGATGCATTTTCATATTAAAAGTTAAATCAAACCAGCAACATATATAACAATTTTAAATACGTGTATTCAGCTAAAATAAATACTTGACACATACTGTATCATCAGAAATTTTGTTATTATATAATTGTTTTTAATATTTCTGATTGGTTTTGTTATTATATAATTGTTTTTAATATTTCTGATTTAATATTTCTGATTAACTAGACATTCAAGACATGTATACATTCGAAGCATGTATTATAAAGAGAAAGTATATAGAAAGGCGTTTTGGAGCACTTGCTTGTGTTGTGTAATTCTTAAAAGTCTCCATAATACGGTGGTGCATATTTTCTTTATTACATATATAATATTCTTTCTTTCTTTCTTTCGAGACAGACTTTCACGTTATCACCCTAGGTAGAGTGCCATGGAGTCAGAGCTCACAGCAACCTCAAAGTCTTGGACCCAAGTGAATCCTCAGCCTCAGACTCCCAAGTAGCTGGGACAACAGGTGCCCACCACAATACCTGGCTATTTTTTGGAGAGCAGACTCAGGCTTGTTTTGAACTTCTGAGCTTAAGCAATCCACCTGCCTCAGCCTCCCAGAGTGCTAAGATTATAGGTGTGAGCTACCATGTCCAGCTATAATATATTTTTTTCTTCCTTTTTTTTTTTTTTTGAGACAGAGTCTCAAGCTGTTGCCCAGAATAGACTGCTATGGCATCACAGCTCACAGCAACCTCCGACTCCTGGGCTCAAGCAATTCTCCTACCTCAGCCCCCCAAGTAGCTGGGACTACAGGTGCCCGCCGTAACACCTGGCTATTTTTTGGTGGCCGCTGTCATTGTTGTTTGGTGGGCCCAGGCTGGATTCGAACCGCCAGCTCAGCTATATGTGGCTGGTGCCTTAGCTGCTTGAGTCACAGGCACCAAGTCAATATAATGTTATTTCTTAATGGCTACAAAATTGAGTTATATTATATTATCTCAAGATTATACATTAAACATTATTACCACCTGCTTTTTATCTAATGCTAGGTTTAGTAATGCAATATGAAGCCACAGTATGAGGCCTATTAATGGCACATATTGGGTACCACCCTGACTTGAAGGGGATTAAAAACTAATAAAAGAGTTAATTATAATATTTGAACATAACAGAATTCTCATACAAATGATACAAACAAAATTGCATGAGATGAGAGAAGAAATAGGCCACTTGTGAATCAAGTGTCCAGTGATAGGTTAATAGAGGAGGCATTTGAAATAATTCTTGAAGAAATAGTGGTGATTTTAATAGGGAAGAATGAAATAATGGTCTTCCAGGCAGAGGGAAAACAGGAATAAATAATCAGGAAGACAGCCAAGAGACATGTGAATTGAAGGAAGGATATAAGGTCTGTATGGACATTTTATGTAATGATAAAATGTAGATTGAATCATAATGTTTAAGGGCTTAATGTCAGGTTACCAATTTTTAATTTTGCTTTGTAATTAATGAGTAGTCATTCTAAATTTCTGTCGGTAAACAAGTAAAAGAAGATGGTTAGAATATTTTTATCTACTCATGATTTATACATGTAAGATAGATTAGAAGAAAAAAGATGACCAATTACAATTCCTTTATGGTAGCCAAGGAATGGCATTATACTGAATGATTACAGTGGACCCAGACAAACCCATGAATAAATAAAAGATAAATTATATATGACCAATATAGAGTATTAAATTAAATTAAAAATTAGAGAAATCAAGAGGAAAATCCTTTAGGGAAGATGATTAATCCATTTTCAGACATGATGAGCTTCATGCCTGTCTCATGCTTTGGTTTTGTTTCACGGTGCTTAGCCAGCAGGCCATTGGAAATGTTTTTGTTTCTAAGTAACAAGATCAAGACTAAAGTATAGCAATGATGTTTGAAACCAGGGAATGGTTGTACTCTGGCAGGAAAGAACAAGTCTGAAAAATGTTAAAGATAAAACTATACACATCATTGGGGAAATCAGCAAGGGAGGAGAGAGAGAAAGAGAGAGAGGGAGAGAGATTGATTTTCATAACAATAGATCAGACACAATAGTAATAGTGTTCGTATGTCAAGAAAAGGGGGCTTCAAAGAAAGAGGTGGATTGAGAAGAGGTTATTGGATTTGGATGCTGATGCCTTTCCCACGAGTATTTAACTCAAATAGATTGTATAAACTACTTTGCATGGGGATAATATTATATGTGGGATAAAACATCATTTCTAAGTGATTGATGAAGGAAAGACGAGAAATAACACAAAAACTAAAGATTACAACTATGCCATAGACTATTTTCAAGGTCTTGGACATGAGGTTATGTTTAGAAAATAGTACAGAAAAAAGTAATACAAAAATATTATGTTAGATTATATTATATTTGTATTTTTCTCTTAATTTTCCCATTTTTTGGTATCTATAATTATTAATGTATCTTAGAATAAAGGCTGTGAATGGGAAGGTTTTTTCCTCTTTTCTCCTTAATTAGACTTGTCAGCTCTCTGTAATTTTTAATGGCTAGTCCAAAGAAAGTATTAGTGTATTTTGTGTTATATTACATTACCATTATTTTGTCCTCTAATTCCCTTATTATTAATTCTTCCTTCTCTTCATCTTAGTTTTACATATTATTTTTTGCCTAGTTTTGTGAGTTGAATACCAACTTCATTTATTTCATTATTTCTCATATTATAATAAAAGCATTGAAGAACACAAAATGTTGTTCTAAGTACAGACCTGTTGGTATCATCTAAGTTTGTATGGAGCATCCTTATCCGCCCAGAAGAAAAATATTTTACCATGAAGGCATTTGTGCTAGAATGTTCATCGCAGCTCATTATCTTTTATTTCTAAAGGGTCCTAACTGCCATTTTGACCTGACGTATTAAAAAAAGTTACTTAATTCTAAGTGGTTGCATTTTATGTTTATGACCTTTATTTCTGGGTTTATGAGAAAATGTTATCAGAAACTGTAACCTAAACAACATTTTAAAATTAATCTATTAAAAATTTTCACAATCCATGTTTAAGTACATTTTCACTGAGCTATAGAATTGTTTAATTTTTAATTTCTCTGATAGTTTTGTCTTGTATGCTTTGTTGCTCATAAAACAGCATATAGGTTCTGTTTTTATTGACACCTGGGGGTTGAATCTAGATTATTATTGTTATGTCCTCCAGTCCTCACATGTAAAAGAAAGCTTATCAGATTATTTACTATGTAATAATAAGAGTTTCTCCTAAAAAATGTTACAGTTCTTTTCATTCTGCATCTGTATTTTAGTAGAGATATTTGAGATTATCATTTTAAAAAAAATTATAACTACATTTTGGTCTTGCTTGAAATTTATTGAAATTGGTTTAACTTATAAACCTCTATTAAAAAGTCTTGTTTTTTTTTTCAGTCCCTTCCATTGATTTTCAGTTGCAATCTATTTACATAGATGTTTTTTCAACAAAGAAATACTTTATTTTATAATACCTTTCATTGTAACAATTTTTCTCCTATAGAAATGTTAGTTGTCCATAATTTTCTTAATGATCTCTGTCTTTAATTCTCTTCCATATTTTTTTATTGTTTCATCTTTGTATTTCTTTCTTCAATGGTTTGAGAAACTTTATAAATTTGTGTGTACATCAGTAATTTTGATTTTAGGCAAATTATCTTTCATTTCAGTGTTTCCTATGTAAATTTTAATTTCGTATTTAGCTCTCTGTGCTTGCCTGTTGTTTTCAACTAGACTTCTTAACTTTTTATTTAAACCTGTTCTTGTTTAAAATGTTTATTAACTGTTTTATACATATATTTTAAGAGCCCACTGGTCCAGTTTTATATTTGGAACAGGGCAACCCTTCCCAACAGTGCTTCCTCCATCATAGATGTTCAATGTCAACTACATTCAACTTTTCAAATTAGCATTTCCTTAATGTGTTCTACTTCCTACTTTCGAATAACTTGGTTACATTTAATTCTTTTTATTTATTTATTTTCCTATGTCAGTTGGTAGTGACTTCTTACTTTGTAAAATGAGGACTTCTCTTCTTACCTGTCTTCCCCTGTGGTTCACATCCCCTGTCCTAGCACCCTCTTGGTGTAGCCACACTGTAATTGACATTATCATGGTCATAGAGATACAGTTTCTAAGTGTGTCACCTGTTATGCTTTTTATGATCACTTTTACTTTCTTGGAAATTAGTTTTGATGTCCCTGTATCTAATAATCATCATTTTAAAATTATTTGTTTTGTATTTTATTGTTTCTGTTTTTTTTTTTTTATGTATATAATACTTTACTCCCAAACTTCCCCCCAGTGGACATCTTTGAAGGCTCTGTCCAGCTTCTCCAATGTAGATTGGTAACTCTCCAGGTTTACAACAGAGCTTCCATCCTAGGATCGCCATAGACCACTAATGTGAAGATGTTCTTCACATCTCTTCTGAGATGCATCTCCTGTTTTCTATAACCAATTCCCCCTTTCATTCATTTATTCTTTTATTCAGGTGCAGCACATCAACCAATGGCTTCCTGAGAATGAAAAATGGATGATATATTTTTTTTGACCACTTGAATATTTGAAAATGTTTCATTTTACTGTTATATTTAAAAAATAGGTTTCCAAGGTCTAGGTTGTGAATCACTTTAATTTAGGGTGCAAAGGGACTGCTTCATTGTTTTCTGGTCTCAGGTTGTGGGTATTTCATTATTTGCAACTTTTTTTCTTTTACTTTTGCTTTCTAGAATCTTATAAGATCATCTATTTGGAGTATTCGAAAATCTCAGCAGGATACAGCCTAATGGTTATATATTATTATATGGTGTGCTGGAATATCAAAAGACTTTTTTAATCTAGAATTTCAAATCTTTATGTAAAAAAATTAGTTTTGTTGTTTGATAATTCCAATTCTCAAATTTCTTTTTTCTTTTTTTAATTCTTTGTGTGTCTCTGTGTATGTGTCTATGTGTATGTGTGGCCTTCTGTACTGATCCTTTAAATTTCCTATCTAATTATTATCTTCATCTATTCTCCTGTCTAATTATTATTTTTATTCTCCTCATTTAGTTTTCTAGGTCTTTTTGCTCTAATTCTGAGAGATTACTCCCTTCAACTTTACTTCTAAAGTTGAGTTTACTTGAGTTGAGTTTACTTGAGTTTCCACTTCTAAAATTATAATTAATTATTTTTTCTAGAATTATAATTAATTATTAGTGATAGTTAATGTTAATTAAGGTAACTATAAATATATTATTAGCCACAAATAATTATGATTAATTTATAACTCCTTTTATAAAAGTTCTTTTTTAGTAAATTCTTATTTTATGCACATATGTTTCAGAATCTCTGGAATTATTAATAATTTTGGCCTCCTTTCCTCTCCATGCATAGACTGTATTTTTTCCAAGTTGCTTTTTCTTCTCATTTATTTGGTTGAATGTCAATTTTGTATGGCTGAAAATTTCTTCAAATGCCCCATGATCTGTGGGCTTCCAGTCATATTTAATAATATGCTAAAAAGCTGATTTAAAACTTTCTGCACATGAATGTGTTTTTTGACAGTGAACTTCACTGAAAAATAACCTAATGTCAAAATATTTAGAAATTTTTAAATTATGTTGTTGAATCTAAAAATCCACAAAGGTTAATCTTCAAATCTCCTGCCTAGAGGATATTAGCCAGGCTGATAGTATTCCATGACTCTGACAGGCAAAGAGGCTGGAAAACTCAACACTCAGTGTCCAGACTTTTACTTGGTATAATTTATTTCAATTTGGCACCTCAATTCCAGCTGTTTAGCAACCAAGAGACAACTTGCTTTACCTTATGAGTAGAGTATCATTTAGGGTTATTTTGAATAAAATATGCAAATTGATACAATGACCTTTATGATGTTTTCATAGGAATAAAATGGCTAGAACAATCTTAGCTAGAGACAATGTTTCACTCTAATGATTATGAGGGGGAAAAAGAATCACTAGGGTGCAGCATTCTGAAACCATGAAACAAATGTTTATGTGATTCCAAGGTATCTTGTGAGAACAAATCCTTTACATAAATTATCACCACATTCTTTTGATTCTTCTTTCTAAATCTGTGTTAGACTCACCCTTTCTGTTCCATTCTCATTGGATGAATCCTGTTGACCTTGTGCATTTTCTTCTGCTCCTATCTAGGACATACTACCTTCATCTGGGCTAGTATTTTAAGTGTTTTATACCTGCTCTTCTGTCTCCTATCTTTTCTGCCTCCCATTCTGGATGTTTCTAATACAGTAGATTTTCAAAATGTTTCGGCTGTCTACTATGTGTCATGAACTGCCCTGGGAACATTATAAAAAGGCAATAAAATGTGATTCAGACCTCCTACACTTGAATCTGTTAGACATTATTTAATAGCTGTATGATATGAGGCATGTGAGCCACTGCTCTGCGACTCTTTAAACAAAAAGGGAGGAAATTAACCAATCTCACAGAATTGTTTCATTAACATTTAATTTTGAGTGCTTAAAACACTCATAAACTTGGGATCTTCAGTAAATGTCAGTGGCTGTTATTATTAATTATTATAATTAGTATCTTTATGTTTATTCAGCAATACAAAGTGACTTTCCACTGAAAATATTCATTCCACAACCATTCATCTATCTTTTCACAGACTGAGGATTCTTCCTGTATCCTTCTATGCATTGAGTGAATTTCCATTGATTTATATGGGCTCATATTGGATTGGAAAAGTGTTTGACACTGAACAAAACATCAATTATGTCGTTTAAAATACAAAAAAAATCACAGAATGCTTAGTAATGACCTATATTAGTTTCTGCATGCATCAATCAAAGAAATGTATGTAAATAAATGGAATATTTTGGAAAGTTTACAAAATTGCCATTAGAGAGTAATAGTCCTGAGCCAGTTTTCATATTATTAACTTCTACTTATATTAGCAATAAAGAATCTATTTAATAAAATTTAGTTATGAAGTACTGTCTACTATATAATCAGAAACATTGTAACAATCACAATTTTATAGCTTTGAATTAAAAATGTTCACTCTATTGTTTTCAAATTAGAATTATCATTAATTAAAAATAAGAAGAGATCATTCTGCTTCAATACCGTTGCAGCTGATGCCATACAATCCCTGGATATTTGCATTTGCCCAGTGTTGGGTGAAGCTCTATCATTAGATGGCTATATCCATTCAACAAAAGTATTGCAATTCTGATTTCCTGCCCTCTTCCTTTCTTAAACTACCCATTCCACAGCAGTACCCTGACACTCACACCCAAGATGCCGCCATCTCAGAGCTTAGTCATCAGTGACAAAGGCAATCTTCTGCATGACTTTCTCTGCATGGAACTAAAGGATAGGGTGCCTTATGTGGCAATTACCAGAAAGAGACATTAAAAGCTGAGATTGTGGAAAGATAAAAGCAAGAAATAGCAGATCTGGATGAAATCCAGAAATAGTGAGTTTTTGGCTTGTTGTTGCTGACACAATTTTTGGACAGACAAACTATATTTAACTATGAGTAGAGAGTAAGTATCTTCTTTACAGTGCTGTTTCTCAGTTTTAAATCAAGGAATATCCAAGCCTCTGTTCAACAAGCACTTTCAAAATATTAACTTGTTAGATCTTCTAAACATCTCTGCAAGCTATTTGTAGGGTGCTTAGCCACCTCAAAATTAGATTTTTTAAAGCAATGGATAAAATCATCTAGATATAATCTACATAAATTTAGGAAACAAAGTTTAGTACTCCCATCTGCCTACTGCCTAAAGCCTACTGAAAACACTATACAGAGAACAGTTAGGAATATGTACTTATAGACAAGTTTATCACATATTCCATTTATCAATTTATATATTTATCAAGCACAAAATTTATACTAAATCTTAAGACTTAATGTAGGTGATGGGGTAAAAATATGTGGTCCATGATATTAATGTGATGATAGACACATTAACAGATAATAATCTTATAACCAAATAATAATAATAAATGTATGCACTGCAGCCTGTTAGGTACAGGGAGAAACAACCTCGAGAGCAGTGCAGTGGATCAGAGAAGACTTCTCAGAAAAGCTAAATTCTATCTCATAAAGGTAATCAGGGACTCTAAATTTTCAAATCTTATGCTCATTAAATTTGACTGTTTTCAGACATTGCCAACCACTCGCTTATTCCTAAAATTAAATATTTGTTTGGCTTCTTGGACCTCAGCTGGACTTTTCCCTAGTTTAAATCTAACTGTGTTTTTTTATCCTTCCTCATTGAGCTTCCTGAGTCTGCTTCTTACGTTTTACTTTTTCCAGGTTCCATTTGCACTATCTTCCCTTCATGCTTTCCTTCATTTCTGTGGGAGAGAATTATCTTATAAATATTCATGGCCTCAATTACTTTGCATATGACTATGCCTTTGAAGTCATTACCTCCAGGCAAACATGATTCATAAACTCCTGAAGCAAATCATAGTCTGCCTTTCAAAACCAGTCACTTCCTACCATGACCCTTTCTGTGAAGGATTCCATCATCTATTCACTCATTCACATATGCCTACTTCCTTCATTAAAAAAAATAAGTTTATTGATGCCTATTGGTTCTTAGTCATCATATTAGGCTCTGGAATGCAATGGTGGAAAATTAGAACTCACCCCTATTCGTTTGTGAAAATACACTTCAAATTACTGCAAACAATCTCAGCTCTTAATGTCTCTTTCTGGTATTGCCACATAAGGTGCCCCATCCTTCACTCCAGCCCTGACACCAACATGTGTCAGAATTGAAGGAGGAAGAAGAGATTCTTTTTAAGTGCCCACTTGGTGTTCTTTCTCAGACCTTTGAGTTGTAAGCTCTATGAACCAGGAATCACTCCTTAAGTGATTCTTAATATAACCTAAAATGTAAAAGCAATTTGTTTAAATACAATTAAAATCAAACAAATAAGCATGTAATTACATAAAGTGCCTCAGAAGAACACTATAAGAACTAAAGAGGATTGGTTGATAGTGGTCGTCCATTGCCTGCGAGTTAGGCAGAGACAGGATCATCCATGGACGTGTAGGTTTGTAATTGACTGAACGTGATGGGTGGAAGTAAGTGAAATGATAAAGGTGAATATCAGATCAGGAATCTGGGCACCCGCTTTTGGTTCATCTCTTGTCCTCATTCTTACTTTGTGTCTGTTGTCTTTAACATATCTCAAATCTATACTGTTTTCTTCACCACCACCAATCTGATGTAATTCATAAGCTCCTGTCTTGCCTGGAACTTACAGTGCTCCCCTAATTCTTATCTGTAGCTTTTATATTACCCTACTTCCTTATCTGTCACCACCGTAATCTTGCTAAATTAATAAACACATATATAATTATATATGTAATTACATATGATAATATGATTATATATAATCAATTATATGGATTATATATATATAAATGGATTTATATCATGTCACATGTTTGTTTAAAATCCTTTAATCACTCCCCCATGGTTTTGAGAATCAACTTTAAATACCTGGTGCTGCTTACAGACCCCTTCATCATATGGAAACTGGCTATCTCTTCTTCCCGTGTTCCTACATGTTAATATGTATCCTGCTCTAATCAGACCAGATTGTTTGCAGTGATTTTACCATATTTGCTCACAAGATTCATCCTACCAAAGGTGAATTTCTCTGCTTTCTCTAATTCCTTTGTATTTTTCAAGACAGCTCTGCCCTCCTCTGAAACAAATTTCCTTTTCACCTCTGTGTCCAGGATGAAAGGTCCCAGCTCCCTAGTTTCCTTTGAATGACTCTTAAATATCACTTATTATTTTATTATCATCACTGGTTAATTGTCTCTCCATCCCATCGACTGTAACTCTATGAGGGTAGAAACTCTTATTCTTCTTTGCATGTCCATCCCCTAGTACAAAGCAGTGCTCATTAGTTCTCTCATGAATGAGTTCTCTCATGCTGTAACTTATCAGTCAGAATGCCTACCCTTTTGAGTCTGTATTGGTTTTCTAAGGCTGTGGTAACAAAGTATCACAGACTTGGTAGCTTAAACACAGAGAATTCAGGTCCAAGATCAAGGTGTTGGCAGAGTCAGTTTTTTTTCTGAGGTTTCTCTTCTTGACTTGTAGATGGTTTTCTCCCTGTGTCTTCGTATGGTCTTCCTTCTACACCTGTGTCCTAATTTCCTTTCCTTATAAAGGCACAATTCATGTCAGATAATAGTCCACTCTAGGGACATTATTCAACCTTAATTACCTCTGTGGAGAGCATATCTCTAAATATAGTGACATTCTGAGGTCCTGAGGGATAGGACTCTAACACATGAATTTGGAAGAAGCACAATTCATTCCATGACAGAATCCCTTAGCACTATTGAGGTATGTAGTGATTAGAATACAATGATTTCAAGTAACTCTTGGTCCGGGGAATCTTCTTCATTTGCCCCATTTGGCCTAAAATCTGTATCCACCAAAGTTTGGATGGCTTCTAAAGAAGTCTCATCATCTTTGCCCTGGTTATAACCCTTTAGAAAATTCCCCACTACCTCTGAAATGACATCCAAATTCCTCTCAAGGGCTCACAAGGCCCATTGTATGATGTACCCTCTTTTCCTCTCTCTTGCTGTTCCACCCACTGCCTTTCATCCACACTCCTGCTATCCTAATACATTTGATTTCTCCAGGTTGTCAAGACTGATTGCAAGTATTTTTTGGAGGAAGGGGATTCATGGACTCATGGACTCCTGAGGTCCTCTTCCATGTGTTTTTTTGTTTGTTTGTTTGGTTGGTTGGTTGGTTTTTTTAGACAGAGTCTCATTATGTCGCCCTCAGTAGAGTGCCATCGTGTCACAGATCACAGCAACCTCAAATTCTTGGGCTTAAGTGATTCTCTTGCCTCAGCCTCCCAAGTAGCTGATATTACAGGTGCCTGCTACAAGGCACAGCTATTTTTTGTTGCAGTTGTCATTGTTGTTTTAGCTGGCCCAAGCTGGGTTTGAACCCACCAACTTTGGTGTATGTGGCTGGGCTGTAACCACTGCACTACGGGTGTTAAGCCTCATGTTTTGTTCTTTATACATCTTCTAGACTATTGTACACACATCTATGAACACTGAGCTTGAACCCTGAATTCTGTCCTCTAGCAGCACCATTTCCTCACCAGTCTCTGGGGGAGTCTCATGCAGAGCTATGACTGGCCTTTGTTTTTCACCTACGCTATGTCTGGAGGGCAAATATCATGTCTTGATTACTGTTGAATTTCCACATTGAACCTGTGCTTTGAATAGGACAGTCATAAATATGTTTTTGTGTAGCAACAAAGAAATGAATGTTAAAAATACCTGGAAGTATCAACTCAAGTAGTCTCCATAATTTTTTTAAATAACAACTTTATTGAGATAATTCATACGCCATAAAATTTTTCCTACAATTCAGTGGTGTTTGGAATATTCCTAATGTTGCACACATCTAATTTTAGATCACTTTCATCACCATCCAAGAAATCCCATGTCCTTTCATAGTCATTCTTTACCTGCTCTTCCTCTGTCCGTTAGCAGTCACCACTTTTTGAATTTGCCCATTCTATTGCATATAAAATAGAATCATATAATAATGGAATCTTTTCTTATTGGCTTATTTCAGTTACTATAATGTTTTCAAAGTTCATCTATTTTGTAATGCATTTCAATACTTTACTACTTTTGTGACTGAGTAATATTCCATTGAATAGATACACCATGTTTGTTGATCTATTTATTGGTTAGTGAAATTCTGGGTTGTTTCCAGCTTTGAAAGTTACGATTAATAATGTTGCCATGAACCTTTATGCACAATTTTTTGTAGTAACATATTTTCAATTATATTGGATAAATACTGAGAGGTGGAATTGAATTGCTAGGTCATGTGGAAACTCTATGTTTAACTTTTCAAAGAATTGCCAACTGTTTTTGAAAGTGATTGTAACATTTTATATCACCACCAAGAATGCAATAGGTCCCAGTTTCTCTACATTTTAATACATATTATTTTCTTTATTTTTAATTATAATCTGCTTAGTGAATGCTATGGTTTTAGTTTATATTTCCCTAATAGGGTTGGCTATTTGTATATATCATCTTTTGAGAGATGATTGTTCAATATCTATTCAACTAAATTCACTCAGTTCAGCTCATTTTATATGAGATTATTTGTCATATAATCTATTGATACATTTGTCATATAACTGTTGAATTCTAAGATTTTTTAAAAATATATATATTCTGGATACAAGTTCTTTATCAGATAAGTTATTTGAAAATATTTTTGCCTGTCCTAAAGGTTATCTTTTCACAATCCCCATGGTGTCTTTTGAAGTGAAAAAGCATTTAATATTGATGAAACCCAATTTTCTTTTTTGTGACTTCTAATTTTGGTGGTCTTACCTAAACCAAAATCAAAAAATGTTACTTCTATTTTCTTCTAAGAATTTTTCAGTTTAGCAATTACATTAAGTCTTTCATGCATTTTGAGTTAATTTTTACATACAGTATGAGGTAGGGGTCTAACTTCATCATTATGCATATTGACACCCAGTTGTTTTGGCACCATTTGTTGAAAAGAATATTCTTTCTCTATTTGATTTTCTCATTATCCCATTCAAAAGTCAGTTGACCCTACATTTAAGGACTTAGTTCTGAACCCTCAATTCTATTCATTAATTTGTTTATCTTTATGCTATTATTATGATATCATGATTACTGCATTTTGTATAATAAGTTTTCAAATCAGAAAATGTGTTACTCCCCCCTTGTTCTTCATTTTCAAAATAATTTTACTATTCTGGGTTCCCTATATTTCAATATGAACTTTAGAATAATCTTGTCAATTTGCAAAAAAAAAAAAAAAAGCCAGCTGCAATTCATTTGGGAAATATTGCCATTTTAGCAATAGTAGGTCTTCTGATCCATAAAGATAGAATTTCTTTTTATTTATTTAAGCACTTTTTTTTGATGTTTCATAGTTTTTACTGACTGAAAAAATCCTGTACTCTTTTGCTAAGCTTATTTCTAAGTATTTTATTTTTCAATGCTATTGTAAATGAAATTGTTTTTATAAATTTTATTTTAAACTGCATCTTTAAATAGGATAAGTCTCTGTACTTTTAAAGGTTATTTAGATCTTAAACATCACATAAAATAAGATCTCCAGCCTGGGGATATCTCAAGCATATTTAATTTTCAAAGGACACTTTATCTACCTAACACTTTGAAGAAGAGGAAATATTGTCTGCTTTGTAGTCATTTAAAACTGTGCATGATTTTAAGGAAATATATACACATTAAGAGATATATACATATAAATTTCAAATGTATAATGCATACCTATAATTTTGTGTTGCATTATCAAATTAAGTGTGCAACATGTACTCATATTTGAATCCTGTGATGTGCTAAATATGATACCAAAGTTTGAAATTTTAAGTATCCAAGCAAGTTGAGTGTACTTTTTAAGCCTATTGATTATATGGAATTTAATAAGCAAAGATTTAAAAATAATCTTCACTGTCACTAGTAATGTTTCATGTGCAATTTTCCATTAAATAAGTCAGATGAAGAATTGAGTTTTACATACTAGTTGTCAAATTAGTCACTAAAATAATCACTAATATAAAACTTATTTGTGTAGCAAGATAAAAAGAGTTAAGAATGATATGAGTAGTAATCAATTATCTGTGAGTATAATATTGTTTCCTCACTGTATGCTATTGCTTTTTGTTTTGTTTTTATTACTAGGGTTCATTGAGAGTGCAAAGAACCAGGTTACACTGATTGCATTTGTTAGGTAAAGTCCCTTTTATAGTTGTGTCCCACCCCCCAAAATTGTGTCACACACCGTGATCTTCCACCCTTCTCCCTCCTTCTCTTACACATTTGCTTAGTAAACCATCACACGAATGGAGAAGCAAGAATCCTATGTACTCAATTCTGATATGAGGACAATTAATGACGCAGTAGACTGTGTGCTTGGGGGAAGGGGAGAGCAAAGAGAGGAAAGGTGTGATTATTATATTTAAATAATCTCTTATATTCTCATGCACTATATATGGTAATCACATTAATGAAGAAAAGCATTTAATATTTAAGGAAAAACACTATCATAGAGGTATTATATTGAGAAACTTACATGAGCACTAAAAGTTATTGTTATTATTAATTATTAATGAGGCTTTTAATTGTGCAACATTTTTGTAATCCTGTTTTCAGGAGTTACTAAAACTACACGGAAGAAATTTATTCTATTAAAAAATGCTCTCTTTAAAGAGTTTATGAAACACTGTGCTAGGTTGACAGTTTTGGAAATAGTAAAGATTAAAATATGCAAGGATATTCACCCAGAGACTTCGGGTTTGTATTTGTTGGTGTGCTTGTCTGCAGTAATAACAGGACTGGACAGCAGAAACCAGCAGAGAGTTTACATATTCTTTCCTGAAATGCACTGGATTGAAAACCTACTAAGTGAATCATTATTGGTAAACATTGTAAAGACAGGAATGGACTACCGTTTTGTCTCCATGAAATTATCATCCATTTGTTAGACTTACATATTTTCGACAGAAAGCATCCTAATAGCAGCAAGGGTGAGGAAGAGAAATTTTTTAAATAACTAGATAAGGCTTCTCTTTATATTCATTATGGAAAATGGTATAATTATTTAAAAAATTATTTTTTAATTATTGTGGTTACATAGTGGTATACATTTATATGGTACATGTAATGTTTTAATATAGGTATGCAATGGGAGTTAATCAAATTAGGGTAATTGGAGTATCCATCACCTCAGGCATTTACCATTTCTTTGTGTTAGGAATATTCCAATTCTACTCTTTTAGTTATTTTAATAAGTGTAGCCTAACATTGTTGACTTTAGTCACTTTTATTTGTTATCAAATATTATTCATTCTAACTATTTTTTTGCAACCACTAATCATCCCTGTTTTATCTCCTAATGTAGTAATGCAAAAAAGCTGAATTATCTTTGTGGATACTGTATAACATAGTTGTGGAAGTTCAGCAGTTTTCAAGCAGTATGGTTTTAAATCATTATTTAGCATCTAAATAAAATAAGCTATTGGTCTCAAATGTTAATTTGTTTGTAAGATCCTTATTGAAATATTTGTTGTGTGTCCTTCCTTGAGGTGGATATTGGTTGGTTTTCAGACTTTAACAATATCTGTGCACCATATTGTTAGCAACAAATAGATTCCTTGATGAAAATGAAGTCACGTATATTCAGCACACATAGTTAACAAGTTTACTAAAGTAGATGTGATTTCCTCATAATAAAAATATAATATATATTGCTGAAACATATATTTTTTACTTAAAGAAAATCCATAGCTATTAAAAAACTGGGGTATTTTTCATAATTTTGTAACTGTATCTTTCATTTATGAAAAATATTTTTCATTGGTTCAATACATAAAAATGTACCAAAATTTTATATTTAACTCATAGTGATAAATGTTTGTCATTCTTAATGAGACCCAATATAGGTATATTTCTTCTTAATTCTCTTATTTCCTTCTGGAAACTAAAACCTGTTGAGAAATAAAGCATCAAATTTGTAGCTGGATACGCCAGCCTTTAAGGTTTCTTGAAATTTAATGTTTATGATTTTTTTTTTTTTTTGCTGCCTTTATTTTTTGTTGGTTAGTAACATTATAAACTTTATTGAAGCCCCACACAAAATGCAATTTTGGTTTTATAATAATTAGCTTTGAAACATAACCTTCAAGAATGTATTTTATTATAAGAGTCCTTTAGGTATAAAATCAATACTTTAGCCCACACAGTGCCCTCTCTCATTTTTTGAGAGGAGGTACTAAGCCTGTTCCATTTAACATTTTTTTTCTTTCTTACTGCAATCTTATAAGTAAATGAAATAATCTCCTTAATAAATATTAGCAGGATTAGAATTGATTATATTTTTATGGTGGGATGACAGGAGAGATCAAATAGTCTTGCCTTTGTGACATGTGAAGTAGCATCTGCTTTTTTAAGGGAAGATATTTGAAATTAAGGTCACATAAGTGTCAGCTCACCCTTGGGGAGATTAGATAGCCCTTGTCAAGTCCTGAGCTTGAGGACCTCTACCATTCACCCCAGGTACAAAAGTGACGTTAACAAATTGTTAATGAGAACAGTTTCAGCAGCCTGGTTGCCAAAGAGGAGGCAACATTAAAAGTGGTAAAGGAATATTGCTGAATGGCACGAGTTGGGGCATTTTTGGAGGTTTTTGGTGGTTGTCACTAGGTATGCCTAGTCAGCCTCTCTTCCTCACCACAGGGCTGTTTGAGAGTTCTCAGGGCACTGAAATTTGCACTGGAGCAGGTGATCCAAGAGAGAGCAAGGCAGAAGTCAAATGTCTTCTGTGACCTGGCCTCACAATCACATACATCATTTCTGGAGTATACGCATATTTTTTACATAGATCAGCCCTATTCTATGTGGGAGGGAGCCACATGCTGACATGAGTGTGTGATTTTTAGGAGGTAAGGTTATCAGGGGCCGTCTTGGAGGCTGACTACCACAAAGTGCAGGAATTCTTTTGGACTATTGATAGACCTGGTCTTGGAATATAGTTATTTTTCAACAAACATTCCTTCCTCTTTCTTTCCCGTGCTGCTTTGAGTAAACTTCTATTTCCAAATCCTAGTACTTTCAAGTTTTTTTCTTTTTTTAGTTCATGCCAGTGAACAAACCACTCCTTTTGTCGAGCTTACCTTTTATAGAAGCTGCTTTTAATTATAAGTGGTCCTATTAACATTCCACTAAAATTACTGTATATCCAATAAGGAAAGCAAATTCTAGGTAAGAGCTCAAGGATGGCCACTGCCTCCTTCAAAAAATACTTTTCTTTCAATGGAGGTATTTGGTGATTTGACTGGAAAACATAAAGTAGAACTTCCCTATCCTGAGGCAAATATTAAGCACAGGAGGGAAACTCTCATTTGTATTAATTTTGCTGCTTTAAATCATCACAGAACTACTTTTGTTCAGTAGAAAATATACAACCAAGTTATTTTATTCAGAGTGTTTTTCATAACATAGAAATGCAAGACTTAAAAAATAGTATATTCCAACCCTAAGCAGGAGAAAAAAATATTCATATAGTTTTCTCCATGAGCACACGAGGAAATCCAGAAATTAAATTAACTCATTTTTCCCATTTCCTCTCCACACTGACACAGTGTGATTTGAATTTCCCCAAATATGGTGGAAAGACATGGATCATCTTTTATATCCTAATCCAGTGTTTCAGAGATTCTGACATTTATACCTGTGATTAGCTCTAAAACATCTACTGGGCTTTTTTTATTTTTAGTTTTAAAACCAGGCCAATAAATCTTTCTCCAAATGTCAGGTTGGCTGGCGTGGAGGAGGTAAATGTGAACTAATGACACTCATCAAGTGGATGATGTGAATGATTTATTGGAGCCAATCACTTAACACTTTCACATAGTCAATATCAGAGAAAGAAACTGGGCTCCTATTATGGTAAACTGTACTTGTACTGTCGGCATTCCGTGATTTATTACAAACCTGTGGCCAGGATTAGGGTATTATAAATGGGGGAAAAATGGAAGGCTCATTAATTTTGTATACCCACAGGTGGGAGACATGCAGTGGGCGACCAGAGAACACACGCACCCGGCTTCTGTCTGCAGCCTCCCGTGTAAGCCTGGGGAGAGGAAGAAAACCGTGAAAGGGGTCCCATGCTGCTGGCACTGTGAGCGCTGCGAGGGTTACAACTACCAGGTGGATGAGCACTCCTGTGAACTTTGCCCTCTGGATCAGAGACCAAACATCAACCGCACAGGCTGCCAGCTCATCCCCATCATTAAATTGGAGTGGCATTCTCCCTGGGCCATGGTCCCCGTGTTTGTCGCAATATTGGGGATCATTGCCACCACCTTTGTGATTGTGACCTTTGTCCGCTATAATGACACACCTATTGTGAGGGCTTCGGGCCGTGAACTTAGTTATGTGCTCCTAACGGGGATTTTTCTCTGTTATGCAATCACCTTTTTAATGATTGCAGCACCAGATACAATCATATGCTCCTTCCGACGGATCTTCCTGGGACTTGGCATGTGTTTCAGCTATGCAGCCCTCCTGACCAAAACAAACCGTATCCACCGAATATTTGAGCAGGGGAAGAAATCTGTGACCGCACCCAAGTTTATTAGTCCAGCCTCCCAGCTGGTGATCACCTTCAGCCTCATCTCCGTGCAGCTGCTTGGAGTATTCGTCTGGTTTGTTGTGGATCCCCCGCACATCATCATTGACTATGGAGAACAGCGGACGCTAGATCCGGAGAATGCCAGGGGTGTGCTCAAGTGTGACATTTCTGATCTCTCGCTCATTTGTTCACTTGGATACAGTATCCTCTTGATGGTCACTTGTACTGTTTACGCCATTAAAACGAGAGGTGTCCCAGAGACTTTCAATGAAGCCAAACCTATTGGATTTACCATGTATACCACCTGCATCATTTGGTTAGCTTTCATTCCCATCTTTTTTGGTACAGCTCAGTCTGCAGAAAAGGTAAGTGGCAGGAAATGCACCTGACAACTTCTCCCCTGAATTTACCTTCTTCCTTGGATGCTTTTCTTCCTCTCCTTTTGGTTCATTTATATTCTCTCAAGATGCTTCAGCCTGTGCTATTCTTATTTAGAAATGTATGTCTCTCTCAAGGTCACATTACTGTGAATATGTGTTGACTGAGGGTGATTTTCCATGACTAACACTATAATGTGTCCTTTTAGGCAAGGTTGAAGATCGACAGAGCTCACGTCACTTTCTGGGTCTCTCAGTCCAGCTCTGTTATCTACTAACATCACTGTTCTTTTCTAAAGGTTAATTAAAAGAGGGAGAAAGAAAGGGCAGGCGTAGTTCACAGGGGTGAGCTATCCCAGAGATAACTCACTGCATGACAAATGCCTCCTTCTCTGTTGCAATGTAACTCTGGGTAACAGCCATTTCTTGATAATTATGATGACTTTAGTCATAGAAGGGAAGTGAACAGTAAGTAAAGCAATGACAACAAAAAGGAATTGAAATGGTTGTCTTCAGTCTGATATTTCTTCATCTTGATATTTCTTCTCAGCCTCTATTCATATTATTTTCCATATTTGGAGGATGATGGTGATTGAGAAAGAAAACAGAAATAGACAATTATATAAAGCAGTTTATAAGTTTTAGAAGGGGAAGATCAATGGAGTCTCCCAATTTGACTTTCTTTGTCACTGATCTCCCATTAACTTTTTCAATATAGAACAATTCTGGTAAAGAAAACCTGTATTTTTTTTTTTTTAATTCTTGATGATTCCATAAGGGTACAGAGTACCAGCTTACACTGATTGCATTTGTTAGGTAGAGTCCCTCCTATAATTGTGTCCCACCTCCAAGAGGTGCGTCACACACTGTGACCCCCCAGCCCCTCCCTCCTTCCCTCTCTCTACTCTCCCCTTCCCCCATGCCCCCACCCCCATGTACTAGATCATTAATTGTCCTAATATCAGAACTGAGTACATAAGATTCTTACTTCTCCATTCTTGTGATGCTTTACTAAGAAGAATGTGTTCTATCCATTCAGGTTAATACAAAAGATGTAAAGTCCTCATCTTTTTAATGGCTGAATACATATACCATGGCTTGTTAATCCCTTCCTGGGTTGGTGGGCATTTAGGCTGTTTCCATATTTTGGTGATTGTAAATTGAGCTGCGATAAATAGTCTAGTGCAAGTGTCCTATGGTAAAGAGTTTTTGTTTTCCTTCTGGGTATATGCCCAGTAATGGGATTACAGGATCAAACAGGGGTCTACTTTGAGTTTTTTGATAGTTCTCCATACTTCATTCCAAAAAGGTTGTATTAGTTTGCATTCCCATCAGCAGTGTAAAAGTTTTCCCTTCTTTCCTCAGCCAACATCTGCAGCTTTGAGATTTTTTGGTGTGGGCCATTCTCAATAGAACCTTCTCTAAGGAGTATAGATGAATGGCTAACAAACATAAAAATTGCTCGTCATCTCTAATTATAAGAGAAATGTGAATCAAAACCATCCTAAAAAAACCTGTATTTGAAAGAGAGCATTTGATAAACTGGATATCTATAGTTCTTTGAACAGAAAAACAGAGAACAGGTTACCCCTGAATTCTACAGTTCGGGTAGAGGGATGGAGGTGAACTAGTTTGAACAATTGAGGCCAATGCTATCTTTTTGTAATGAAAGCCCTTCAGCCCTGATGTGCTCCCGGGAGAATTCTCTCAAAGTGAGAGTTAAAGATTGTTCCATCCCCCATCCCCAAGAGTTTCCAGGAAATCAAACATCCTGGGGGCAATTACATTCTCTGGGGTGTAACATTCCAAAGAAATTCCACAAAACTTAAAATTGCAGCAAATTAAGAGGAAAAGTCCTAAATAAGACAGAGAACTCATTTGTATAGACATTCATCCTTTCCTTGATCACTGTGGTCTTCACCCATGTTTGAATAAAATATGTACTTTAGCACACCTGCTGCCAAATAAAGTACACTTGTTACTCTTTTGAATAGGTTGTTTTGGCTCAGCTCCCATAGATCTGTGGTTAGGGCACTGGTCACATACACTGGGGGTGGTGGGTTCGAACCCAGCCTGGGCCTGCTAAACAACAATGACAACAACAACAACAAAAATAGCTGGGCGTGGTGGCAGGCGCCTGTAGGCCCAGCTACTTGGGAGGCTGAGGCAAGAGAATTGCCTAAGCCCAGGAGTTGGAGGTTGCTGTGAGCTGTGACGCCAAGGCACTATACCAAGGGCGACATAGTGAGACTCTGTCTTAAATAAATAAATAAGTAAATAAGTTGTTTTAAGGTAATCTAAAAAATAATGATTTTCTCTTAGAATAATAATGTTGCATATTTATAAGTACCCTTTTAAAAGCAGCAATGGAGATGATGAGAATTTCGTGATACAGTGAACAAATATGCCAGAAATTGGAGGTTCCACTGTGTTGCTCAGACTATGGGAGCTATATAACCATTCGGAAACCTAGAAGTTATGAATATTTTTATGGGAGAAGACATGTCCCATGCCCATAGAGATGTGATTAGAGTGACTAGTGAAATTCTCTTTTCTTTCTGAGCTTTCTGGAATCAGTCAGTCTAAAAAGGACATTTTAGGATAAATCACAGTTTACATTAATTGGAAAGTTTATTTTGTATTTGTGATATGAATGAATGTGGAATAGCCTGAAGAAATCAATAAGAAATACTACCTCCAGGAATTGTCAGAACATCATAGTCTTGTAGTTGCTGAGTTTAGATGAGCTCTTCATCAAGGGCTGTCTTATTATAAATAGCTAAGATTGTATTCATGAGATACTTCATATAATAAAATTATGTCTTAGTCCAAAACTTCCCCTTAAAAATTTCTACCTGCTATTCTCTGTCCAAGTGTCTCCTCTTAAAATAATACATAAAATGCTTAATAATGTTTATTTTTTTACATTGCTAAAATTGACATGAATATAGAAAATAAATGAAACACTTGTATTTCTACAAGACAGTTTTAATAAGTTTTATTGACTTTGGAGGACCAAAAACCTGATCAGGCTTCCATTTCCATTTATAATGCTCAGCCAATTAGCCCCTCGTTATGAACTTGAAGCATGTACAAGAGCTAGCCAGGTAGCACACACATCCATTAACTGAGCAGATCCTTATTGAGCATTGCGTCTGGCATTGTGCTAATTATTGAACCCGTGTCAATCTGCTTTCCTGAGCCTTCAGGCTCAGTCTGGCTCCCAGCCCATGACTTTCTGATGCCTGCCAACACTAGCAAGGTGCCTGGCTCAAGGGCAGGGGAAGATGGTAAGGGGTCAGATCTGAGAAAGCAGAGAACGAAGCTTCCTATAGTTTATTCACACAGAATTTATGACATGACACAGAAGGCAGAAGAAGAGGAAAATTTCTTCCAGTAAGCATTTAATTCTTCTTTTCCAAAATAACAACTATAGCACAGAATTCATCTAAGCACATAAGTCTTTCTGAAATTACAAGGGGTTGGAATTAAAAGTAAAGTTAGTTAAATAATTTAGACAGATGTTTTAGAAACCACTTGGATAAAATCAAGTTATAGAGGGACACTTGTAGCAGAGTCAGGAAGACTGCTTTCTGGAGTGTATCTTCATCAATGATAAAACTCCATTGAATATCCCAGCATTACACTCTTTTCAGTTTTTGAAATCAAGGTGGATTGTTTTTCCTATTCTAATGAAGTCATTTATGCTCACTGCTGAGTTCTATTGAATCAAGGCATACCAGAGTGTTTTGTTTCTCTACAGAAGAGTGGCAGGAGGAAGGGTGGGCACACTGGAGCGCAGGCGCAGACCAACACACACACCATTGTTCTGAAAAGACACAAAATAAAATAAAATAAACTGTAATTAACTGAATAGTCATGAATAGGCTCCTTAGGGATGCTTAGGGGCGGTTAGGATGGCAGAAATCTCTTAAATACATATTTTATTATCTTTAATTGGGCTCATAAAATCAAGATAACCAGGCAAGGGTTATGACACTGCCAAGCTCCAAGGAGCACAGTTCTCCCACCAGAGTATCAGAGGGAAACAAAACAAGATACCTTCAAAGCAGAAAAGACAATAAAACCTAAAAATCAAAAATGGCAGAACTCAAATAAATCCAGAACCTGTTTTTCTTCCTTTGTTCCCTGGATGCATAGTGCAGCATCCAGCTCATAGGTAGATACAGAAACCTGGGGGTCCTCTGAGACTCATTCCTACTCACTCCTACCCCTTTATTTCCTCCAGTCACCATCAAAAGTCAAACTTATACATTTGTGGAGGATGAGCGGTGTATGTATGTTGTATATGGGAATGAATATGTCTCTTAAAATAGTGCCCTCCTGTAGTACCTTCTCAGTAAATGCCTATGGGATGAGTAAATGGGGTGCTTTGCACAATAATGATAAAATATAATAATAGAAATGCTTCTTTGTGATTTAAGTCAGCTGTGGCATGACGGGAATCTTCTATATGCATCTTAGCATGGTCCCCATGCCAACAACTATTTTTTTCCTGAAAAAAAATTAATCATGAGCCAGGACTTCTTTTAAAAAAAAGGTCACTGTCACTTATTCTGGAATTGGGCTACTAAATATTGAGGGAGAAAGGTAGGAAAGAATGATTATAGTTGTTCTTGGCTCTAAAATTCACAAAGCAAAAGGGAATTGATGCGGCTTTTCCGATACCTCTGCCCCGTCATCTTTCCCTCATCCTTGCCCTGTATTTATCTATCGCAAAGGGAGAAGAGGGCAGGGGTGACTACACTAGTGCACTCCTCTGCACTAGTGTAGTCAGGCATAGCATGAGCTCTGGAGTATGCAGACTTGGGTTCAAACCTTAGAGCTGCTAAGCTACTGAGAAAACAGCTAAATGGCTATCCTCCTTTTTGCAGATAGGAGTAAGTTTCCATGGAGGGTGCAAATTCAAATATAAAACAACGTAATCACCTGCTAACTGCATCCAGCCCTATTCTCAACCTGTAGCAGCCTTGACTTGATATATTCTGGGAAATGGCAGTAAAATTATTCACTTAAAAAAAACCCCTCCTTTTGTCTCCTTGTGTTAGTTTTTGTACTAACAGATAATATCACGATAGATTTGCTGAGAGTTACATGGTATGATGATATGTGTCGTGAACACTATTCACTCACTGTTTAGCAGGAAATAAATATTGGCTATTATTGCCATTAGGCTCTTACCTGTGAGGGCAAGAACTTTTCTTAGTGTTGCTAACCATTATGTACTCAGCACATAGTAGAATAGTAGCTCTGGAATAAGTTTTTTTAAAAAAAACATGTATTTAATGAATATATTGAAATGAATTGAGTCAAGGATGTGATTTAATTGTCTCACTTTTCCCAGCCAGTGATGTTACGTCTGCACAGCACCCCCACACCCCAAACTGAAAGTAAGAAGCTTGCCCAAGAGGGTAGATCATGCAGATTGAAGTAGTTTAATAGGGCTGGGAAGGATAAAGAGAGGCAGGGACTATTTCCGAGGCAATATGTAACTGCCTTCAAATATCAGCAGAAAACACTAAAGGAAAGAAAGTGGTATCAGAAAGCAGTTGCTGAATTCTTAACATAATTTGAAATGTGACTAACACTAGTAAGAATTATTGAGAGGTAGTTCTGAGATCAGTAATAAGATTCCTGCTATAAGGAATAGGCCAGAGGAGAAAAGAGCAGCCTGAAGATCCTGAGCAAGAGCATCAATCTACCCTGGACAGGGCGGGAAGAAATTTGCAGGTAGATCAGACCACAGGAAATTGTCCAGCTATCTGTCTCCTGACACTTCTCCATTTCCTAGAAAGGACGGAAGTGGAAATGCTTACAGGCAACCCCTAGGTTACAGACAAGATGGGTCCTGTACGTTTGTTCTTAAGTCGAATTTATATATAAGTTGAAATAGATGCATTTACCTATTACCTCTATACCATTACCTATTACATTTATACCACTTACATTGGTATAAATGAAGTATTGGTATTAAGTGAAACATTTGTAACTCTGAGACTGCCTGAATCAGTCTTTTTGTATTTATAATTGTTGCATCCAGGCCGAGCTATCTGTTGGAAATTTTATGGTATTTGCTCTCCTTGTTGGCTTATAGTCATTTGAAGTGGATTCCTTCAGTGATGTCCCAAGTTATAGAATTAGTTCCTGCACTGAGGTACACTGTTTCCTGAGAAGATCAATTATACCAGATTGTTGCAGTCAGCTGTGAAGGGGGGGGGGGAATTAAAAAAAATGGAAAAGAAGCATTTCTAATTTTATATGGTCTAATTTGTGTCCTTAGTTAAACTAATATGCTTGTGAAGATATATAAGAAAACAAGTAGATTCTGGGGCACATGCAGGCAGTCCTGTTAAGTAGCTCACCTAGGATTATCTAGGTTTTTATTTTTGTTTTTCTGGTCGTGTTACATGTTATTGCTACAGAAGTTACCAACTTTGCATACTTAAGGCAATTCTTTTTGAGGATTCCATTTTATTTGTTAATACAAAGCATATTTTCCCAAGGAATCTGGTTTATATTTCCTATCCAACTTTCTTGGGCTCTGACGAAGCTGTGGGACCTAGAACTACTTAATTTAAGCATTTGGTTGTTAGTGAAATTGTGGTATTTCCACATTCATATTTTTTTTTAATTAAAATTGAGTTTAGAAAGTGTTTGAATTTTCTATGCCCAAATTAGAATAACTTAATCAACCTAATGATTAGATAGTCAACCTGGGAACTGAGTCCTAAAGATAACACATCTCATCAAAACCATTTAACTTTCTTAATATGATTGAGATTTGATTAAGACTAAAATGTGAATATTCTCAGAGTCATAGTAACTATAGCTTCATTTCCAAATATGTAGAGGAAATTCATATCAATAGACTTAATCTTTTCTGCATAGACAGAACCTTACTGAGACCCCAGCCTGTTGATAGCACAGTGTGTGGTGGTGAATTTACTTATTGTAACTTTGAAATGCATTTTCTATGATGCAGTAGATGTTTATACCTCATGGAACACACAGAGTACCAGGAAGAGCAGATTTTAGGCAAATAGTTCCTTTTGGTTGTAACCATATATACATTTGTATGTTGAGAAATTTTAAAGAAAAATCTAAATGTAGTATGATATGGGGGGTTAGTACCACCTGCCTTAAAGTGTGGAAAATGTATTTAACCAAGTATTAATATAAATGTCAAACTATCTACAATAAACTCAAGGCAGAATTATTTGAATAGAAAAAGAAACATAATCTGGTTTCTATTTCAAAATAAAGGCTGGCGCAAACATATATATATATATATATATATATATATACATGTATATATATCCGACGTCTATGGTAATCCTGAAATGAAAAAAAGATGCCAGTAAGAAATGAGAAAGAAAAAAAGAGAGAGAGGGAAGGAAGGAGGAAGGGAGGAAGTTCATGAGGGAGGGATGGAGGGAGGGAGGAAAGGGAGGAAGGAAGGAAGGAAGGAGAAAAAAGTAGAGATGAAAGAAAGAATGAGAGGAGGCTTAATCATATTATTAAAATCAACATTTAATTAAACAGTTTGGGAAAACCTTGAAAAATAAGTTTATTGGGCCTGACTTGTGGAGAAATTAAAGGAGAGAAAGCACAACCGGAGAGACACGAGTCGTTCTTACTATAAAGTTCCTGAAAATCTCTATGTTGAAAGTCAACGTAAAGATCAGAGGCAGACAGTGCACTGAACATCAGCGAAGTATTTAAGGAACTGCAGGGTTGGGCCAGTGGGGCCCATCACTTCCCTTGTCTGTAGACAGAGGGCAGGTTAAAATTAAGAACGCTAAAGAATGGGAATTATCAATGACACAGGGCTTCTAGCATAGGTTATAAGACACTGAAAGAGAAAGAGCAGAATTTGAAATAATTTTATTTCAGACATGGACTAGGGACATTAGGAAATGCAGCTGTACACAGGATGAGAGGTGATAAGGTTTCAACGCTTTGAGCAAGGTCTACCTCGAGTGAGTCCCCAGTTTGCTTGCTTGCCGTGTCCATGTATCTTTCAGACATGTTTTTTTTCAAACTGATAAGTAATACTTGTACATATTTTGTTCATACATGTGCTATTTGGGTACATAATTACAGTGTGTAATGATCAAGGTAATGTGGGTATCTAGCTCCTTGAACATTTATCTTTTCTTTTTGTTTAGAACATAGCAATTCTTCTCTTCTACCTATTTGGAAATATACAATAAATTATTATAGTTTCCTACTGAACTATATCCTACATTCTCCTCTATGCCTCCAGGACATCTGCTTTTTGTCTCCCCAAGTGAGTGGGAATATGTGGTATTTGTCTCTCTGTACTTAGTTTATTTCACTTAACATAATGACCTCCATGTTGCTGAAAATGACAATATTTCATCCTTTTTATGGCCTGGTAATGACTTGTTGTGTGTATATACCACATTTTCTTTATCCACTCATCTGTCAGTAAACACTGAGGATGATTCCACATCTTTGCTATTGTGAATAGTGCTGTGTAAACACAGGAGGGGTGCAGGTGCCTCTTTGGTAGCTTGATTTTCTTTCTTTTGGATAGAAACGCAGTGGTGGGATTGTGGGATCATAATGGCCATAGCACTTTACATTCCTACCAGCAGGGTGTGAGCCTTCCTCCTTCTCCACATCCTCACCAGCATTTGTTGTTTCTTTGTCTTTGATGGTAGCCATTTTAATTAAGGAGACATAATATCTCCGTGCAGTTTCAATTTGCATTTGCCTGCTGATTAAGTAGATTGACAGCTGATTGAGCTGATTGACATTGAGTATTTTTTCTTATACCTGTTAGTTATCTGTCTTCTTTTAAGAAATGTCCATGTAAGACTTTTGACCATTCTCAGTGAATTATTTGGGGTTTTTTTGTTATGAAGTTGTTTTGATTTCCTCTGTGCATCTTTCAGAAAAGATAGTAAGGTAAAATATCACTAACTCACAAGTCTGTAGTCCGTCCTCTCAGAAAAAGAAAACATGTCGCCCCACCGTTAATCATTATTATTCAGCCTGACTCTTCAAACAGAATTTTACATAAACAGCCAAAGATCACAAGATACCTAAACAAAAACAAGAGCATCATTTATACACACTAACAAACAGACACCACAGAGAAAATCATCCCAGAGGTAATTCAGAACATCTAAGAGAATGTTTTTTAAAACACACAAAATTTTTGTGAGCATTCTAATAGAATCAAGAGAGTGTTAACATACACACATACATATACAACCAGGTTGCTATGGAAAAGATCAATCAGGGAATAAGCAAAATGATCCTGGAATTTAAAATTATGAATGTGAAAATAAAACACTGAACAGATGGACTGACACATGGACCAGGAGTAGAAATCTGGAGGGTAAAGCAAGAGGCAGAACCATCAAGAAAAAGAGGAAAAAAGGAATATACGAGTACAAGTTCAAACCTGTTGAGCATGGATGCAGGACCCCAGGATATATCTAACAAATATCATGGAAGAAGCAACGAAGGAGAAGAAATAATTTGATGATAAAAAAAAGAAGTAAAGTTGCACAAACTGAAGAAATATCATTCTTGAAATTGAAAGAGCCACACACTTTATTAAAACTTCATTAATTGACAGAAAATTCTAAGAGCTTTTAGAGGGTAAAATAGAATTAAGACCCAACCTCCTATGCCACCTTAGATTCTAAAATCAAAGGAGCAAAGCCTTTCTTGAAAGAAGAGCTTTCCAAACTATCAAGCAATCTGAGGCTAAACATGTAAATAGTTCAGAAAATCTGGTGCCTACATATGTACGAATTGTTCTAGATGTAATCCAACAAAATTTAAAAAAGGTATATTGCATATGAGATACGTCATTAATCATATAATCATGACCTAGAATAAATGAAGACATTTTTAAAAGAATTATAAAAGGAGATATTAAATCTATTCAGGCTCATTGCCCTTCAAAAACACAGGATTTTATTAATTATGTTTACCTCTTCTGCGCAAGTCTAGTTATGCTACTTGGGTGAATCTGAAGGCAATAATATTTATTATAATTCTGCGATTGCCCTTTGTATTGGTCTTACTTTCTTAGAAAGAACCTAAATCAAAACACAGAAATATTAATTTATCTATTGAAGCACATAGAGATATTCTAAACTTCATAAATTAAAAATAGTAATATAACTTAAAAAATTAGTAGGTCTATAAGACAGGGCAGGAGAGAGAGGAATTACGCAGACACACTAAATCATTCACCTTCTACCATGAATGGCCGAAAGATACAGTCTAAAAGCGATAACTCAAGAGATACAAGTGTATTGGTTAAACAACAGCAAAAAACCAAAACTATTCAAATTCTTCAATTCCATAGAATAGCATCAGGAGATGAAGAGACACATGATGGAGGGTTTTTATTTTATCAAATAAATATGAGCTTATAGCTGGTGATCTCATGTCATGAAAATACATGAGATTAAGGGTTTGCTATATGCAAGGACCTTTGCTTTATGTTCAGGAAAATGTAAAAATAAGTACAAAGCTGTTACTAAGGGGGTTTTTAGAGTCAAGAAGGAGCTAAGGCCAAGCACACCAGAGAGTGGTATGAGGCAAGGTAAGATAAAGGAGGTGAGGTTCACAGCAGGAGGTCTTGATGTCCGGAATGGCAAAAGGAAGCGACTACCATGTCTTTTGGGAAATGAAGAAAGTCCCCGTAATGGAGGTAGGAATTAAAATAGGCCTTGAAGGGTGGAAGAAAGCAGATGGAATCGGCCTTCTGGGCAAAGGTGACAGTGTATTTAAACTTTCCGAAGAGGGAAGGATAGGCATTGTTTGCAAAACCTGTGACCAAGAAACTGTTCCAAGTTTAGGAGAGTCGAAGAAGACCCCAAATGACCATGTATTCCTATTTGCCCAGTTAATAGCATTCCTTTTCCTCTGAGAAAGTATCTCCTCACGTGAGCAGTAAATTATATGGTTATCCATAACACAAAGCCGGTCAATAATTTAGAGCCATTTTATCAGGGAGTTATACCAAGTTTGTACCTCACTTCCTGAGGAATGGAGGTTATTTGAATCTTTCAGACCATGCATCTATTCTCAACACAATGACATTTTGTGAGAGTTCTCTGCCAGTGGTAAGTTAGGTAAATGGAAGAGCACAAGGTTAAGAAAAAAGACATAACAAGTTTATTGAGAAATTCTAGGCGAGAGATATTGGAGGCATGACATCTGGTAGTAGAAGTGGAAGGAACAGGACTCGTTTCATATTGAATTGGGAGCAGAAAACAACGGAAGGTGAGGTGCTTGTTGGATTGGCTTGTCATTGTGCCAGGGGTGGAAAACCGTCTCTGGAGCTGCTACTGGGTTCTGCTCAGTTGGTCTTCAAGAAAGAGTCATAGCTCTCTCTCTGGTCTGGACTAAAGAAGATAGCAATTCTTCTACATTGCTGATGACTACACCTAGCCAAATATGGAGAAGAATATTTAGGCCCAGAATAGTGAAGTTGGGTAAAATTAATTTTTATGGATAAAAGTAAAGGTAAAAATAGTTGGCTGAAATATTTGGTAGATTATCATTTTGAATAGACAAATGTGCCAAATAATATTGAAATGAATGTTGGTAGTTGAAATAAAAAGGCAAACTCTTTATAAATAAATGCCAAATCATCTTCAAATGATAGTCAATTTAAATATGGAATCACTAGTTTGTTACATAAATTTGAATGTTAAATGGACTTTATACTACAATGAACTTGGAAAAATTATGAGGTAATATTGAGTTTCTTTACTTGTCCTGGGCATGGCCAGAATCGCTCATTATTCTCTTTACTGCATATCTCACTTCTGTGTAATTCTGAGTGCCTTGCATATAGGAGTCGATTTTCAATTCCTTTGATATTTTTCTTTAAATCATGTTTTTAAGTCATGTATTGAGCCCATAACATAATCTGCAGGACTCTGTATTTCGGGAGCGTTCTGAATCCTCCTAATAGTGACTAGTTTTGAGTAGCATCAACACTATTTGTTGGGTTTTGTGGGTTTTTTAAAAAGACGAATGAAGGTTATTCTTATTTTGTAAAGAGAATCTTTTTAGTTCAAGAATTGCAATCTGCTGCATGTTTTCATCTGGAGTTTTAGGCTCACTGAGTTATTTGTTCAATCAAGCATATCTTGGTAAAAATACCGAGAAATGTAATAATTTGGTGCTGTCTGTCAGCCCAAATCCTATGGAATACAGCTCTTTCTATAACTTTTGTGAATATATATAAACACTCTTCGCACGCACGTATATACACACAGCTTCTGTAGATTTCACGTTCTCAAGCAAGATGAAATGTCATATGTTTCTCCTTCCAGCTGTTTTCTCTAAAATCCTCATCTACTCCAACTGGATTGAATTGAAAATAGTCTTGGTAGGTGGTGAGCCTGCCATAAGCCCTCCAAGTGTTCACGTCAGCAGGCCGCTCATCACTGTAGCATTGTCCTTTCTTCAACAAAACACTTCCCCAATGCTAAAATGACCAACTGAAGGGCAATTTATTGAACATTTGGTTACATCGCCTACTTATTGTTAAGGACTGACAATGACAAGCATGAAATAATTACAGTCAGAAGGCAAAAGAGGAATACAAAGAAGGTGACAAGGAAATAAAGCAATGACTAGAGATAGTCAGGACCACAGGATTATAAAGTATGTCTCCAAAGAAGGCCCTCAAATTATTCATTTTCACCTCTCTTGTTATTTTATTGTAGTTTCATATACAGTGTGCCCATACATTTATTTGTGACTGCTGTGAGGACACCCATTTCCCTGAATTCTGGGAACCCACGGTGCTTTGAATCTCTTTTTGTGTCTGTGTCTCCTTTATCTCATCCTCCTTGTGCTCAAGTTGCCCCCAGTTTTGGCCTTTCTCCCAGGCCCCGTTCCCTTGACGTGCTCATCATTCATTCACACAGCTTCTGCTAGAAAAGCTGCATTCACGCTTTCCTAACTGCTTTCTTAATCTCTGCCCTTTCACATGTTCAAAGATGTGGAATAAAACACTGGAAAACTGAAATAGGAAAGGAATCCAAAAATTTAAATTGGGAAATTAGGCTATTTAGAAGACAAAATTGACCATAGTTGAAATGGTTACTATTTATCGAATGTCTCCTATGTGTCAAAAATCAGACTAAATTCTTTATATTTAATCAATCTCCTTTCAACCTTAAGTGATGACCCCTCAAAGACACTAAGTCTCTGAAGTGAATTTTGCAGATACAGGGAAGTTAGGTCAAGAATTTTTACATTCATATGGTGAGTAGACCTGAGGTTTAACTCATTCCTTTTGTCCACAGGTCTCAGGCTTAAAGCTCCAACTTTTTATTTCTCCATTATGCTCAATCTCTATTTTATTTTCTTCTTTCTATTAACATTATCTCTGTTTTGCAGAGATGTAAACTTGGGAATTAATGGTGGCTGCTCCTTCCTTTGTACCTCTCTTTAAACAGTGTTTACAAATTATAGCATTTGTTTGAAATTTCTGCTAGATCCATTTTTGGCTTCCTATGTTCAAGGTCAAATCCCTAGTGCAAGCCTGGGATACAACGGTGATATCAACACTGATCTCCTAAACTCCCTACTTCAAAGTAACTTCCAGATTTATGCCCTAAAGTTATTCAACAGCACTTCTACTTTGTCATTTCTTTTATAGTTACTCAATCAATCAATTTTTATGTATTTTATGGTTACTCAATCAATTTATGTTTAACATCTCACTCTGCTGAATACTGACAGCATAGTTTGTGCTAGAAATGGCCAGCTTTCATGCAGCGTGAATTCTAGCAGAGAAGACTGATTTCAATGGATACAAAATTGGTTACCCAGTAAAAATTGGTATAAGTGCCATCACTTGGCCTATGAACGATTTTTTAAAAAATTAGTTCCTATTAAGCATTAGCTCATGCCTAAACGTTCTAAACTTTGGCTCTCCAATATCACTCTCTATTTCAGTGGAATCAATGTTCCCAACAAATGAACCAATCTGTGAAAAACCTTCTCTAACTTAGAAAACATTACAAATTCTGAACGTAGGTGCTCTGTCTGGACAGTCATTAGTTTACATTTCCAGAGTTGTGTTCTGTGTTAGTCTTAAGTAGTTTATGCATCCGTGGTTGTGTTCCTATTCAGTAACTCCTCAGGAAGAGAAAATTACAATTCTTTTGCATTCTTTCCAACCCTCACTTTTTGCCAGCCCCACAATGCCTGTCAAAGTGTTTTGCACATAGTTTTCAGGTAAAAGGTTTTTGTTGAATTGGACAAAGAAAACGTTGTAAACATTTTCAAGCCATTTCTGAGTCAATGTGTTCTAAAAAGCAAGTTAAAGATAAAAATGGGGAAAATATTTGGTCTGAGAGGCAAGAAATTGAGATTCCTGTCTCACTACCATTTCCACGACCTTGATCTAGCAAGTTATCGTCTTTGAATCTTAGTCTCCTCACCTTAATTAAAATGAAAACTTCACTAGGTAGTTTCTGAGACTCTAATTCTGAGATGTTCTTAATCTAGAGAAAATTGCCAGCTCCATTAGAAATGGTCACCTACTCAGAGGCATGACCTAATTTTTAAGCAAATGCACATGAAGATTATGATGATATGCAATGAAAAATGCAAATGACTGCAGGGAGAGTTTTAGAAGATAAATATACTTAAGGCAGATTATTGGTCTCATAAACCTTAATCAAGCACATTCATATCAACATAGCATGATACAAACATGTGAATCAGAATCTGAATTACTTTTCCAAGAGCCTTACGGGATATCTACTCACACCATATGTTTCTTCGTAGGTAGGAAAATGAGAAAGGTTCTTAGTACTCCAAACTTCATATTAATTTATAAATTTATTTGTTCTCTGATTCCAAAAAATTTTCAGAAATATAGCTGACAGCAGACACTTCGAAGTTCACCAGTACTTATCATTTCTTTGGTATATTCCACTCATCATTGCTCCTTATTTATGAATGGAATTATTTTTTCTCTGCTACAAATGCTTGAGCACTAACTGGATGACTTTGAGGTGACTCCAGAGAAGTTAATGTGTAAAATGATCTTTTGTTAGAAATTGATTTTGATTTCACCTCACATTAGTAAGTTCCTTATCCCCTTCTTCCAGCTTTTCCTTATACTTCCAGTACATTCAGTATCATAAATCGCTCTGTCCCAGTGCCTAAAGGAAGAGAAAAGGAGATTATGTCTACTAAGCAGTCCTCTCATGACAAATTGTAGAGTGTTGTTAATATGAACCAGTTAAATTCCCTTGTATACCTTTAACTTTTTCTTTTCCTTTTCTTTCTAATTTCACTCATCCTCTGGACCCTAGGAGAAAGCCAGTACTTTAACGTACTTTTGTACTTGGAAAAAGAAAAGTTGTTACGTTTAAAAAAAATAAATTTGTGATAGTTCAACACTTAATCCAAGCATGGAAACCACCTAAGTGATATGTATTCTTTTCCTTTTTTTTTTTTTTTGAGAATATTATAGGACAAATATCTATTTTCATTATCTATCTAGCCGTCTATCGAGCTAGCCAAAAAATTCTTTTCCTTTAATTTGAAACCATCAAAATCAGCAAATGCTTTTCTCTAGAATCTTAATTCTTTAAACTTTTATTTTATATAAATGTTCTATGCAAATATTAATGAAAGTTGTTTATGTATTTTAATTTATTTTTAAAAATAAAGGTCATATTTCCAAGACAGAGAATATTTTAGGATCCATTCTAACTGATAACAGTGTGCGATAGGCACAAACTCTGTATGATTTTAAGTAACACCCTGAGCCATGAAATTGCCTTGAGTTTAATTGCATGGAGGCAGCATGCATGGTGGCCACAAGCATGAATGTCAAGTCTGGATGTTTAATACAAATTGTTTGGCCATGTACTAAGTGATGCTGCATACATTACTACTCTAAGCCAGAGCTCTTCTATGTAAAATAAGGATAAAACCAATGTTTTGCACACAAGAGTTTTAAGACTATTGTTCCTTCTTGTCTCAGGGTTGGTGATGATAATAAAAGTGAGATGACAATTCCTCATTTTCCATGGCTACTTAATATGAAGCTCTTGAACATTCTCTAATCTCTGTCTTCCCTGGTTTGGGCTGATACTTTTGGTTACTTCAGACATTTTAAGTTTATTTTTGTTAAGTAAATCTTCACTAAACATAATATAGCACCATATTCTTTTGGGGGTAAAACTTATGATAAACAGACACAAAATATTAAACATTTTTGAAGAGACAACTCACATGATGGTAGAAAATTGTTGCAAACTACCCATCTGACAAGTGATTAATAACTAGAATATATAAGAAACTCTTAGAACTCAACAGGGAAAAAAAATCAAATACTTCAACTGAAAAATGGGCAAATAATCTGAATAGACATTTTTCAAAAGAAGACATACAAATATCCAACATACATATGAAAAAATATTCAACATCATTAGTCATCAGAGAAATGCAGATCAAAATTACAAGATATCTCATCCCCAGTCAATATGGATTTTATCACAAAGGAAGGCAATAACAAACGTTGATGAAGATGTGGGAACAGGAATGTAAATTAGTGCAACTGCTATGGAGAAAAGTAAGGAGTTTCCTCAAAAACCTGAAAATAGGACTGCCGTCACTGCTAGGTATATGTAAAAAAGAAAGGAAATCAGTATATGGAAAAATAATATCTTCACTTCTGTGTTTCTTTCAGCACTATTCATAATAGCCAAGATTTGAAATCATCATAAGGATCCATTGATGGATGAATGGATAAAGAAATCGTGGTGCATTTCTTTATCCACTCATAAGGCATAAAATTCCATATGCATAACGGAATATTGCATAGCCATAAAAAAGAATGAAATTCTCCCATTTAAAACAACATGGATGTCATGGGATAACATCATGGCAAGGGAAATAAGTCAAGCACAGAAAGCCTAATCTGACATGTTCTCACTTGTATGTGGGGTCTAAACATTAAAAAAAATTCATTTCATGGAAACAGAGTGTAGAATGATGTTTTCTGGGAAATGGAGGGGAAAGTGGCACATAGGGTAGGGATGGTTAAGGGGTGCAAAAATATCGTTAGATGATTAAATAGGATGAATAGCATTTGTTAGCACAGCAAGGAGAGTATAATCGACATTAAGTGAGGGTAATATATTAAAATAACTAAAAGAGTAGAATTGGAATATTCTTAACACAAAGACATGATAGATGCTTAAGATGATGGATACACCAATGACCCTAATTTGGTTAATTCACATTGTATCCCTATACCAAAACATTGCATATAACCTATAAATACGTATAACTATTATATACCTATAGTGATAACAAATAAAATAATTAAAATATGCAAAATATTATATTTTGTGTGGCTTAATAGAGACTAATTATTTAGTATTATTTGTTTCATGCTATGTATTTAAAGTAAATTTATTTTTAGGACCATAATATGACTCTAAATGAAAAGATACATGCTATAACATAGTTAGCTTATAAGTTTTTTTCTAGTTCCTCATATTCTAATATATTCTACCAAGATATAATCTTTCGGATGGTCATAGTATCTCAGACATGTATTCCCAGCATTCTGGGAAGTCAAGGTGGGAGAAGGGTTGCTTGATCTCAGGAGTTCAAAACCAGCTTGAGCAAGAGCAAGACCCTGCCCTATCTCTTTAAAACCAGAAAAATTAGCTGGGCATATTGGTGGGTGCCTGTAGTCCCAGTTACTTGAGAGGCTGAGGCAAGAAGATAGCTTGTATATACATACCATAGAGTTTGAGGTTACTATGAACTAGGTTGATACTATGGCACTCTTGCCTGGACAACAAAGTGAGACTCTGTCTCAAAACAATGAAAAAGAAAAGAAAGAAAGAAAAAATAAATAATATTTAACTGTATTTTTTCTTTTTTAAATTTCAGACTATTAGGGAGTGCACATATTTTTTTTTTTACATACTTTGTTTTTTGCACAAAATGAACCAAGAAAGAGTATAAGTCTGCCCCCTACCCAAACAATAGGTATGAATTTACCCATCCCCTCCCCTCCCAGATTGATTATCATTGATATTTACTTTCATACTGGCACTTGAGTGTTGATTGATCAGATCCAACCTTGTATTGCGTCTGTGTATTTTTTTCTCCATTCCTGTGATGTTTCACTTAGAATAATGGTTTCAAGTTCCATCCAGTTGTTGTAAAAGATACTAGATCATCATTTTTCTTTATAGCTGAGCAGTACTCCATAGTAGGCATATGCCACATTTTATTAATCCATTCACACATCGGTGGGCACTTAGTTTCCATATTTATGCCATTGTGAATTGTGCTGTAATAAACATTGGAGTATGGGTGTCCATTTTATAAAATAATCTGTTTTTCCTGTGGGTGTATACCCAAGAGTAGGATTGCTGGATCAAAGAATAGGCCTACTTTAACTTCTTTGAGTTATCTCTGTATAGTTTCCCATTGAGGTTGCTATACTCTGCAGTCCCACCAACAATGTATACCAGTTCCTTTCTCTTCACATCCATCTGCTGTTTTGGGACTTTTAAATATAAGACATTCTTGTTGGAGTTAGGTGATAACTAATTATGGTTTTGATTTGCATTTCCATACAGATTAGAGATGGTAGGCATTTTTTCATGAATTTAGCCATTTATATCAAATTAAAAAGCTTCTGCATACCCAAGGGCACAATCAAAAGAGCAAATAGACAACCTACAGAGTGGGAGAAAATATCTGTGTGCTATACATCTGATAAAGGTCTAATAACCATAATCTACAAAGAACTCAAGCAAATCAGCAGGGAACAACCAAACAATCCCATTGACAAAAATGGGCAAACTATATAAACAGAAACTTTTCAAATGAAGATATACTAATGGTCAATGAACTCATACCTGAATTTTTTAAGTAATCCACATATTTAAGATATTTGATTAAAAAGCATAATCATAATGATTATTATTATTTTTAAGACACAGTCTCATTTTGTTACCCTTGGTACAGTGCTGTGGCATCGCAGCTCACAGCAACCTCAAACTCTTGGGCTTAGGCAATTCTCTTGCCTCAGCCTACTGAGTAGCTGGGACTTACAGGCGCCTACCACAACACTTGACTATTTTTCTGTTGTAGTTGTTATTGTTGTTTGGCAGGCCTGGGCTGGGTTTGAACCCTCCAGCCCCAGTGTATGTGGCTGGTGCCCTAGCTGCTGAGCTACAGGCACTGAGCCCTAAAAAAACATCATAATTATTTTCTTGAGGAACATTGCCTTAGTTGTTTAATGTCAGTCAGTGAAAAAAAATTATTTCTACATAATTAAATCCACCTTAAAATAATTTTGGAACATAGATAATGTAAGTTTTATATATGTTTTATATATGTGTGTATATATATATATATATATTTTTTTTTTTTTTGACCACTCATTATGTGAATTCCTCAAGCATGGATTTTTTCTCAAATTGTTTCACATGTTTTATTTCTCAGAATTGGACATTATTTTATTTTATTTTTATTCATATTAATATAAAGGAACATATGATTAGATTACATTGTTTGCATTTATTAGGTAAAAACAAAATTGTAGCTGAACGCTTCACCCAGGAAGGTGGCATCTACCCCTATGTCTACCCCTTAGGTGGGAGCTTACTGAATGCCCTCCTCCTTGATTTTGTGTTTTTCCCTCCTGTGGGTCTGTGTTTGCTCATCTACTAGTTTCAAATTGGTTTTGAGTACATGAGATGCCTGCTTTTCTATTCTTAAGATATTTTACTAAGGAGAATGTTCTTTATCTCCATTTGGGTAAATGCAAATTTTGAAGCTGTTCTGGATAAACTGGTATCACACTAAAGGGATCTCTTTCTCATTCTTGTATTATCAGATTCACACTTTGTATTAGAAAAGTGTAGAAGCTTACTAGTTTATTTTCACATGCTGTAGCAGCATGATTCTTTCTAATATCTGTTAACCAAATACTTATTTTCATTCATTAAAAATCTGAACAAACTTCAGCTTCTATGTGAAACCACCCTAGCATCAATGGCCTTTGCAGTTGGCTCTATAAGAGGTCTTACCAGATATCCAAAAACCTTTTTCAGTTCTTCAGAAGAAATAGTATATTAGAGTTTCCTCAGTTGGGGTTGTCAGAATTATTATATAAAAATACAGGCATGGTGTCTCATGCCTGTCATGCCAGCACTTCGGGAGGCGATAGCGGGGGAGCCAGTTCAGGCCAAGACCACCATAGTAACATAGCAAGACCCAGACTCTACAAAAAATAAAAAAATAGTTATCTGGGCCTGATGATTCCTGCCTGTGGTCCTAGCTAATTGGGAGACTTAGGCAGGAAGACTGTCTGTGCCTGGAAGTTTGAGGTTGCAGTGATCTATGATAATTCCACTGCACTCCAACCTGAGCAACAGAGCAAGACCCTGTCTCTAAAATATATAAATAAATTTAAAAATATTAAAAATAATGATATTAAGTTAAATTTTATTTTAGGTAAACAATAGATAATTGTTTTGCATAAGTATGTCTGTTACAATATTTTTAACATCCCCAGATCTTCATTGTTGTTTATTTGAAATTAAAATTTTACTGGATGTTCTGTATTTTGTTAGACAACCTTATCTAGATTGATGAGACTAGATTAATGAGGTGAATGTAAACTTTCAAAAAATTTGAAACCTCAAATTACTTGCTGTAGGAATTTAATAAAACTTCAGATATTTAAGGGACAAAAATGTTAATTAAGAATGTAAATATAAGTTCTAATCACAAGAAAAATATATAAAATAGATCAATGTTTATGGAATAGGTAGCATTAAAATTCAAAGGTGAGAAGTTACGGTAAGCAAAATCAAGGCTTCTTAAAAACGTGAGCATTCTAGGCTGAGTGTGATGCCTCACACCTATAATTCCAGCACTTTGTTTAGCCCAAAGGAAGGATCATTTGTTTGCAGGAGTTCAAGACCAAGTGAGCAAGAGTGAGACCCTGTCTCTATAAAAAAAAAAAAAAAAAAAAAATAGAAGATTTGGCTAGGTTTGGTGATGTGACATACCCTTGTAGTCTCACTTACTTGGGAGGCTGAGGCAGTAGGATCAATAGAGACCAGGAGTTTGAGGTTACAGTGAGTTATGATGGCACCAATGCATTTTGGCCGCAGGGACAGAGTGAGACTCTATCCCAGCTACTTGGGAGGCTGAGGCAAGAGAATTGCCTAAGCCCAAGAGCTGGAGGTTGCTGTGAGCTGTGACGCCATGGCACTCTACCAAGGGTAACAAAGTGAGACTGTCTCTAAAAAAAAATAAATAAATAAAATAATGATTATTCTTATTGACAGAGCCCATGAATATGTTATTTTAAATGACAAAAAGTATTTAAGGTAATAGGTAGGGAGTTTAACCTAGATTATTTGGGTCCAAAGTAACCATTAGGGACCTTTAATGTGGAATAGGGTTCCAGAAGATTCAGTGATGGGAAGTACTGGCCATTGCGGACTTTGAAGATAAAAGGGAGACCTGAGCCAAGGAATGTAGCAAGTGGCCTCTGAAAGCTTAGAAAAGCTAAGAAAAGGGATTCCTCTTTAGAGCCTTTAAAAGGAGTGAGCTCTGTTGACACCTTGATCCCGTTTTCAACTTTTGACCTCCAGAACTGCACAGTAATACATTTGTATTGTTTTAGGCTGCAGAGTTTCTGGTAATTTGTTATACCAGCAATAGGAAACCTATGTAGGTTGTAAATGCTGTGTGTAGTATTGTGTTCAGTGATTCACTGTGTAATAATTTACCATTTTTAGACATGGCATGCAACTCCTCAGGATTAATCATCTCATAACAATTGTATAACTATGTTTAATATTAAACATTTTTTTAAAGATACAAATACACAATTTAAAATATGATGTATTGTGCTGATATGTGCAGTAAGCATCCCGATTCACAATCCCATGTGCATAGTGAATGAAGGTATACAATTTTGCAGGAAAATTTCAAACCAATTTCGAACCTATTTCAATTATGATACATGGTGAGATCAGAGATAGTCATCATATCTCTGTATATATTTTTTATCTAATTATATATGAACTGGTCTTTTCTCACATCTAAAGAGCTTTCAAGTCATATTTAAAGTTCCTCCTACCATATGCCCTTGTCCTGCAGTCTCTGTCCTCAAAGTACTGAGTAAAAGGGCGAGAAGAAACATGCAGTGCTCTCCACACTGTAATTGGCTACTGTTCTAGAAGGGCTATTTCACAAATATCCCCCATTATACCTAGAGGGAACTTGGTTTCATGGAACTTTGTGAGTCATGAAGGTGAAATTTAAACCCAAGTTTGGTTTGGAAATCTAAAGTCTCCAAAATCCAAATTGTTTAACCCATATCACACTGCTTCATTTTAAGCATTCGCTGCCGCTTTATAGAACTGAGCAACTATAAATGTAGCTCACCCTATGTCAAGTGAAATGTAGCATCACCCTGTGTCTAGAGACAGCAGATCATTTGTTGGTATCCAAATTGCAAGTCATGGGAGAGAAGAAAAAAAGGAACAGGTGGATCACAACTCCAGCATCTGCAGCACCTGATGGGGCAGTTTAAGTCACTAGATACCAAGGTCCTTGGGGCTGGGATACTATTCTCTTCATCTCTGTATTTTCTCTACCCAGCCCAGTGCTCAAGATATAATAGATAGCAGGAAAAAAAAATTTTTTTTGAAGGAGTAAAATAGTGCACAAGGAAGGCTGACTTCGTTCTGTCCACTTTGTTTCATTTTAGAACCTTTTTAAAATTGTGTTCTTGAAATACTCAAAGAGAACTTTGAATAAAATCAATGTGTGGGCAGTTTTGATTTATGAAGAGAGCAATTTTCTTGTGAGGTTGGGTAGTGTGGACCTTTTTCTGCTATCAATTTGGAATCCGTATTTAATCTATTTAGGCTGGTGGACAACTAATAATAGACCAGTGGGTCTCCAAGGCTTCTCCCTCCGACTGCTCATATTCTTAGCATTTCTACTCTTTATCTTTATTTCATAACCTGGATAACATGTTCCACTGAGGTTCAGTTCCACTTAGCTGAGGATAAAAGTAAAGAGAGGGAAAGAGAGGTGATAACGAAGAGGAAAACAGGCTCTGTCCACATGATGCTAACAGCCAACAGAGCAACTTGAAGCTGAGCACGAGCCTGCCTGGTGCCCTCAATGCTAGCATAGACGAGAGGGGGCCATCTGAACAAGCTGCTCCCAGCTGTGTGCTTCAGATTTCCCAGTGCCCCACTGAACTTGCCTAAGAAGTTCTGACTTATGAAGTGCCAATGCTTATATTAAGCAGGAGAGCTCGTGATGGAAATTAAAACTATTGAATTTGGCTGTCCTGAGTTTCATCACCTTTAAGGAAAAACCCCTGCTGTGTCTCCTGCTTCTACCCCTGCATGCACTGATGCTGCAGTTCTTAAAATAGAAAATTACTAAAATCTTCAGGTAAGGGACCACACTCATTCATTCTAAGCAATATGATTTTGTGTGTGTTAAAGCATTTGGATTCTGGTATTTCCCATGACTCCTTTTTTTTTTTAATACTATTTTTATTTCTTTATTGACAAACATAGACTTGAGTATATGTGTATCAGGTTAGGGCACTTTTTATAAGCTTATAAAGTAGGAATAAAAATTGTATTGTCTGAAATTACATATAAGAATCTAGAAAATTGGTAATTAAAGGAAAACTCTGGGTTTTTTAATAACATTTTGAAACACACACATACAACAGATTTTGGTGTGATGGGCCATGAAAATAATGAGTCCATCTTCAGTCCTTCAAGTTACAGACAATAGGGGCCAATTTGGCTTTTCATAGTATCTGAATATTTTTCCTGCCTAAGAAGTGGCAGCAGCAACAGCATCTTCCTCATGGGAGTTTCCCTGTTAGTGAGATAAGATACCTTGGAGTAGAAAAGACTCCCTGGGTGTACCACTTCAAGGGTGACCACCTCAGCACTGTCCCCAGATCTTTCTAATGACTTCCAATGCATGCTTTGGATGATCAGGGTAAGTATTTTATGATTATTTTATCTTGCTCTTGAGGCGTGCTGAGGTAGCATGGAAATGTCCAAAACCTCTTACACCTATGTTTCAGCTACAGATTATGCTGTTTGCAAAATATTTTATCACAAGCTTTCAGCATCAAATGGAGCCATAACTTGTGAGTTGAAACCTACTGGATGGGTAAGTTCTACCCAATGGAGAAAATGAGCAAATCGTAGGAGGACCACCAGAGGCTGCAGTATTGTGTGCTGAGGCCAGGTGCTGAGGGCGGGTGTCAGATTGGCATGTGACACTCCGTTAATCATGTTCTCTTACATTGCTGACAGTGAATATAAGGTATAATTTGTACCAAACTGTTAGGCAAAAAATATAGAGGTCTCTACTGAGCTCACATGGCCACCTGTACAAAGTAACCACCAGTACAGATCAGAATGAAGTTGGGAGGAAGCCATCCAATTCCAGCCTCAGGCTGGATATACTCGTTGATCAGTCTTATTCTCCACCTCTCTCTGAGGAGGTGTACTATGGCTTGGAAACCACAGTGGCCCATTTTCTTCCTCTCTGCTTTGGGAAGGGAGAGATGGATCTGAATACGTTCCATTTCTTATCCTCCAGTTCTGCTTATTAGTCCATATGGAGAAAATCCCTTCTTTAACTTTTCATTTCTGTGGAGCTATCAAGATCCATAATATTCAGATTTAATTTTTTATATACTACCTTTTCAGGACCTTATTTTTTTGTTTTAATTCAGTCTTTCTTCTATGGATTCAACTTTCTTTTAGGCTTGACCCCACATAAAATTTTTCCACTAGTTATTTTATATTTACTCATTTCTTATCTATCTTGGCAGTATTATGTGATTTGTGACTCACCTCTAAAGCCTAGAGATCTCCCTTTGGGAAGTCTCATCACTCTAATACTCAGAGTTTTACCAAATTGGCCAAAGAATTCTTTCCATCATATTACACACATTTTCTAAATTCACACTGATGTGTTCCTTTTCCTTTGCCCCACACTTACATTCCCTGTCTTCCTAGAATTTGATCTTATTAACACACAGTTAATACTTCATTCCTTCATTAAGGCACATGCCTTTCATCTTCCTGATGGTCTTTGCGATAGCTTTGTGGGAACTTTAACAGGATAAAAGCCATTGTTGGAGGGAAGTATGGTTCAACAACAACAACAACAACAAAAGAAATAAAGAAAGAAAAGAAGAGAGAGAGAGAGATACAATTTCCTGGTTGTCTGTAGATTTTTTCAGAATGTGTGCATTCTAAAATGATTGGAAGATGTATGCTAAGGTGATATAATTCAAATTAAGTCTCCCTCAGTCATGTCAAAATTCATCATATCCATTACTCAGCCTCAGCAGCTGTTGGAATTTGGCATAGGTGTAGACGAGGAAGTGGTAGGTGATCATCTCATAGCAGATTTGAATACACGGTGTAGCCATGAATTACTAAATACCAAGATTTTCACTGTGCTGTCTCTTGGTGAGTCTCCCAAGTACCTAAAGACCCTAAGGTAGTTAGTGTCTGAGGCGGTATTGCTCTCCTTTGAACCCACATCCTGCCATTAGGTCCCCACAGGGGTAAACGGTTCCCTTCTCACTATACTGATGTGTATGAATTTGAGAATATCTCCATATGGGTCTTTACCTGTGTGCTTCACGCACACTCTGTGGCCATGGCAAGTAATGGCCAAGTTTGGAGCCTATGGCGCTAGTGAGTCCAAGGTCACAGGTTAAACGTCTGTGTAGACCCTAATGTAAACACTGAAGCTATTTATTTCTGAACAGTGATTTCTAATTTTGGTCAAAATATATCACAAATACATGACAAGAAGGACTATGAAGAAATGTGTGAAGATCACAGTGTCAGTACTGAGAAAGAACTTAGAAGACACTGAGCCTGACTCCCCATCAGTAACTGATGCCGACCAATATGTGTTTATATGACCAGGAGCTCTTTATTTTCCAAGTTAACCCATAACATGGTTGTCAGTAATGACTATAAGTTCTTCCTTAAGTAGAGTAAAAATATATTTCTTTTTAACCTATGTCAATGGGGCCAGAAAAATAAACAATTAAAAAAACAAGAGAAAACAAAACGCCAAAGCTAACTGTCTTTCACATGGCGATCAGTCAGTCCTTTCCATATCTAAGGATAACTACCATTGTTCCTTTGAATCTTATTTTTAATTTAAACATGCTTATTTCCTTCAAAAAGTATATATCCTGGTTTTTACATTTCAAATGCTCAGTAAATTCTTCTTGAAATCTTTGAGAGAATGAAGGAGATTGTGCCAAGAGAGACTAGAATAGTACAGGTCAGTTCTATCAGCTAGATTCAATAGATCTCTCAGTGAATGCTAAGATCACATCACCTTTCCTTTACAAGCCATGTGAACTTTTGAATCTCACTGGACTTACTTTTGCTAAAATTTGTGTCCTTTTAATTGTATTTCTGCTGAGACGTAGATAGTGTCCAAACTCATTTGTGTATTTCTTTACAGAGTGTGAAGGGCTACTGCATGTCTTAGGAAGGAACTTAGAAGAGTTCCCGCTTTCTGCTAAAAGAGACACAGCATAGATAAATATATACTGCTGTGCCCACTTTGGTATTTAGTCAAGGACACTTTACGATGTCCTCCCTCTGCCCGTGAGGAACTCAGGATTACTACAGGTGCACGTCATCTGGACTTTTAAACAAGTTCACTTTTCCTTTTTCTAACAGTCCGTGTGTGTGTGTGTCTGTGTGCATGTGTAAAGCATTCCATTCCAGTATGGTTAACATGACAAAAATCTGAATAATTGACCCATTTTTCCAAGTCTCATTGGCATGTATGAAGTTCTACTTCTCCTCTGTCCTCTCCTCACAGTTTTATTTTATCTGTTATGTATGTCCTATGTATAGAGGCGTCTGAGGTCACTTAGGACTTTTCCCCAAATGCTTTCTCCTTAAATGTACACACACAATGGTGAAGTGAGCAATTAGATGGTCCTGATTTTAAACCCTGTCTCTACCATTTGCTAGTGCTGACATTTTTATCAAGATTTAAATCAACTGAACCTCATTTAAAAAAAAATACTCTCTTGGAGATAATAATGACCCACCTCCAACAGAAATAGAGCATTGAAACAGACACCTTTCAAGTGCCTGGCAAATAGTAAGCATTCAATGAATGGTAATAAGATTCCTTTGATTATTGGTTTGTTATTGTGGTTTCTGTATTATATTTATCTTTTTAATGTGCTCCATTTGTAATTGATTTCACAACTTAATCCGGGCTTTTATTCATCTCCCCCTTTCATGTTCAAATTTATTTATGAGCATTATCAGCCAGTCTCAGGACAAATACATATAGCATCGGTATCTCATGAAATAATGTGCTTTATCTCCTCAAGGGTCTATCTTTCTGGTTTCATAAGGCATAGCTCAGAAATAAAAATCCCATTATGTGACATTAGCTCTTTAGCCAATTGGTCTCTCCTGGGAATCACCTATAATAATATTTTGACCACAAATTAGAAGAAAAAATATTAACAGAAATTTAGCTCAATATCTTCACTTTTCTGCCCCTGTTTTCAGAGTTTCAATATGCTTCTAAAATTTATTCTGTAGTCATCATTGTCTTCCTTGCCCCTGGAATAATTAGGAAGCAATAGTGTTTAGAGGATTTAATTTACTACATTCAAGCACGTGTTATGGAGAGACAACCTCTATATAGATCACCTTGGTCAGATCTGTGCAGAGAGAGCCACATCCATTGATGCCCTCCATTTATTATGGTGGTGTTCTTTGCAGACACAATTGCTATCTGATGTGTATTTACTAACAGTCCTGATTTATATACTGCAAGAGAGCTTCATATATTGTATGCCATTCTAGGGTTGCAAAGTTCCTTTTTCTTTGTATATGTTATCCCTTCTCCAAAATATATACTAGATCATTTATTTGAGAGGCAATCCATTTTACTTAACCAGCTTACCTTTTAACTCTTAGTTGATGGCTACACTTGATAACCATGAGTCTAAACTGTTTGAAAGAATCATGAATAACATTTATTGCATCTATTGAAATAAAATATTCTATAAATAATACTATAAGCATTAAACTATATAGCATATAACTATAATAATTGAATTGCAGTCAAACAAATCTAATTTTCCTACAGTTGTTATGAAGAATATTTGCCCCCACCAAAACTCACGTTGAAATTTAATTACCAGTGCAACAGTATTGGGAGGTGGGACCTAATGGGAGATATTTAAGATATGAGGACTTCATCCTCATGAATGGATGAATGCCAGCATAAAATGGGCTTTTAAGAGTGGGATCTCTCTCTGATCATTCTGCTAACTGCCATGTGTTGACATATCCAGAAGGCCCTTGCAAGATGCCAGCACCCTGATCTTGAATTTCCAAGCCTACAGAACAATGAGAAATAAATGTGTGGTGTTTATAAATTACTCAGTCTATGATACTCTGTTCTAGCATCACAAAATGAACCCAGACAATAAAATCAAATATACAGGGTGGTCATAAAGTTTGTGTGCAATTTAAAATTTCACACAAATTTTATGGACACTATGTGTGTGTGTGTAGTATACGAAGACATTTTTAAAAACACACATGTAATTTAGACCAGGAGCTGAAGCGGTAAGTGAGTTTTCTTCTTCAGTTATAATTAATGAACACTCTAAGAAGGGGGTTTCCTAACCATGCCTGTGTGTTTCCTGCACCTGTCCTGCTAGAGTAAGGCCTTTTCAGCACCACTGTGAGTAAAACAATGGCAACCAGAGGATTCAAAATGCAGTGAGAGGATAAAGAGAGGGAGAACCCAACCCCCAGAGGATGGTTTGGATTAATAGAAGTGGAGTTATTATTGCACAAACCAAAATCATGGAAAACTCAGGGGAGAGTCATACAGAAAATTAGGGTGAAAGGAAAGGCAGAGCGGGGAGGGTTATACAGGGCGATGGGGCTTGAAACCAAGGGCTGATCTCAAAGCAGAAGGAACTCTCAATGGAGCACATGCTCATTCAGGCTCCATACAAGTTTTCTTTGTCAACTATACCTCAATGAGCTGTTTTTAAAAAGCAAATTGAAACTTAAAATAGTAAATACAATGAAGTAGGGTAGGGGACACAGGAAGAGCAGACTGAGCCTAAGCTTTCTTTACTTCTGTTTTCCTTGTTTGACTTTATTTACCTTCAACTGTGTACAATAAACATAGATTACCGAGCAGAGCAATTACTCCTTTCTTGCCCCACTTATTTTGGGGAACATTTGTTCTCATCTCAGACTCGGAGGAGTTCCCGAGCCATCTCTGCTCTAAACTGGCCTTCACCAAATAAAGAGCATCTTCAGATGAGGGGTGTGTGATTGGGGGAAATACTTATCAATCTACACATTCTATAAGACAGCCCATGAAAAGATCTGAAGTGTGATTGTCTATTTAAGATACCTAAGGTATTAAGTTAGGGCCATTCAATGTTCATGTTAATTAGTGGTTAGGTTAATTAGTAAGCCTACGCAAGATGCTAAAGGAAATTTGGAAAAAAGAGAGAAAGAAAACAGAACGGTTCTGGTTTTTATATATCTGTAAGTCTGCTTACACAACTAATCAATTTTAGTCCTAGTGAAGGTTTGCTCACATCCATCAATCTGCAACCTAATTGGTGACAACAGTTGCTTCTCCTGTTCAGTATTCTGCTTTGGTTTGGACACTTGCAACTGAAAAATGAACCAACTGCACCACTGGAGACCTTCATTTGTCCTTCTTGATAGGAAAGACCTCAGTCATTTGGCTCCACGGCTAGTTATCCCTACCTGCACACTCGCAAATTTGATATTTAACAAAACTTAGTTATTTGGAAATTAGTACACAAGAAACACTTTTCTAGAACACTTTTGTAAAATTTCAGACTCGTAATCATTTCCTTAGTGTATACAATGGGAAATATTTTACTTAAAAAGATGAAATTGAGAGGCCGGTGCCTGTGGCTCAAGGAGTCGAGTGCTGACCCCGTATACCGGGGGTGATTGGTTCAAGTCTGGCCCTGGATAAAACTGCAAAAAAAAAAAAAAAAAAAAAAAAATTGAAATTGAGGTTAATATGATGCTATATATTTGTCATTTTTGTTACCAATATATATGATTTGAGCATAATGACCAGAAAATAATTGATGAATTGGTTGAAGATATTTATGATTTATCATTTATATGGCCATTGGGACATAAAAAACAAAAACAGCAGCATAATCATCAGTACAGTGATGCTATATATATATGTATATGTATATATATGTATATATTTGTTGTTATAAATGTATTAAATTGAAAGAAAATAATTAGTAGGAAAAAGTTTACATTCCCACAGAAGGAAAATTTTTACTTATACTACCAAAAAAAAAAATTAGTGTGATAATAGAAAACTTATACTGAATGTTTTATTTTAAACTTGGTAAGGTATTATCTTCTTCAAATGCAATATGCATAGCCTGAATAATCATTAATTATGAAACATTTAATAACTATAAAGATTTATAGAATCACTTCAAAATGTAATTTTTACAAATCTACATTTCCAAAATGGTACTTATAGGGGAAGTTTCTGGATCTTTTATTTTTTTGAAAATGCTCTACTCAGATATTGTCGAACTAAACTCCATGAGGAAAGTGAAATCAGAAATAAAAAGGAAAATGTTAAAGAAGATAGACGAAGCATTATGGTGACATAATAACCTCCAAATCTCAGTGGCTTGTAAGAACACAGGTTTATTTTTCATCCATGCAAAGCCTGCAGTGAGTTAGGTGACTTTCAGAGCCACTGTCCTCCGTGTGGTCGCTCAACAACAAGAAACACTTCCATCTAGACTGTAGATTCTAGAGGATGAAAGCAGAGAGCTGGAGAATGATACATTGGCTCTTAAATGCCTCAGGCCAGAAGTGTCACATGCCACTCCTGCTCATAATTCATGGGTCTGACCTAGTCACACTGCTCTCCTGTCTACATGGCGCCTAACCCACACTGTTATTTAGTGAGTGGTGACTGTCTCTGCCATGATGACTTAACGTATAGGCTACTTTTTAAAATGTAATTTTTTTTTCTTTTTTTGAGACAGAGTCTCACTATGTCACCCTCAGTATAGTGCTATAGCGTCGCAGCTCACAGCAACCTCTAACTCTTGGGCTTAAGCAATTCTCTTGCCTCAGCCTCCCAAGTAGCTGGGACTACAGGTACTTGCCACAATGCCCGGGCTATTTTTTGTTGCTGTTGTTTAGCTGGCCTGGGCCAGGCTCAAACCTTTCACCTTCAGTATATGTGGCTGATGCTGTAACCACTGTGCTACAGGTGCTGAGCCTGAAAATGTAATTTATAAGGAATATTTTTGAAGTACACATTAAGATAATTTTATCTTTAGTGTTTATATATGCAAGAATCAGATTATGCATTGATATATTCTAGTGTACTAGTGTATCTGGTTGCTAAGAAAAAAAAAAAAAAGGTTGCATCATGATCTCTTTCCTTGCCACGTCTCCCTGGCCTTCTAGTACAGGGTCTGTGTCAATATTTGATAGTCCCGAACTACCCCTCATAAAACATAAGCAATTTGGGGGATATCTTTTGTTCCATAAAGGAGACACTAGTCTGATAATTATAGGAACAGTCTCATACGTGGGTAGGTTTCTCCGGGGACTCAGCTCACGTTCATCTTGCCTGCGTGTGCTCTGAGCCCCACCTCCATCGTGGCCCTCTGTTTGCTGCCGTCCTGCTTTCCTCATGGTGTGACTGTCACTCTCTAAGCCGCAGATATGCTGCTGCTTCAGGACAGATGAAAGCTCACAATCCCAGGTCACATCCACCCAGCTTAGTGACTCCAGCAGAGAAATTGAGCAATGTTTCAGCTCCTGGGAATCCTGAGAGGTCCTGCTTGAGTTTCATTTCCTAAGTTGTAACCATTCCCTGTTGCCATAGGAATGTGGTCCTGATGAAAGGCTTGGAACCCACGACTACCCTCTGTGGTGAGTGGGTTGCTCAATATCTCCACTGGAACAATGTGGGATGGGGGGCAAAGAACTCTTCCAAGAGGAGCAGATAGGCCCCTTCAACTGCTGCCCCCTGCATCGTGGTTAGCTTATGTCTACTCTTCCAATGCTGTGTTCAAATTAGACACCCCAAACATATATCATAAAGTATATTTAGTCAGCAGCCTTTTTATGTCTTTACTTTTTTAATGGATTAAATAAGCTACTAAATAAGTTTCAGTCCCAGAGTTTTGAGCATTTCCAGATCTCTTGCCAAGAATAACTCATAAGAAATAAGAATCAGACTATGTAATCACTTTAAAACACTATGAATCTGCAAGAGTTTTTCTAACAGTCTCAGTACACGAACCAGTGTTGTTGTTGTTGTTGTTGTTGTTTTTCTGTCAGTATTTTGCTAAATTTTCTTTTCAAGTCAAGTGCAATTATTCTCATTTTCCCTTTGAAATGGGTATTTTTTGTAAATGCCATAGTAGACACTCTTTTGTATTAAAAAGAGAATGTCTACAATCGAGTCTGTGTCTGACACTTTAAGCAGACAATTTTAGACATTTCTTTCTCTCTTGTCCTGAAAACAGATCCCATAGGAGGGCTTCTAAACTATGTTTGGTTTGACTGTACTCCCTTGCACACCTGTCAAACGGCTACCTTACTATGCTGTTACTTAGCTTGTAGCTGTAGGAATGTCTGTGCCTTTAGCGGGTATACCATTAAAGGGCAGGTAGATGTTTTCCATTTTCTTCTATTCCCAAGTAATAACCAAAGAAGAAGTCTATTTTATTTTTTCATTCCTGGCATGAACATTCCCCGCTTTTGCTGCCCAAATGTATCAAGACAAATCACTTACTCTTATAATGATAGGTTCTCTTCCACAAAGAGAAAGAGTATGTAATTAATTCCAACAGGCATGTGGTAACTGTAATCAGTCCAGCTTGATGCTGGTTTTGCTCAATAAAATCGTATCTAGTATCAAGCCCTGCAAATGCTTTATGAGCACCTGAATTTGCTGGGTGTTAATCTTTCCTATAACAGGCACTCTGCCACTGTGCCCAAGTCCTCCTGGCTGATTAAAATCCATACTGTTATGACTGTTAACCTGTACAGACCTTCCATCAACTCTTTGTGGACTACACTGACACTCATTCTTCCTTTTAGCATCCTTCATCGACTGTCATAGTCTTAGACAGCACTTGTCAGCCTGCCTGAACCTGCTCTAACTTGGGATTGGGATCTCCTAATAAGTTTGCCAGGTCTCCAGAATATGCCCAACTGGTTTAAAAGTTATCCACGTCCCTGATGACAAGTGCTTACCCTCTTTAGTCTGTCTTTTACTCACTGTTATTTATAATAAACGCCACTGCTACTGACCTGCCAGCCTCCCCCTTTTCCTATTATTTACTTTTCCTTTTTTTTTTTTTTTTTTTTTGTTCCACCGACTGCCACTTTAAAGGTTTCAACTCATCAGCTAGTCTCGGTATATAAGGTGTCGTTGGGGGTCTTGATCCATCTCAGCTGTGATCATTTGAGGAGACTGATATGTGAGAAATATTTTTGTTTCCCTTGCCAACTATATCTCTGTCTGCAAATTCTGGAAATGTGATGGCTCCTTTGATTATTCTGAGTTCTAAAAAAATCATTTTCTACTTCTGTATTTAACAAATCTGTAGAATTAAAGTACTAGCATTTACTTTTATAACTACCCTGTAGTTAAAAGCAAGTAATCTATGAAGAACTTTTGGGAATCAAATTCATAAGTATATGACATGAGTATGTAGTCTAAACATTATTCAAATAAGTACATAATTACTGGTTGGATGTAAACATAATAGAAACATTCAAAAACTTTTAAGATTACAGGACAGTACTAAAAATGATTTTTAAAGGGTCAGAAAAATTAAACATCATGGGTAAAATAGTGAGGGAAAGTGTAACAAATGACAACTTAATAGTCCACAAAATATGCAACATTTATACCATGGTAATTTGACATTCTACAATTAAAATTGAGTCAAATCCCCTTTGGGTTAATATAGTACTTCATGATTTATCTTATAATGCATGAAGAGCTATATAAGAAAGACCTCCTGAAATGACTAGCAGAAACTGAGCCTCTGCTATAAAATAATTGGTCACACTTATTCACACCTATTACTATGTGCCAAACACTCTTCTTAGTATTTTGCATGCAATAAACTGACTGAATATTTTCACTGAGTATTTTCCATGCTTTGTCTTCCTTGCTACTTTTATTTCCCAAATATTCTGTTTTGATCCCTGACCTTTCCTTGAAGCACCAGATCTAGAGTTAGGTCCTCAGAGGAAGAGTGCTGCCCAGCTGTGCTAGATCTTATCAGTCATACATGCTACTCTTCCAGAAATTGTAAGAGGAACTCAAAACCAAAAGCAAATGTTGCCATAGGGGTAAGGGCCTTTGCTGGGTGACTCTCAGGAAGGAAGGAGAAAGTCCCTTCTTTTTTCTTCTTTTTTTTACTCCCTCTAGTACTTTCTACTCACAGAAAACAGTGAAAATCCACTTAGCAAGAAGAAACAGATATGTCGAATATAAGAAGGTCAAACTCATAGAAATAGTAGAATGGTGGTTACCAGGGGCTGAGGAAGTAGGGATAGAGGGATAAGGGGAAATGGTGATCAGAGGGCACACGGCATTTAGACAGGAGGAGCAGTTTCTGCAGGCTTTGAGGTCCCGTTTCACAGCAGGTGGCTATAGTTACCAATAATGTGTTGAATATTTCAAAATGGCTAAAAGAGTTAATTTTCAATGTCCTCCTTACAAAGAAATGACAGGTAATGGATATGTTAATTAGCCTGATCTGATTATTTCACAAGGTAATACATGTAATGAAATATCATTTGTACCCCCAAATATATGCAATTATTTTTGGTTTGATTTTATTTTTAATCAACAAATAATAGGTGTTGATTGAAACACCAGAACTGTTCTTCGATCTGACTGGCGAGTGTTCCTCTTCCCTTGTCCACCTCCCTCTCCCCATCCCCTGATATTCATCATTCCACTCTGCACTTCTGAGTTCTGAGTTCAAAATTGTTTAGATTCCTTGTGAGATCATACAATATTTGTCTCTCTGTGTCTGCTTTATTTCTCTTAACATAACGTCCTCCAGGTTCATCCATGCTATTGAAAATGACAGATATTCCTGGTGTTTTTTTAAGGCTAAATAGCATTCCATTGTGTGTCTATAGAACATTTGTTTAATCCATTTGTCTCTTGACAGACACTTGGGTTGATTTCTTACCTTGGCTATTTTTAATAATGATTCAATGAACATGGGAGTGCAGACATCCATTCAGCATACTGGACTATACCTAGTAGTGGGATTGCTGGATCATGTGGTGATTCTATCTTTTTTTTTTTTTTTTGAGAAACCTCCATAGTGTTTTCTAGAATGGCTATCCTTTTTCTCCATATCATCACCAACATTTATCTTTAATCTTTTTGATAGTAGCTAATTTAACAGGTATAATGTGATAGCTCATGAAAAATAAAACTTAAGAGAAAGAAGACATGTAGTTTAGGGACCCTGCCTAAGCATCACAAGCTGGAGTACATAGAAGAGTAGATTTGGAGGGATGCAGATTTGGAGAGTGTTGTTGAGAGACAACAAATTCATATCCTGAAAAGACAGTAAATCTGAGCTCTGAGTAAACGTCTTATAAATGGTCTGAAAGGAGAGCAGTCTATATGTTTTTTTAAACCAGGGACTTTTTGCATTTGTATTCTTCCCATGATTTTCTATTTTATGGCAATAGTAAATGTAGGAGAAATTCACTATAGGTCAATAACTTTGATTTCTTCTAATTAACAAGTTACTTCCATCAGTTAATGCAAGATAAATACCTAATTTATGACCCATAATCAAATTTCACATGATGAAAGGCCTAATTTGACACTGCAGCTACATCATGTCCATTAGAGCTTGTCTTTACAGATACTGCCAATGAAACCTGCAGAACCCAGCAGAAGTATGGTGGGAAAGTGAAAAAGTAAATTATGATACCTAATACAAATCCCCAGTTCATTAATCAGACAAAACAATACAGCCAGGCAGCAATTCCACACCCTGTCACCCCCTCCACCCTTTTCTGGAGATGCAGTGTCTCCATGTGGGTGACTGTGCTCTGCAGAGCCGGTGGGGGGTCATGCCAGAAAGGAGCTTCCATGATGTCAAAGTAGAAACCTGGAAACCAGGTGCTTCTACCAAAGGTTTCCACCAAGTCTCAGGAGGTCAAAGGGCTAATGCTCCTGCTTTGGGGATCCTGAGGAGGATTATGCTTCTTTTTAACCCTCGATATCATCTTCCTTTATTTGATGCAATACAGTTCAACATGCATGTGCAATCAAGGGTTTTTTTTTTTTTTCTAGTTTATAAGACAAAATATTCTAGGTATAAATATAGCAGAACAACTCAGTTTCTTAAATTTGCTCAACTTCAATATGCAAAACTGCCCCTCCCTATCCACAGTTCTCCCATGTCTTTTGGTAAATTCAGAGAATTTTTATGATCTCAGAGTCCACTTGTCATCATGAAATCCTCTAACGCTTAGAGACCTGGGCCTGACTTCCTTAACTTCCCAGAATCTGTCCCATGTCTTTTCTGAGAGTTTTCAGGACCAAAGGTTTCTTTGTCTTAGTCTTGATTTTCTGGTCCTCATCTAGAAGTGCACTGCTGTTGCACTCTGATGGTTCCCTCGAACTTTGCTTTCCATTCGAGCAGGAGGACCCCACCTGCACTCTGCTGATAAATGCACCTTGGGGCTGATATGCTGATTTCCCACTGCTGCCTCCCTGCCATAATAGGGCACCACAGCATTGTAGGGCTCTTGTCTATCATTGAAAATTCACATTTGGGTTAGTACGTGCAGCTTTAACACAATGTCATGATGAAAACACTTATCTCCCAATTGCAGAACAATTGCATTCTCCTCAGTGGGAATAAAAATCATTCCATCCAGAAGAATTTTCAGAAGTTAAACCAATTCCTGCAATGTTATAATGACATTAATGGGGCCAGGGCATCAACAGGCCAAGGAGAACGTCCAGCCAGGGCACTTTCAACTGAGCCTCAATTCTAATATTATTTCTAACGTAGCTACATACATAGTTGGCTGTTTGATGAGAATAGCCACTTAATCCCTCTGTAGAAATTAGTAACTTCAGCCAGATGAAGCTTAAAATGCCAAGTTAGATGTCAGTGTGCTAATCAGAAGAACTGGATTTGGGAGACAGATATGCCCAGGGCTGGAGGGGTGGCTCTGTATCCACTGAAATATGCTGTTTTACCATAAGCAGCTTGTTTAGATGTGCTACACCCAAGCTTTTATCATATTGAAAGGTTTTAAAGGTTCTGTGAAAATAAATAAGATAGCAAAAGTAAACTTAAAAGCACAGAACAATACACAGAATAATAATTGGTAACATTTTCCACATGTGCCTCCATCATCTTTCCAGAAACTGCCACAGATATTGGGGGAAAGCTGCCTCTATGGTACTCTGCACTCTATCCATGTGCTGAAATTGGCCCATAATCTATGCCCAGCACTTATCAATTCCTTCTATATGCATGGGATTTAACATTACTTATATCGTCCTTTCCCAATGAAGATAATGCTGCTGCCAAAGCGATGAAAATTGGTTCTTTGGGCACCAGAAGAAAAAATAAAACCCACTCACTTTATGAATAAAGCACAGATACGAATTCAGTACATAAAGATATATGCAGTCTATTTGTGGTATCTAATTTTTATTGAGAGGAGATTAGGAAAAATGCCTAAAAAAGACTTGAGGGGGTAATATGAAAAAGCAGTCAAGAAACCATGTTCTGTTTAATTTCAGCACCCCAAATTCTCCTGCAACCACCCTATTTGGTCTACAACCGAAATACTAGAGGTGAAACAACTTGTCCAAGGCCACAGAATTAGTGAGTGTTAATCCCATAATACAAGTGAAACAAACCTGTTTTAGAGGGAGATGTCAACAACTTATAGACATTACAGTAAAAAGCAATGGCAAAAAAACTGGCTTCAAGGAAACTTTCCTCATTCAGAAAAGTCTATTAGCATCTAAGTCAGGGGTGTCCAACCTTTTTTTCTCTGCTCCACATTGGAAAGATAAGAGTTGTCTTGGGCCACACGTGAAATACATAAACACAAACAAAAGCCAATTAGCTAATAAAAGGAAAAGGTCCACGCGTGCTTTTCATGATATCAAACACTACAGATAAGCAAAAGAAGTCCTCACAAAATCAAGATGCAGCCCATGGGCCATGGGTTAGACACCCCTGGTGGAAGTAACAGATGTGCCTTGGTTTCACAGGAGTGGAACTATTGAAACCTTTGGATCAAAAATCTGATGACCCTTCCTGTAAAAGTATAAATGGAGCTACCCATACTTCCTGTCATGGAACAATCAAGAGGCTGGAGATTTAGTTCTACCTGTGCTAAGAATGTGTGAAATGTCACTTAATGTACCTAGACCTCATTTCTCTAATCCATAAAATCTGTAAATTATCTTTCTTCCCTCCCTTCCTTTTTTTCTTCCTGGTATCAAAATTCCTTTTCAATATAAAATCTTTTTGAGACTCTAAATATAAAATAGAGGAGACAGGGCTCCGGTCATAGACATTTTGGGTGTAATAGCAAACCCACCTGAGCCTTCCTTAAGGGGCTAAGAACACTAAAGGTTATGGAATCCAGTTAGAAGACAACTGAATTCAGTCTCTTCAGTGTTGAATCGTTGGATCTGGACTTCAATTCTGAAATAGCTATGAGAGTTTGACAAACGTTAATGTGCACAGTTTTGCCATCATGCAAGTATGCCTAGTAAGAGATTGGATATTTTAGTCAGTACACCAATGAGTTTTATTGACACACACGTGCACACACACACACACACACACACACATTTAAATATGGGCTAAGAAGCAAAATAATATGAGTGAATTTATTTGTTCATGAGTCGTTCCTAACAGTTGTCATCTGAACAGGCTGGGATGATCTTCATACTAATGTTTTGAGTATATTAATATAACCAAATTATATTGCTTACTAACACAACCTTAGTTGTGTGACTGAATCACTAATGTTTTATACTAATGTTTTGAGTATATTAATATAACCAAATTATATTGCTTACTAACACAACCTTAGTTGTGTGACTGAATCAGGAACTAATTTAAAACTTACTACTCAGCAGGCACTGTTTATCCATATGCTGTTTTCTTTGAGTTGGAAAACCCAACTAGTATTATACTACTTTTGAGTTCCTGGGTAGTTGGTTTCTATGCTAGTGTCAAACTTAGAATGAAAAATTGTCAAGACTCCATGATCCTTTTTGATGTGTCAAACCTATTTTGATTGTTGTACAATCATAAAGTGCAGTCTTAGTAGCAACATCCCTCAATTAATGGATTTTAGTCTATATACCTCAAATAATTCTAAAATACTTAGATCTTCTCCATTACTAGTTACAATTCTGGTCTCTGACTTTGCCAGTTAATTAAAGAGCCAACTTGAACTTGCTGAGCTGACTCTACGCAGTTTTCTATTCTAAACACCTTCTTCACTGATTTCTGTGTTGGAGCACATGTGTTTTTGGAGGACTCACTAGGTCATGCTGTGGAGTTGTCATATTCTTACTTTCTGGACCCATTAGCCTTGGACCACAATCTCTGCTCTAGTGCTATAGCACCATTTGCAAATACTTTTATTATTAATGGGCTATGTCCAGTTGAAAGAATAGTTTTATAGTATAAAAAGGTTGTGTTTGTGTTTGTTTAATTGATTTTTAATTTAATGTTTTCGGTGTTATAAAAATTCCATTAGTAAGTGCTCACAGGAAATTATCTGTGCTGTGAACTTAATTGAGCATGTTTTCAACAGCAGTCATCTATTTTAACCAAGTGCGTAGTGTTACATTTCCCAGTGTTCAGTTGTTTTCAAAAGTAGTGTGTTTTATATATTCTTAAGTATTCCATTTTGTGATTTTAGTAACTTAGGCTGGCAGAGTATCAGCACGTTGTCCAGGAAAGTGCAATTTGAAATTCTGCATTTTTAATCCGTGGCAGTGGCATCCAAATGTATAATTCGATTCTTGAAGCCTTGAAGTAGTGTTTTCCTTTCTTTCTGTCTTTGTGTGTGTATGTGTGGTATACGTGTGTGTGTGAGATGCACTAGGGGATGCACTAGGGGATGTTTGAAATAAAAAGAAAACAAAGTCAATATGTATTTACGTGTCTTCCCCAAGCATTTCCTCCAGCAGTTCCTCTATGTGCTACAAGCAATTGCTGTGCTACTTCCCTATGCTATGGATTCATAGTTTAATGATGCTGTTTGTTTAAACGGATAAAAACATAAATTATGAACACAAATTCTTAAGTTTTTTGTAAGTTTTTATGATGTGATAGATGATAGGATTATGAAAGGTGGCCTAAGCTCACTAAAAAAAGTGTGTGACCCTGGCAATTAAGCTGCATATATGGTTTGTGCATATTCTCAAAGACTGTTTGAAATGATGTTTAGTTTACATAATAGTAAGTACAATATGCATCGATTTGAGCTAATAGTGAGAGACCATCTTTATAAAACGAAGGCAACTCACACCACTTCCATCAAGAGACTTGTTAGTGTATGAGAAATGCAATCATGGTACTGTCTCCCTGTAGATTCTAAACCATTTGGAAAATGAATATGGAGTTATAAATAAATGAGAAAATGATCATCTTCATTACTGGTAAATATGTGTTGGAATGCACAGCTTGGATTAGATTGCTGAACTCTGGCTTCCTAACACCCCGTGCTCCTCAGCGTAGTGGCCATAGAGTGTGGTTCTTAAGACTGATTATCGGAGTGGGAAGGAACAGCTCTGCAGGGCTGAGACTCCCTGCCAGTCATGCCCAGGGAAGCTGCCCCTCATGACAGCAGTAGCAGACAGGAGAATGTGCTCCCACAGCCAGCCAATTGCAAAAAGAGCACAGTGGCGGGGAGGAACCACAATGTGCATGCTCAGTGCCTTTCTGACCAATCAGATAAATCACTCCCCCTTCCAGAGGGAACCATAACGGATGCCAGGGTAGGAGATAGATTAGGGACACCTCCATATAGGGTTGGTAGTGGAAAACTCTAAGGCTGCCATTATTACTCCAACTTAGAAAATGAGCAAACAACCTGATGGAGATTAGGGACTCTGCCAAGGTCACAGCTACTCACAAAGAGCCAAGTCTCAGACGTTCCACTCAGCGAGGCTGCCTCGGTCAAAGGCAGCACAGTTATGAACCTGCCCTTCTGCACCGATCTGCTCATTTCCTTCTCACAGAGAGGCTGCTGTAGAATTTTTCTACAGCTCGGATCTGTTTTGTGCTAAAATCTGTTGTTACATTTATCAGGGAAAGATAATAATAACTCTCTTAGCACGCCCGGTGAGTCTTTTGGTACATGCTCATCACTTCTTTATCTAGGGGAAATTCCACTCAGCTTCTCCTTAGCTCCCTAGTCACTGTCCTCTGCTCTGCTTCCCCCTCTAACTTTGCCCTTTCTCATCAGTGGGGGACACTCTGCGCTCTGCTTTTGGACAATGACCATCTCTCCTGCTGTTAGTCCTGCTGCTGCATTTGTAACATAGCCCCTGGCTCTTGGCTCTTAAAGTTGAAGCCTTTTTAACCTACACATTCCCCCTTAAATACATTAAGATCAATTAAGATCATTAACAACATTATCATCAACAACAACAACAACAACAACAAACAGGAGATGGGATTTTATAGTACAACAGTTTTATTAGATGAAAATATTTTATGCATTCTACTCTCTAATATTAATAAAAACAAATAAGCAAACAAAACTGAAAAAAACAAAAAATCCTCAACAACCTTCTCTAGCAAAATCAATAAATAAACCTTCCCAGTGTCCTTTCCCCCTCCACACACATGGTGCCCATTATGATGTTTAATATTTATCCTAGCAAAAATTTGTATTTAATGGACTTGGAGAAGCTTTCCAGGCAATATTCAAATGTGTTTATCATGTGTTCATTTGTGATTTCTGCTTATGTTATTATTTTGATTGTACACCAGCTCTACCAAGGAAAAGAGGTCAACCTGACAAAAGTACTTAATTTTGAAACTGATGTGTTACATATACCTCTCTGTAACTTTACCTATATCTTTATCTATCAAATCAGTGACTGAGAGAGAATAAAAATACCCAAGTTCAAAACTGGGTATTTCATATCTAATTTTTATAAAAACAATTGCATTTAGTTAAATATCACCATATACTGGTTGTGACACAACCATGTTAATGTAGAACTGTCCTGAGATGAAGCAGCCAGAACAAAGCTTTAGGAGACAGAAAGCCTGGAATGGAGGTCACCTTGCCACGTGATCATGGCTCTGTGCAAGTCAGTAATCCCTTTTCCATCTCACATGTCCTTATGGATGAAGTATGAATCATAAGACTGAGCTCACTGGTTGTGCTGGGATTAAGTTAAAATAAAATGATGAACGTAAAGTTCCTAGCAAAGTCCCTGGCACCTAAAAAGTTCCTCATGAATGTTAATGCTATAATTATTCCATTTTTAATTCCTAATTAATATTATGCAGTGAAAGAAAGGGTGGTTTGCTCTATTATTCCTCTCTGAAGTCCATTCCCTATTTAGACACTGATTCAAAGGGACAAACAATTGAGGAAATCGTCTTGTGAAAACATATATAATCAGTATGAATGATTAAAATGTTCTAAAATGTATTGAAGGCTAGACTAGAAACAGTGAGATACTTTTCACACCCACATATTTATCTTATATTCCTAATTTCCAAATACCATCTCATTGTATTCTTTTAATGACACTTCCTATTGTTAACTTTATATTAAAAATAAGACACCTGTGGCTTAAAAAAAAGATAAAATA
>NW_003852432.1:2733193-2734620 GCF_000181295.1 Otolemur garnettii
AGAAGAATAGTATAACTTTGGACTTGAGTGATCCAAAGATATATTTACATCTTGATTCTGTTATGAATTAACTGTGTAGCCTTGGACATATTACTTAACCTCTTTAAATTAATATTTTCTTCTTAAAGTGGGAGCCTATCAGGATCACCACAGAATTACAAAACATCTATGTGAGAGTATACCATGCACTACAGGCAAGATAAAAGATGGTGATTATCTGGGTTTGGGTTTCCCTGAAAACAGAAGTCTAAGACAAAGACTCTAATACAGGGAGTTGATTTGGGAGGAAATACCAGCAAGTGGGAGGAAAGGAACATGGTGACTGAGATAGAGAAGAAAGAAGAGTTGTATATGGAAATGGTTAGAGTCCAGGTGGACTCCATTCTACTGAGACTCCTGCAAAGGTAGAGATTACCTCCCTCCCCTAGCCATCCACCTAAAGAGTAGGAGGCCAGAGAATATGTCACAGTTTGTATTCTAAAGGATTTCTTTCTTCTAATTTCATTTTAAGAGATAAGCTACATGCTTCATTATACTCTTTGTTGGTCAAGATATTGTGATTATTAAAGCTCCCCTCGGTTTGTCCTTACACTGTTAAGAATTCAGGATTTGGGACAGTGCCTGTGGCTCAAAGGAGTAAGGTGCCAGCCCCATATGTGGGAGGTGGAGAGTTCAAACCCAGCCCCGGACAAAAACTGCAAAAAAAAAAAAAGAAGTCAGGATTTGTATACAAGATAGAAGACTTTGTTCAACAGAATACACTAATATTTTCAAGAGAGTGGTGGTCAGCATGGGAGAAGAAGGCACTTACCAGGGCCCTTGTTAAAGTAAGGAGGGTGGTCACATTAGACTTGGATAGGAGGAAGAAGAGGAGTTAAACAGAATCTTGGTAGCACAGCATATTGGGAAAGGTATTAGGTGTTAGTCAGAATCCTCCACTGAAACAGAACCAATAGGTTAGGTATATAAAAGAATACTAATTATAAGAGACTAAGAAATCCTACCATCTATTATCTATAAGAATGAGATCCAGGAAGGCCCATGGCCAATGGTGTAACTTCCAGTCTCAGGCCAAAGGCCTGAGAACTACAGGAGTTAAGGGAGGACTGGTATAAGTCCCACACTGAAGCTGGGGCAGCACTGGTATAGGTCCTGGAGTCCAAAAGCCTGAGATCCAGGAGCTCTGATATGCTAAGAAGGAGATGATAAATATCCTGATTTAGGAAAAGAGAAAGAGAGAGAGAGAGAGAGAGAGAGAGAGGGAGGGAGAGAGAGAAGGAATTTGCCCTTTCTCCACCTTTTTTGTTTTTGTTCTATTTGTTCCTTAATGTGTTACAAGGTGCTCATCCACATTGCTAAGTGTGGATTATTTTTACTCAGTCTGCTGATTCAAGTGCTAATCTTTGGTGGAAACATCCTCTCAGGCA
>NW_003852432.1:2740145-2759665 GCF_000181295.1 Otolemur garnettii
CATTCACAGGTAGTCCCAGCTATGCAGTAGGCCTAGGTAGGAGAATCAGGTGAGCAAGGAGTTCAAGAATAGCCTGAGCAGCATAGTTCTACCCCATCTATCACAAATAAAAATAAAAATAAACTAAATACGCCTTTATTTTCCAACTATGTTACTTGTGTGAGGCTAGATTTTCATTATATACTTCAACAAAAACAACTTACAGGTTGAATCTAGAAAACAATATAAGAATCCAATTATTTTCTATTAGGCCAATGATTAAAGATATTTGGAAAACTGTGGAAAACAAAAACCCACTCCTTAATAATGCTTTGCTTTGAAAAAATAGTTATTTTTCATAAAAGGTATCACTTTATACACATATAAGGGGCTTGCTATTGTCATTTTAAATTCATCAGTCATTTTTTAATGTCCTAGTTTTAATTTTGAATATTAAAAATATTTTAAATAAAATACATATTTAAATAAATATTTTATATGAAATAAATATTTTCAGACATAACCCACATAACCCAAAGCACTCAGCTACCTTCAATTATTGGTAAGATTGTGAAGGGATTTGAGGGCCAAAAAGATTGAGGACTGTTAATTAGGCAGAAGAGTAACCAGGGAAGATTTTTGAATCTTAATTTTGTTTCCCCTGCACATAGCCTCTGTACTACAATTGAGAGCTCTGGCTTTAATTCTTGTTTAAATATTCTCGAAGACCAAGCTCGTTAACTCTCTGTAACGCTTCTTCTAAAAGCCTCCTTTGCTTGCTTTCTCAGACACAATCATCATTGCACATAAAGCAGTTATATATGGGAACTGAGGACACACCTCACTATGCTATTTGGTTTCTGTTCCTTCCAGCCTTAGCTGTGTTCTTTCGCTTGCCTGGAAAATTCTTCAGGTTTTTTTTGTTTGTTTGTTTTTTGCAGTGGGTGTGGGTGTGTGTAGCTATAGCTGACAAGGTTTCTCCTGGGAAACTAGAGCTGAACTCTCCATCATGTGTTACTGCATATTATGACACTCCGGTTTCTGTATCCATCTTCCCCCGTGTTTGCTAAGTTTCTTGAGGACAGAAATTTTGTGCTTGATACACAGTAGCACTTAAAAATGCTTGTTTTATTGAAATTCTCTTGCTTAATAGTGCTTGCATATAAATGTCTGTTTAATAAATGATATAATGAAAATACTAGTGAGGAGTGTTTGTCTGGTAACTAGGAATACCTTCAAGTCAAAAAGATCAACAGTACAATTTAAGAACAATCCTGATAACAGGATAAAACCAGTCCACAAATCAAACTCACTTGTCCTCCTTGTTGACATGTAGACTGAGCGACAATATCAAGTGTTTTTTCCAAACTGGAAAAACTTTAAGGTTTTTTACCTTAGAATTGAAAACAATGTAACCTAAAATTTATACCTTCATGTTAATTTGAAATTAAAAAAAATACAATAAACAGTTTTGACAAAAACTTTCAATATTAGTTCCATGCAAACCCAGCCTTACTCAGCGTTCCAAAATGGGAGCCAATCATTTAACATTTTAAAGGCACATTTGTTTTATGCAGGGCAACTCTTAACATTTTAAGGTCATTGTTGCAAACCTGATGGCATGAATATCCGTGCAAAAGCCTTTAATAAAATAAAATTGGGATTCTTTTAACATAAGGATTCAGCATAACTTTCTAAAAATAGTATTTTGCCAACATTTACATAATGAATACATTGAATTTAATTTCTTGTTTGCATTAAATGTGGCCTTTGAGTCATAGTTGCATTTTAAAATGGGAGCCCTTTCTTACAAATGTGGTCATTGCCCTGCAATGACCGACTCAATTTATCTGGACGTAAGAAACACATTTTCCTACAGGAATGATAGATAAGCACTTATTATGGATATTTCTGCATTAATGCTATTGCAACGCATGCTAAGCGCTCTAAGGACCTGGTGATTATTTGCTTTTCTAGGTGTCATTCCATTTCAGCGATTCCCTTAGTCATAACGTAAGGGTATTAGCATACCGCGTGGGTTGAGTTTGCACAGCTGTCCTTGCCAAGGGCTGCCCTGCAGTTGCTCCATCACTGGCGTAACCAGCTGTTACTTATTTAAAGCCTCCATCATTTTGTATGACAGAGTAACTTAATTATGCCCTGCTTTGGAGATGTTAAATGAAATTATCTTCAAAACAAGTGCACTTCATTTAATATTTTTCTCCATCAAGTGCTTGAACTGTGACATTTACATCATGAGCGCTAAGTAACCAAATGCTTTATAAATTGACGCTTTCTGATAGGGTAATTATTATTGAAGCAGAGCACTAAAGTACCTGTGATAAAAATTATAGTGGCTAAAGCTCAAGTCTAGTCATAAGAGTTTTGGAAAGATGAAAATTGAATAAACAACATATTGTAGTTATCTGTACTCTTGGACCAGTCACATTTTGTTTTTCTAGTTTGGGCTAAGGACATCTTAGTGGAAGTGGAATATCCTTCAGGATATCATAAAAATGTCTTCATTGAGTTATGAGCAGAAAAGGCAGAAAGGCAGGCACGCAAGTGGGCAGAGGGGAAGACAGTTAAGGACGTGGGGGAGAAGGAATAGGGGAAAGGAGGGAAAGAAGAAAAGGAGGAGGAAGAGAAAGATGGAGGGGGAAAAGAAGAAAGAAAAAAAAATATGTAGTGGGTACTAATTCTAAGTTTTGTTTCATTAAATTTTAATTTTAGTTAAATTTTAACTTTAACACAAAATTTACCATTTTAACCATTTTTGACTATACTTTGGTGGTAAGTTCATTATATTCTTGTGCAATAATCTCCATCTTCCATTTCCACGACTCTTTGCACCTTGGAAAACTGAAACTCTGTGCCCATTAAACAGTATCTCTTCATGTCCTCTTCACCCAGAAAAATGATAACGGCAGATTTACTTGGTTTAGGATTTTTCATTACTGTAGGTGTTTCAGTCTTTGGTCGTGACTTGAGTATTTCACATAGCATACTGTCTTCCAAGTTCATCTACATCAGAGCATGGGACAGAATTTCCTTTCTTTGTAAAGCTGAATAATACATGTATTCCATACATACATGTATGTATGTATCCCACATTTTGCTCATTCATCTATCAGTGAACACTCGAGTGGCTTCTAGGTCTCAGCTGTTGCGAGTAATGCTACTATGAACTTGTGCTTATAAACGTCTCTTCAAGGCCCTGCTTTTAATTCTTTGTGGCACATATTATGAAGTGGAATTGTTGGATCATACTGTAATTCTATTTTTCATTTTTTTTTTTTTTTTGCAATTTTTGGCCGGGGCTGGGTTGAACCCGCCACCTCAAGCATATGGGGCCAGCGCTGTACTCCTTTGAGCTACAAGTGATGCCTCTATTTTTCATTTTTTAGGAAACACTCAACTATTTTCCACAGCAACTTTTCCATTTCACACTCCCACCTACAGTGCACAACTTCTGTTGACTCAGATTATGGTAATTTGTGTGGACAATCATAAGAAACTAATACCATATTCTAAATAACTCCAGGTGGAAAAAATTTTGAAGTTTCTTTTTATTCTCTTCCTCCCTGCCTTCCTCCTCCTCCTTCTACTCTCTCTCTTTTTCTAGCTTATTGAGGTATAATAAACAAGTATATATGTTTAAGGCATGCAACATGATCAACCTGCACACTGTGAACTGATTACCACAATCAAGTAAATTAGTTTATCCATCACCTCACACTGTTATCTTTTTGTTTGTTCACTTGGTAAGAACAAAGGTTTAAGGTCTACTCTCTTAGCCAGTGTCAAGCATACAACACAGTATTACAGTTGCCATGCTCTTACATTAGATCTCTAGAACTTATCCATTTTGTAACTGAAACTTTGTACCTTTTGACAAACTTAACTCCATTTCCCTCAGTCCCCACCCCTGGCAAGCAACATTTCACTCTCTGCTTCTGTGTCATATAAATTTTTACAATTACACATGTAAGTGAGATAGCGTGTTATTATTAATTTTTTTCTGTGACTGGTTTATATTATTTAGTACAATAGCCTCCAGGTTCATCCATACTACAGCATATGTCTGAAGATTCTTCCACTATATATTTTTCTTTATCCATTCTCCATTGACAGATACTTACATTGTTTTCATATCTTGGCTGTTGTGAATGAGGCTGCAACTAACATGAGAGTGCATAGACCTCTTTGAACTCTTGAGATTCTCTTTGAATATATGAGGGCTAGATGGGCGGCACCTGTGGCTCACCCCGGCTGTAGGGCACCGGCCCCAGATACTGGAGGTGGCATGTTCAAACCTAGCCCTGGCCAAAAAAACTGAAAAAATAGATTCAAACCAGATATGCTTTAAGTGTTTAGTAATTTTGGTAAAATATACATCTCATTCTTTATACCCTCAAAAAAAAAAAAAAAAGAAAAGAAAAAGAATATATGAGGACTGTCAAGAAAGTATCTGGCTGTGTAATATGAAAATAGAGACATGTGTGGCTGGATACTTTCTGGACAGCTTTTGATATACCTAGGAGTTCATTGTTGTATGGTAGTCCCATTTGTAATGTTTTTGTAGCAACTTGAGGCTGTTTTTCATAATGTCTGCATCAATTTATATTCCCATAAACAGTATACATAGGTTACCCCTTTCCCACACCCTTACCAACAGTTGTTATCTCTCATAGGGTCAATCTAACAAGTGTAAGGTAGTGTTTCCTTGTGGTTTTCATTTGCATTTCCCTAAAGAGTATTGTTGAGTATCTTGTCATATTCCCGCTGGCCATTTGTGTATCTTCTTTCCAAGGATGCTTGTTCAAATCCTTTGCACATTTTGAAATCAAGTTATTTGTTTTTGGTTTGGGGGTTCTATGAGTTCCTTATGCATTTTGGATCTAACCCATCATCAGGTGTATGGTTTGCAATTATGTGCTCCATTCTATAGTTTATCTTTTCTTTTTCTTGATTGTTTCCTTTGCTGTGCAGAGCTTTTGGTTTTGATGTAGTCTACTGTTTATATTTTCTTTTAATCTGTTTTGATTAGTATAGCTTTGTAATACAGTATCCAATTAGGAAATGCAATGTGCCTATCTTTGTTCTTTTTTCAGGATTACTTTGGATTACTCAGGTTATTTTGTGGTTCAAAAATATTTAAGATTCTTTATTTCTATTTCTGTAAATTGTTACTAAAATTTTATGGATATTGTATCGTATCCGTAGAGCATGTTGAGCAGCACGAGCATTTTAACAATATTAATGATTCCAGTCTGTGGATAAGGCATCCCTTCCCTCTTAGTTTCTTCAATTTCTTTCATCTATGTCCTATAGATTTCAGTATATAGACCTCTTACTGCACTAGTTATATTTGTTCCTAAGTATTTTATTCTTTCCGATGCTATCATAAATGGGACTTAAAAAAATTATATTTGGGTGTTTTATTGTCAGTGTATATATCTAACAGATTTTTCTATGTTGATTGTGTATGCTGCAACTTGACTGAATTTGTTTAGTAGTTTTAACAGTGTTTTTGGTGGATTTGTTAGGTTCTTCTACATGTAAGACCATGTCATCTGTAAGAATTTTACTTTTGTTTTATCTTTTTGAATTAGAATCTCACTCCGTTACTTGGGCAAGACACAGTGGTGTCATCATAGCTCACTGCAACCCCAAACTCGTGGGCTCAAGCAAACCTTCTGCTTCTGCCTCCCAAGTACCTGGGACTACAGGTGTGTGCCACCACACCTGACTAATTTTTCTTTTTCTTTTCTTTTTTATAGAAATGGGGTCTTGCTCTTGCTTGGTCTTGAACTACTAGCCTCAAGCAATAATCCTTCTTTAATCCTAGCCTCCCAGAGTGCTAGGATTATAGGCCTGAGCCACCATGAACAACACAATTTTGCTTCTTTCATTTGATTAGAATGGCTTTTTGTTGCATAATTGCTTGAATTAAGATTTTAGTACTATATTGAATAGAAGTGGTAAGAGCAGGCACCATTTTCTTCTTCCTGGTCTTCTAGGAAAGGCTTTCTTTCAGATGGTGACCACTGAGTATTATGTTAGCTACGCTCTTATTGTATATGGCCTCGATTAAGTTGAGTATCTTTCCTTTTATACCTAATTTGTTTGAGACTTTTATCATGAAAGGTTATTCAGTTTTGCCAAATATCTGTTCTGCATCTATTGAGATGATATGATTTTTATCTTTTGTTATGCTAATGTGGAATATCACATTTATTTATTTGTACACATGAAACCATCCTTGTATTCGAGGGAAAAATCCCTCCTGAGCATTATGAATGATGCTTTTAATATGTTGTTGAATTCTTACACACTAGTCTTACTTGAAGATGTGAAAAACCTTCCCCCACAAGGGTGGGAAGAGCAGAGCTGTAGCAGTATAGTGTCACCCCCCCATAAAACATTTCTATTCAACCTCTGGCTGATATCTCAGCCTCTTCAAAATTCTTTTAAGGATAAAGATTGGGGATCAGCCCTAAGGACTAAAAAATATGCATTTTTAAAATAAATTTTTGCACACCTTTTTTATTGGAAGTCTTCACTTTGGAATGTGAAAAATTCAGCCTTGGGATGTCACCTAAAACTGGGATATGTAAATGTATAAAATGTTGCTGAGAGATCAATGAAAATAAAGATTGAGAAATGGTTATTTTGAATTTAAATCTACAGATTAACTTGACAAAAGCAAATTTTCAGAGAGGAATAGGGAGAAAAATCTCACTGGAGTGGGTTTGGGAAGAGAATAAGAGGAAGGCAAGTGGATTCAGCAAATATAGGTAATTTCAGTAATTTTACTATAGATGGTGAAGATGCATTATTATTTTTTCATTTTAATATTATAGTTACATAATAATTGTATATCCTTATAGAGTACATGTGATGTTTTGATATAGGCATGCAATGTGAATCCATCCACACCAGTGAAATTGGGGTACCTATCACATCACCTCAGGCATTTATCATTTCTTTGTATATTCTCCAAATTGTTTATTATAGTCATTTTATCTTGCTATCAAACATTGCTCATTCTATTGAATGATTTAACTATATTTTTTACTATATTTCTCCTTTCTCTACCTTTTCCAGCCTCTGATAACCATCATTCTGTTGTCTATCTCTATGAGACTAATTGTTTTTAACATTTAGCTCTCACATATGAGCGAGAATATGTGAATATTTGTCTTTCTGTGCTTAGTTTATTTCACAAAACATAAGATTCTCTAGTTCCATCCATGTTGTTGCAAATGGCAGGATGTCTACCTTTGCTGTGGCTGTATAATATCCAATTGTATATATGTGGCACAATTTCTTTATCCTGTCATTCATTAATGGGTACTTATGTTGATTCCAAACCTTTGCTGTTGTGACCAATACTGCCATAAACATGGGAGTGTAGGTATCTTTTTAACATACTGAATTCCCCTCTTTTGGATGTACACCCAATGTTGGGATGGCAGGTCATATGGTAGCTCTGGGTTTAGTTTTTTGAGGAACGTCTGTAATGTTTTCCACAGTGGTTGCATTAATTTACATTCCTGCCAACAGTGTAGGAGGGTTCCCTTTTCTCCACATCTTCACCAGCATTATTACTTGTCTGGGAATTTTTTAATGTTTGTGAATTAGGTAATCATGGAGGGTTTTTCAAAAGTTGGAATTTGATAAGAATGTTTGTAGTATAATGAGAATAACCCAGTAGAAATGCTAAAATTGAAATACAGGTAAGAGGGGGAACATGTCAAATGTCTTTTAGTACATAAAGGAAAAAGGATCTTATGCACAAACAGTGGGTTGGCCTTTTACAGTAACAAGAGTGAAGGCTGAAATGAAGATTACAGAGACCTCTGTGTTATTGGAAGTGTTGTAGAGGCCTGTGGAACTTCTGTAATTATACTTTCTGTTGTCTTAGTGAAATAAGGACTAGTTATCAGATAAATGTAAGGAGAAGAATAAGTATTAATGTTTTTAGGAAATGAAATGTGAATTAGTCATGTTCTTGAAGGGTGAGATAGTGAATTGAGGAGGGCAATCTAATGGCATAGCAGACGGCCTGAGGTTCAGCTCAGGCTTCTCATTAACCATTTAAACTGAAGCTAATCTATAACAAGCTAGCTTTTAGCTTTCTGGTAGATCATACTCACAGATATAGCAGTTAAATTTAAACAACATCATAATTCTAATCCCTGGATACAAGGATGACAGAGATAGTAACAAAGAAGGGTGTTTGCAAAGCAAAGTTTTTGATTTAGACAGTGAAATCTAAGACAAATGTGGAAGGAGAGAGAGAGAAAGGGACTTAAGTACTGGAAAACTGGAGGAAATTGTAGGAAGAATTGTTGTCGGTACAGGAAGGAATGGGCTTGAAAAAGTAGAGTGATGGTCTGAGCTTCAGGTGCTTGAAGATGAGACTTTGGATAGTGTGGAGTTATTATTAAGACAAATGGGTTGAAAATGCAATTATTGCTGACAAGAAGTTAAAGGAATTGGGAGGCCAGGAAATTGGGTAGATTCTCAATGTAGATGTTGATATTAGTAGGAATAGTGAAGGAGAGAGAGTGATGTTTAGCTACATACTAAAAATTTCAATATTATATCAATTATATCAATTTCATGCTTTCCCCTGTTATTCAGCATTTTAATTCTTGCTACTTATATATTTATTTGCATCAGTCATCCCTACTAAATTATAGGCAGGTGACAAGGGCCTTGAAATTTTATGGTCAACATTAGCTATTCAAAATATCCCACAGCATTTTATGGTCTTCTTGGTTTATGAGGCAATTTCACATGCATTATCTCATTTTATTTTTATAGTTATCTAGTGAGACAATTAGAGATGGTATTGTTATAAAAGCTTTGTAGATGAGGAAATTGAAGTTTGATTATATCAAATCATTTGTCAATGTATCTATGACTAGAAAATGATAAGGTTTTTCCTTAAGAACACATTCCACATAGATATATTTTGAACATGGTAAATAGAAGTATTTAAGTATCACAATCAAATATACTGAGCCTTATCTTAACATAAAAATTTTTATGTGATGGAAGTTTTAAAAATTCTATAACACATTTTAGTTTTTCTTTTTTTCCAGAATATACAGTAGAACCTCCATAGTTGAACACCTCCCTACATTGACCACTTCCTTAAGTTGACCTGATTTTCATTGTCTGGACATGCACCATGCCTATCAGTACAGTAGGCCTAGTTCCTTATGTTGACCACCTCCATATATTAACCAGTTTGTTACAGTTTCTTAGGTGGTCAACTCATGGAGTTCTACTGTAATTTAATTTTTTCCACTCTTTCTTTAGGCAAACACTGAGTGTTTTAAGCACTCAAGGTAATTTATAACTTGTCCTATTTATTGTAAGGCCATATGTTATTAAGAATTCACACTTTATTTAAAAGGAGCTAAACTAACTGGACTTATGAGTATAGAGCTAAAAGAATAAATATAATGCTAGAAGTAACAATGATGGAACAGAATATTAAAGAACTTCTACAATAAGAAGATAATAAATATACCAAGATACATAATTAGTCTAATTATAAAAGCCTTAGAGTCTATTGGTGCATTATGAAAAAAGCATGAAACTTTCAATGTTTATTTTTTAAATGTTTTAAATTTTTAATTAAATCATAACTGTATACATTTATGGGGTACAATGTGATGATTTGATATATAATGTGTAATGCTAAAATCAAACTGATTAACAGAGCCATCACCTCACTTGTTTTATGGTAAGACATTGAAAATTTACTCTTAGTTAATTTGAATTATACCCTTGCATTGTGCAGATTAGGTGACATCCCAGCAAAAGCCCTCCCTCTTCTCAGCAATTGCCCTCCCCCTTGCTAGACTGTATTTGTGTTTTATCATTTGGATGAATGTGTGTTTATATATTGGTTTCATAATAGTATTGAGTACATGAGATACTTTTTTCTCCATTCTTGAGACACTTCACTAAGAAGAATATGTTCCAACTCTATCCAGGTAAACATAAAAGATGTAAATTCTCCAGCTTTTATGGCTGCATAGTATTCCATTCTATACATATACCACAGTTTGTTAATCCACTCATGAGTCAATGAGCATTTGGGTTGTTTCTACCACTTGGCAATTATGAATTGGGCTACAATAAACATTCTAATGTAAATGTCTTTGTGGTAAAATGATTTTTGTTTGGGGGGGGTAGGTATCTAGTAATGGAATTGCAGGATCAAATGGAATGTCAACTTTTAGTTCTTTGAGGATTCTCCATACTTCTTTCCATAAAGGTTGTGCTAGTTTCAGCCCCACCAGCAGTGTAAAACTGTTCCTTTCTCTCCACATCCACACCACCATCTGCAGACTTGGGACTTTGTGATATGGGCTAATCTTTATTTTATTTTATTATTTTTTTTTATTGAATGGTAACTATGTACATTAATGCATTTCTGGGGTACAGTGTGGGGTTTTCACACACAGTCCGAAACACTTCCATCAAACTGGTTAACATAGCCTTCATGTCATTTTCTTAGTTATTATTCTAAAACGTTCACATTCTACTCTTAGAAAGATTCACTTGTACCCTTGTAAGATAAACTTCAGAAGTGATCCCTCCAATCCTCCTCCGATATGGGCTAATCTTACTAGAGTTAGGTGATATCTCAAAGTGGTTTTGATTTGCATTTCTCTGATGATTAAAGACAATGAGTATTTTTCATTTGTTTGTGGGCCATTTGTCTGTCATCTTCAGAGAAGTTCCTGTTCAAGTCTCTTGCCCACAATGAAATAGGTTATTTATTCTTTTCTTATTCATTAATTTGAGTTCTCTATAGACTCTAGTTATCAAATCATTGTCAGAATCATAACCCACAAAAATCTTGTCCCATTCTGAAGGCTGTCTGTTTGCTTTGCTTGTAGTGCCCTTAGATGTACAGAAGCTTTTTAGCTTGATCAAATCCCAGTTATTTATTTTTGGTGTTGCTGAAATTGCCAGGGGGTGGTCTTCCTCATAATATATTTTCCTAGGCCAGTATCTTCAAGCATTTTCCTTGCACTCTCTTCTAGTATTTTTATAGTTTCATGTCTTAATTTAAATGTTCTATCCAGCAAGAATCCCATATCTGTTTTTTAAAGAAAAAATGTGTGGGAAAGCTAGTCACAGAAAAAAGCTCTCATTTCATAATGAAGCGTATCTGTCTTCAACAGAGAATTAAAACCATTCAGAACAATGAGATTCTGGGCGCCCTCTGTACTAAATCAGCAACAAAATAATAATGTTCATTCATCAATGAACATTTTATTTAGAACTTACCCAGAAAGTTAGGTCATTGCAATAGGTCGTCGTGAGGGTTAATTTTAAGTGCCAGCTTCACTGGACTAAGGAATGCCCATATGGTGGTGGGGAGGAAATTTCTCCTTTCTCAAATGTTCACTGAAAGATCAATTCATAATTAAGGCATATTAAAAAGAGAGAGAAGTTGATTTACCATGCACTTGGAGAGAATCACAGAGTGATTATATCTCAGTGAAGTCCAGAAATTTATACACCCTTCTTTTAGCGGAGAGAAGGAAATGAGGAATATAGAATATAGAATATTCAGGTGCAATAAATGGTTGCTAGGGAGAATGAGTGAATGGGGAACACAGATTGATTTGTTATTTAACTTGAGAGACAGATATTATGATTAAAATAATTTGGGCCAGGTCTGGTTGCCTTCTTCAGCTTCCTTTTTGCAACATATTTAGAAAATAGCCAGGGGGAAAGGAAATCAGTTTTTCTTTTGATGGTCCATCTGGTTATTCAAGTAGAGGGAAAGCCCCTTCTAAGGACCTTTAATTCATAATATTCTTCATACCAAGGACTTATATTTTGGGGTGAAATTTTCTGAGCTACTTCATCCATAGAGCTGGTAAGGCATTATTTCTAGGGGCATTATGTCTATAGGGTCTTTCCAGTACAGATTAGATTTGAATTGGCAGACTGAGTAAAGATCATCCTCAGCTACCTGGGTCAGTGTCATCCAATCCACTGATGATAGCCTAAGTAGAGCAAGGAGGTAGAGGAAGGGTGGAGTCAACCTGTCTTCTTGAGCTGGGACATCAGTACTGTCCTGCCCTTGGACATCAGGTCTTCTGTTTTAGACTAGCACTTACATCATTGGCTCTTCTGGTCCTCAGGCTTAGGGACAGTGACTGAATTACATGATTGGCTTTCTTGGCTATCCAGCCAACATACGGCAGATGGTGGGAGCTCTTAACCTCCGTAATCATGGAGCCAATTCCTATATTAAATGCATATATCAATAGAAAATATATTATTCCTACTGGCTTTGTTTCTTTGGAAATCCCTAACTCATATGGACATTAAACAGAAATAAGAGTTCTACTTCTTGATAAGTTAAAGAAAAATTAATTTTTCTTTTGTTATCTGTCATATTCCTAGAATATCAAAAGACATTAGCTAAATTATCCTTACATTAATAAAAAATTCAAGGCACAATACAATGACCAGATACATTTTAAATGAGAAAAAATCAAATTCTCTCTTGTATCCTAACCTGTTAGAAAATGAGATGGATTAAGAAAAAAAACATCAACCCTATTTATAATGGAATTATTAAATTCCTCAGAGCACTTATGATTGGAAAAATATGTACCAAACAGGTATGTTTCTTAAAACATAAGAAAATTACAGGATTCAACTGAAAAACTGAAAACAGGATTTGAATAAAGACTGTGTTGTAGTCGGGAAGAATAAAGAAGTGTGAAAATGCTGATTTTCTCAAATTAACTACAATTTATTCTACCAATATCCATTCATAATTTTAAATATAGTATTCACATACTAGAAATAGAGAGAAAACTCTCTAGTGTGATAAGGAAAAGTTCAAAAACTGCAACAAACATCATCTTTAATAGTGTGTTACTAAATATTATCTTCCTGTATTTGAGAATAAAACAAAGATGTTCACTTGTTTTTGACATTGAAAAGAATCACCTTATTTAATACTGTTTTGATGTTCCTACATAGTGCAAGGCCACAAAAAAAGAAATAAAATATACAAAATTTAAAAAGAAAAAAGGATGTTCCAAAAGAACCTATAGATAAATCATTAGACTTAATAACACATTTATCAAGTTCATTGGCTACAAGATAGATATATAAGGTTCATTGTATTTCTGTTTAGAAATAGAGTATATGCAAATACATTTTTAAAATATACCATATACAATAGCATAAATATCAAATATCTAAGAATACATCTAACAAAAGAATTATGTACCTTTACTCTGAAAACTACAAAAAGCCTAAGTGGGATCACACCTACGAATAGCCACTGCACTCCAGCTGGGCAACGTAATGAGTCCTCATCTCTAAAATAAATGAATAAATAAATAAATAAACAAACAAATTAAAGAGGAGCTAAATAAATGAGAATATATTAATATTGATGGACTGGAATATTCAATTTTATAAAAATATCACATCTCCAAATTTGTCTATCCATTAATGTAATTCAAATAAAATTCTGAGTAGGGGTGTGTTGGTAGGTGGGTGGGTATGTTGTGTTCTACTGAAAATTGCTGTGGGAGCCAGCAAGACAGCTGTTTGTTGCTGTTAATTATGCGGCCATTAGGGCAGAATGGAAGATGCTTTTAAATTCTTAACCATATATGTTGTATTTATGAACATTTTCACTTTTCCTCTCTCTCTCTGTCTGTCTCTCTCTCTTTCTTCAATAAACATAACTTCTGTGTATAGCCATTTATTTGTTTTATTTTTTAACATTATTTTTGTCTACTGCCATTTGTATCATGACAACTTGGAAAAAAATCCGTGAAACTTCTGTAATCTTTATCAGACTGCAGTGCTTAGCAAGAGATTGGTGGGAAGTAAACCTACACAGTGGGGTTTGTGATAGAACTGCCTAAAACACCTTTACTGAACGTTTTTACCTGCCAGGGTAGTGCCACAAGATAGCCCCAAATGCTGGTGCTCTAATGAAACTCTGTCACTGAGAGAGCACAGTCCAGGCTTATTCACATTCATTAAATTTAAATAAAATTTGACAATTTAATTTTAAACAATTAAAAATAAACATGGAAGATATTTAAGACAAACTTGTGAATTTCTTTTCTTTCTTTCTTTCTTCTTTTTTTATAGAGTCTCACTATGTTGCCCAAGCTTGAGTGCCATGATGCCAGCCTAGCTCACGAAACCTCAAACTCCTGAGTTAAGCCATCCTCCTGCCCAAGCTTCTTGATTATCTAGGATTACAGGCATCCCTTACAATGCCAGGCTAATTTTTTTCCCTATTTTTAGTGGAGACCAGTTGGGTGGAGACCAATTGGTCTTGCTCTTGCTCAGGCTGGTCTTGAACTCTTAAGCCCAAGGGATCCTCCTGGCTGGGCTTCCCAGAGTTCTGAGATTATAGTTAGGAGCCAACTTGCCTGGTCAATACTTTTAAATTTCTATGGCCATAAACTTAATATTACACTCTTATAACTACGCAAACTATTTTTTCACTTAAATAGAATATAAAAAATAAAATTTATTATGTAAAACCTAAGAAATGAAACTTTTTTGCCTAAATATTAATCAATATTTCTAAATGGAAATTTATGTCATGAAAATATCAAATTTCTTAAAATAAAAATATATAGCAACAAGTTGTATATTTTTGGCACACCAAAATTCATCAGAGTAGATATTGTAGAACTTTGAGTTCATGTTGCCTAATCTTGAATGAAAAGTAAGTAAACCTATAAAATAGGTTATATGCACATTAATAGACTGAGTGAATATAATGTACATTTCATATGAAGTAAGATATATTTCACAAAGAAGTTTTTATGGACCTTGTGAAAACATCCTAATAGATACAAACTCCCATTCCAAAGAATTGCAATGTTAATAATAAACAAATAAATATATAAGTATATATTTCCTAAGATATCAATATATTTGACTAAAATCTGTTTTATTTATTTACATAATATGGTTCCAAATACAAAAACAATAAAAATTATAATAACGGTTTATTATTAGTAACATCTATTCAAAAATATTATATCCCTATAAACATCTTACATGTCTTTAAAATTTCTTTTATAACTTAGTGAAATAATACCTAAATCAATGACTAGAGTAATTCCCTATGAAGATAGCGAGCTTTGCTCTTTGTTATGTTCAAAGAGTCACCTCAACCCTCACACAATAGTGTTTTTGCAAATCTGTGTGTTTGATAAAGATATTGAGTGAATATGGTTTGCTTCATTACTCTGTTGAGGGATCTCTTACAGGATGACTTTATTTATACTCTCAGTTTAATTTTTTTTCAATAATACATATCAATGCATAACATGTACTTATAAAACAAACAATATATCTTCTTGTTTAGGTTCCATTCTTTTTATTTTGTAAAAGTAATTTGTATTCATTCTTGAGAATATAAAAAACTCTGATCATAATGCCATAAAGTAGTGACCATTCCCTATGATTCCACCACATGTAAAGAGTTGTAAGCAGGTTAATGTTAAATTCTTCTCTTGGGATCATAGTGTAGATGCAGTTTGGGTCTTAACATATATTATTCTTAAAATTATATTATTTCCCATGTTCATAAATGCCCGTTATGGCTATGCCATTATTTGTGTATTTAATCTGTTTGTGTTCCCTGGGTTATACACTAATGTTTTACTTTTCATAAATTCTAATGAACATCTTTTTAAACAAATATATGTTCATCTATCTGATCTTTTCTTTATTTTAAAGAGTCTAGAATCCTAATGGGAAATTACTGGCTTGAATAATAATAATGAGGTATATTTTTTATCCCCCCCATATTTTTACACATTGGTGGCAATATATTTTTTAATCAAGAAATGGATAGGTTTACCTTCATTTATCATCAGTTTTCTTTTATAGTATCTCATTGAGTCAAATGTTTTCTTGAACCTTGTGAAACTTCTGTTCTTTTTTATGTTTTAGAGCTACGGCAACACTGATCCAATCGAAGGGAAGGATGAGGTACACAGAGTCTAGAGCTAGTTAACATGGCTGAACACTTGCTGACCCTGTAACTTCAGACCTTTCATTTCTGTGCCTCGGTTTCTTCATCTGCAAAGTGGGGATGAGCACAGGACCTCCCTCAAAGATTTGTGTACATTCGTACACAGTAAGATACATGTAAAAGGGCTGACAAAGAGCCCCACACATAATAAATACTCTGGCAAATAGAGTTGATAGCTATTTTAGGTTTTTAGGAACTCTCCTCCCTTCTGATACTTTGTCTCCTTGGCTTTGGTCCAGTCTGTAAGGCAGAAAAGGTTTACTTTCCTCACCCTGACAGCGTTTTCCTCTTGAATTTTGCAGTGAATTATGGTCTCGGCCGGATGATTTGATCTTTATCTCTAACTACTTCTGTGGCTCAGATATTTCCTTTCAGCCTCCTTGCTCCAAGACAAACATTTAGTGAAAGAAAACATTCATTCCTAAATCCCTTATATTTGATAAAAAAAAAGCTGGAGGCTGAAATACTTAAGGGAAGATAATAATGCTGAATAATAATAATACCCAAGTGTTGTGTGTTACTTCAGGACTTTCAAAACACTTTTTTTATACATTATTTACTACCAACCCTGCGAGTGTACCAGGTCAGGAATAATCTTTTCTTTTTTACATATGAAGAATGAGACTATGGAAGTTAATTTATTGGCCTGGAGTTGCCATACCGGAGGTGATAACATACGCATTTCATGTTGGCTCTCTGACTCTCTTAGTAAATAGCCTTCTAAGTTCACCAAAGAGTCTCCTGAATATATTACTCACTCTTTACTAGTGTGTACTGCTAAAATAAGCAGCCAAAAAAAGCAGGTGCTTGAAAAAAACAGCAATGCTTTATTTCCGTTTCCATATTGTGTTCCATTTCTACTCCATTGTGGAAGGACAGCTCCCATAGAATGTTTCTTCTCTTTATAGAAGTAAAGAGAAGGGCCGACCATCAAGTGATGCTTACAACTTCTGCTCAGGCATGGTCTACATTATATCTACTGATGAATCATGGTATAAAATATGTCATATGATGAACTCGGACATGGATGGGTAGGAGAAGGATGCTCTTCTCTAAAGCATGGTTATGAAAATCATATGACAATTAGTAAAGATGTGTAACAAACCACATAATAAAGAGAGAGTAAATAACAGAGGTCAATAATACAACCTACAACAGAAATTAATGAAATAAAGACACAGATGAAGGTCTTTATAGTAGAAATAACTAGATATATCACCATTCCAAGAAAGAAATATGTTGTTACATATCTTGGCAAAAGTTTACTGTGTGAGAAGAGTTATCACAGATAATTCCCTAGCTGTATTATTTTTCTTAGACATTCAGAGATTGGCAATAGTTGTTTCCAATGACACAGAAGTTGGTTAGAGGCAGTGTCAGATTTAAGCCAGCTGAGGGAAAGAGGTCAGGAAGAAAAGTCCTCACATCAGGCACAAGTGCAGAGCTGCTGACTGTGGAATTTCAGACTATTAACTTGACAGCCCAACTTGCTTTGGAAGTGCTGAGTTATACAGGCTTTCTTTCCTACAAACTCCCTCAGGTACTGAAGCCTATACGAAGTACATGAAATGATTCTTCCTGGAAAATTTAGTAGAAAACCCAGCTTAGTACTTTTTTTCCCTAACCAAAGACCCAAGTCACTGAACCTAGGAATAAATTTAATGGTCTGGGATTATACTTGATAGACTAGACGTTTTGTTAGGATGTGGTAATGATGTGAAGAAGGTCAATCATTACAATCCATCGGAGGATATTGTAACTTCATTTTTCTGCCATAGCCATGGAAATTCTCCTTCATCCAGTTCAGTCATCACACGTTAGTCAGAAGGGCTAACCAGTTTTAAAGTATATGAAGATACAATTTTATTTTCCACTCACCTAACAGGTTGAGCTAGTTTGTGGTTAGCTGGCAGTTCTCTTTTATCTAGTGATCCCTTCCAGCCTGCAGCTTTGCCATCTTCTATTGTCTCATTAGCATAACTGTAGAGTCAGCAAAAAAGGGAAAGAATTTGTAGGGAAAATGCACACATTTCCTGGTTTCTTGTAATAAATTGGAAACCACTTTTATGACATTTATCATTTTATTCACATGATAATAGTTCAAAACTAGCCAAATAGCCACACTACCTCTAGGTAGGGTTATCCATGACGGGTCAAACACTCCTCAAAAATAACTCTATGCAATGGAAGGCAAAGCACAGAGTCCTGCGGGCTGTTAGCTGCCTAGGCCACAATCCTTTTCCCTGCTAAAAAGCTCTTTGTATCATGGTTATCTCTTTGGTAAATTGCTACATTTATTAGGTTGCTTGATAAAAATAACAAAAGGAAAAAAATGTGTAGCATCAATTTTCCCGTAACATTAAAAAGAAGAGTACTCAATTATATTTCCTCCATGGCAATTGAAATTTTCACTTAGGTGAAATTATTCTGAACACTGAAGCATTAATACTTTGAACATTCTTGGGACTAAATCTAGCAGATTCACCAATGGAATAGTTTATCTACATAATTCTTTACCCTTACTTTAAGAACATAGTTTTAATAATAGCATCCAGATGGTAGTTCTACTTAAACATAGTTAATGTTCCCAAATTCTGCTTGTAAATTGACTTTTGGCATTTGAGATATGATTTTATATGTATAACATCACATGTGATGGTAATCTTTATGCTATCCATAAAAATTCATTTAACTAATTATCTAACTGAAATACGGGACCTTTGCAATGAAAACCATAATAAATATTGTTATTGTGATGTGGGTAATTACCATATAAATCCTGGGAAAATAGAGATACTTTTGAATATAAAATATTTAATTATAAATGTTGACATTATAATACATGAAACAGCTATTACAACTACACATACTTTATTTGATAATATGGTTTACTTTTTTATTATTGAGGAAAATACAAGTTATACTACTCAGTATTTATATTTTCACACTTGAAAAAGTCCACATTCTATCACAGTGAAGGATGGTCAAACTTAACAGCCCTAATTTTAAAATACTTTGAACAAGTCATAACCAGTTTTATTGCAAAAGATCCCTGTACACATTTACATTAATTTTGGTACTTTAATAGGCTTCCTGGCATGCCGTTTCCGTATGGAAACAGTCATTATGAGAAACGAGAAATTCCCATCCTTGTTCATATTATTAGCTACATGTCACTCCTGGGCAACAACACTCACATCACAGAAGCTTCTGAACATAACTCTTTACCTTTATTCTTTGTGAAAAAAATGAGATGACTCAAAGAAAAAAAATACAGCATAATATAAACAATTCCTTACTCCAAGAAAATGTGTTAAGCCAGAATTATTTCCAGAATGTATTCCGAGAAACTCAGCAAAGCCATTAAGATCCAGGCTGTGGGCTCGGCGCCTATAGCTCAACCGGCTAAGGCGCCAGCCACGTACACCTAAGGTGGCGGGTTCGAATCCCCAGC
>NW_003852432.1:2759895-2766611 GCF_000181295.1 Otolemur garnettii
TGGCGATCGAGGTGGTTAGGACTATGAGCAGTCAGGTGGCCAGAGCAATCGAGTGCACGGGTGTAGAACTCATCCACAGTTATGCATCATTTGGGACAGAGAGCAGGCGAGGCCATGGGCCAGAGCCAGAACCTCCGGTGAATGATGACAAATGACGGCAGAGACAGGAAGAAGCAGGGAAGGGGATGTGCAGGGAAATGTTAGGGTATTCGTTACCAAGCAGGATCTATGGGGAAAAGGAAGATGATCCTGCAGCAGCAAAGAGGGAAAACAAGGCCCAACTTTAGTGCTTTCCCTTAGGAATGTGAATTAAGAGGACAGAAACAAGTTGGCTTAAACACTGGAAGGGAAACAATACACTTGGGAAGAGCAAAGATTCAGGGAAGACCACGGGAGGCAGGGAAAGGGGCTGGTGATGTAGAAGACTCGCGGCTGGGGACTGGGAGCTACCAAGCAACCTGAACTGGATTTAAGGGAGGGAAGGGGAAAGAGCTGGTGGGTTTCAATAAAATTCATAGTATTTTCTAGTCGATGGTTCAGTGGAATATCAGTGTCTGAGCGGTATCATTTCCAGAGTTCACAAATGTAATCTGCAGACCTTACTCTCAACAGAACAGTGTAGGGCCTCAGTAAGAGAAAACTCAGAGTAATAATGACCTGTGGACCATTCAGGACCCAAATAGGTTACTCACTGATCTGTATGGGGACAAAATAGGTCATCTGCACCCAGGACAGCAGGGAAGCTAATGAAGCTAATGGCCTTAGGTGCTAGGCTGATTGGAAGAAGGGAAATTTGAGATGACAGCTGGGTTCACAGTCTCAGGAGATTTAGATGTTTCGGATTTCTGATTGATTAACGGTTTTAAAATATTCTTTACAAATTTTTTGGTTCTAATCCATACTTCATAGCTTTCTTGTTCTGTGACCTTGTATCCATCACAGGACTACCAGCAGGATAATGTGACTGTCATGAAATGGTCCTAGTACTTTGCTCAAACTGTTAGAGGAGGACCCTGGGATAGTTTCATATTGAAAATTGTACAGAAAGTCTCTCTCCTTCGCTCTGTTGTATCTGTTTCAGGTACCTGGTCAGAGTAACAGTCTTAAAGCCTACAGGTGCTTTATTCAGAGTGCATGTCTCTGCTAAAGCCAGGTGAGATTATGTAGCTTTAGATAGGATTATGGAACAATTAAGGTCTATTTTTAAATCACGGAGGAAGTGGCATAATGAGCAGGAATGGGACTTTTAGCTGTAATCCACAAGTGTAAGCATGGATCAACACATTCCCCACTTTTCATTAGTTGTTATTTGAGATCTACAACTTACTTAGGGTATGATTGCTGAGTATTTCAAGGTTTTGGATTCACTTGAAATGATCTTGTCTTTGCATGAAACCTGTTATTACCAGCATGAGTTCTTAGGGCCAATTTGTGCGGTAAGGTCACATTACAGCAAATCACTGATATTAGCAGCATGCCTCACTGTGGTGAGGTATGGCGGCCAGGGAGGTCACCATTATGTGTTAATAAAGTTTTAATTCTCCAGAATGCTTCAGCCATAGCCGATATCCAAGCAGACCCACATACCCCGATAAAGCATGATAGTGGGCAGCTAACAAAGTCCTAAATAATGTTAATTCCCAGGTTTTTCCTCTATAGAAACCTGGCTACTTTGACCTCCATCTGAATGTTCTAGAGGCCCCAGTTCTAGGAATAATAATCAAGAAATACTTGACAAGAGAAAGTGAACATGTTGCTGAGTCAAAGCAGCCATGATTATTGAGGTGTGAGAGATGCCATTCATTAGGGCCCAGAGCACAGGGTGGATGGTCCTTGAGGCTGTGTTGAAAGTGGGTAGCTGCTTTATGCTTGTGAGCTAATCTGAGGAAAGGGACCAAGCTTAGTAAACATTCAGGGCCCCTAGAGACAGTCCATGGGTCAGGGATGAGTGGAGATCCTTCATTGCCACGGTAAATAGTTTTTCAGCAGACTGGAGAAGGATTTTCTCCATTTTCTTCCTTTCAAACAGCAGCAAGTCACTAGAAAATATTAGGGGAAGAGATTCAATACTAGAAAACTGGTTTCTGCCAACATATTTCCTGAATACTTGGATCCCTCATTCTGAAAGGGATTGTGCAATAGTGCTGGTCCAAGCAAGACATGATGGTGGCTTTGAGCAATAAAACACTAGGGGAGACAGAGGAAAATGACCCATCTGAGCAAATCGTGATGGTAGAATTAATAGGATTTTTTAATAGGTAGGGTGGGGATACAAAGGAGGAGCAAAGGATAATTTCAAGGGTTTTTTGTCCCAAGAACTACAAAAATAAAGTTAATGAGATGGGGAGCCCACTGGAAGAACAGGTTTAGGGATGAAGGTGGGGAAGCAGGCAGAGGCTTGTTACTTTCAGAAGCTGCCAGTTGTCCGGGGGAGCCAACTATAAGGCAATTAAATTTCCAGAGAAAAGCCTGGAATTTGTTAGCATGTAAATTATGATTTAAAGTGGACTACCTACATAATTTATGGGGTCCAGTGAAAACACAGGCCTCTTTGTTACAAAATTATTACACATTTCAAAACAGAGACAGCAGAGCATTAAACCAATCATGGGTCCCTTTTGAGTACAGAGACCTGTTTGCAAGTGTGCACCCAGGGAGCTGTTCTTGGTTTAGGGCATAAATGTGAATGTGATCAGCAAGGCAGTAATGCAGAAAGAGATGAGTAGACAGATAGGTGTCCTAGGATGGGCTCTGGGGAAGATGCTGAAGAGATGAGGAGGATACCCTAGGATTGAAGTCGGGGAGACGCTAGGATGGTATGTGATCCAAACAAAACAGAAACAGCAATGAAAGACTTGATATGGGGCTGGTGATGGTTCATTGGTTTCTAGGGTCATCCAAAAGAGCTAAGTCTTGCCTGTGGTTTTTGCTGCTTCCCAATTGCTAGAGAAATGTCATAAGAATTTGGATTATTGCTTCCTGGGCTGATTTGGGCTTTCACCACCCACAAGGCAACTCCAGTGTCTCTGTAAACTTCTTCATCTAAAAAAAAAAAAAAAAAACATGAACTAATAACTTCTAGGAATAAATGAGATTTTGAAATTTATTAGCTTCTTAAAATCAAATGAAACCCCATGATTTGTAGCAAGTGTCACTTGCGGAAGGCTCAGAGTGTTAATGTAGCAAAGGGGTGAGATTGAACTATCCAAGGCAATGGACATAAATAATAAGTTGTTGCTTATCACATGGTATAAAGTGGCTTTGAGAGTTAGATCTCATGATCAGTTATCTTAGTTACTAAGGGCTTAAAAAAATACCAAGTTGGATGTTGGATGTCAGAGTCTGGGACGGCCTGTCTGCAGGTAACTGGTGGAAAGTGAAAGACTAATATTTATCCTAAAGATATTAAATATCCTTCCTCCTCACTCTTCCTGGAGTCTTTAATGATTCCAGGCCATGATCTACATTTAGTAGAGCCTGGATGTGTACAAATAACCCATGCAGAGGATGAAGAGGAAGCTAAAACAGGTCCCAGAGAAGATGTCATATTAGTACACTCTGTTGTTCCAACTCCTGCCTTATCCAGAGATTTCTTAAATCTTCTTTAATACATCTGTCTGCTTCAGGTTCAAAATGTCCAGGGCAATGGAAGCAGAGGGAATAATAGGGCATCAGTGGATGTGATAGAAATTATACTCTTTTCTTTTATTTCCTCCAGGTATTAGTATTATTAGAGTGACAGAGGTAGGAGGGTGGGAAAGGGAAAATTATTATTAACATAGCCAATAACACTGCCAGTATCTCTTGATGGGTTTTGTGAGTTAGAGATTAATATAGTCCCTGCCCACATTCTGGTGAGCTTTGACTCTGAGACAGAGGGCTGTTGTGTTATTCTAGAAATGTAGCCCAGACAGTGAATATGGTCTTGACATCAACAAATGGAGTTGGCATTTTTATAAAATTTAATTCTGCCTTCTTTGAAATGAGACAAAGACCTTTTCCTAAACATCATATAGTCAGAGCAAGGCTATCAGCTCCTCACTAGATAAAACTGTCTAGTTTGGATAATTGCCTACCCTACTCCTGTCCTGTATATCTGAAAACCTACTCTGTTAGCATCCATTTAGATTCAAAGTTAAAGGGTAATCTTTCTTGATCTATATCATACCTATAAGACATTTTATAGAGATTGTATCATTTTACCCTGCAACTCTTATATTAGAAAAGTATTATTTCCCTCAGTTATATGGATAAGAAATTAAAGACCAGAGAGGAAAACAAGATCACACATTTGTCCACTTGCCGAGTTAGTTCAGTTAATTTGGGTTTTTGCCTGGTGGGTTGAGTTGGGACTTTAATCACCCACAAGGCAATTCAGAAATTTCTCAGTAAATGTCTTTATCTTTTTAAGAAAATTAAGTGGTGGTGCTGGAATGGAAGCCCAGGTCTGCTGGAATGTATCCCTCTCTACATGTCTCATGATGTTAGAATTTACTATAGTTCACTAAATCCATGAGTTTTATGCAACCAAGTGCTTGTTTTCAATCTCTGGATATAATTTCTCCATTACTTTTTAAACACTGGAGGTGGAATCCTCTGATACATGGCACTAAGGATTTGGTTACTCTAGAATGGCAGTAGGTGGCATTTACATGTTTTGTTTTGCTGTGTTGCTCCCATTGAGATTTTGACTGTATGACTTCCTTCATGTCAATACAAATTTAAAGAGGAAGTTCAAAACCTCACTCTGTTCATAGTGTAAGCAGGCCATGTAACAAATGGTAGGCCTCTGGAAGGCTGTGGATTTTAGGGCATGATTTTTATAGATACTTTTCTTCTATTAAACTCACATTAAAACTTTTCAGAAGCTGTTTTAGGAGAGCACATAATTAAGATCAGCATTTTTGTGTAATTTGAAAGTATAGTGTCTAATGAAGAGCTTGGTACACTAAGCATAGTACTATTTAATTCTAATGTCTATGTTTATTACATCTTTCATTGAGTTGCCTTGCCAAAAGGATAGACTACAGTAATGTATTTAATGAAGAAGCTCTCATTCCAGAATCTTCTTCAGCCTAATATTTAGCAAGATTTAATTTACCATGTATTACAGAACTATTCTGCATAAGGAAAGACAATCATCATTTGTGCTTTTGGTAGCAGAGAGAATTTACAAGATTTTAAAAACATAAAGGTATTTATTTACTGTTTGGACGAGTACTATATATTTTAGCAAGACTAACTCAGTATGGGTATTCTCATCATATCATGACTGTTTGATCTCTGGATTTTGTTTATTTGTTCGTTTATTAACTCTGCAGGGTCTGACTGGGACAAAACCAATGGTTGCCAGTTTGAATGGCTTTGGAATATTTATGTGCGTGGTTTGTACTTTTATGTATTCTTTTCTTACCTTTATATCTGCTCTTTGTGGTCATTTTCTCTGTAGGTTTTTGCAGCAATGCTAGCTTGAAAATAAATAGGAATTCCAAGATTAAACAACACATGAGAATCTTAGGAGTAGTTATAAAAATAGGTCACTTAAAAGTAGATGCTAAACCTTAGGGAGATTAATGAGGCTTAAAGGTACATATCCACATTTTAGTGGAACCTTCTTAATTATAGTAAATCTTGTCAACCTGGCTAAAGGATATTTCCGTGCCTACAATGAGATCTGATGCAAGGATAGCCTTGTCAGTAGATAGATTGAATAATAAACTTCATAATCTACGTGGTATGATTTCACACACAAGGCCAGTCTCTTTACTTGTATCTGAAGTTCTCTGCGTGGTTTGGACAGTTCTTTACCTCAAGGCTTTGCCATATGTTAAAAGAAACTATCTTTTATTTTATTTTAGTAGAAAGCAATACTATTCCTGATTCAAGTCCTTGCTGTTGGAGGTGAAGGTTTTTTGATCCTTTATTTAAATGGACAGAATTAGCTTGTCTCTTGAGGATTGCCAGAGGAAATTTGACTAGTACTATATATTTTAACAAGACTAACAGATCAAAACATAAAATTCCAACTAATCAGGGTCATTTTCAGAGGGATTATTGCAGGAAACAGATCTATTAATGAGGTTCATAGATAAACAAAGGGGATTTCTTCACAATCTGGAGACACAATTTCTCTGTGGCCTCAGTATCCCAAGTTATTTGAGGAAATTATGTTTTGCACTCAGGACATAAAAATGGAAGCAGATGAAAGGTTTTTAATTAAAAAAAATACTGTCTTTTCCCCTTTATAACTATATATTTTTTTCTAATTTTACTATCAGGGGTATCCAGACTAAGTAGAATGATTTTGAAGTATTTCTATTTCTACTGTCTATAAGACTTGGAGTGATCTGTTTTCTTTAGAAATTATTTTTACTTGTATTTATATGTATTAGTCTATTTTTTTAGAGTTTGGTAAAAACATAATAAGGAAAAAATTTGTTTGCTATTTGTATTTTGTCTTGTGTATTCTGTAACAAACAAGTAGCAAATGATTATGTATTCAAAAAAATTGCACAGCTCTTGTTAAAGCTATATTGATAGGTACTTTCTATTTTGGTTGCTGATACAATGTTATCCTTTTTTTTCTAATATTATTTTGTAATTCTTTTTTATATAGGAATATAATTGATTTTGTACAGTTATTTTGAAGTTAGCTACATTGCTGAATTTTTCTATTGTTTTGGGTAACTTGCAAGTAACTTGGTAACTCGGAAGTA
>NW_003852432.1:2766944-2773510 GCF_000181295.1 Otolemur garnettii
CAGAAAGATTTCTTTCTGTAAGTGTTAGAGCAGTTGGTTTCAGTAGGATAAGGGTTAGGAATGAGCACACAGGGAGAATTTTCTTAATGCAGAGGCCAGGACCCTGTCCCTAATGTACATATCTGAATCTTGGAGGGAAGAGGTCTTACGTATTTTATAAAAGCATCTGAATTTATTTTGATATGATGGTATCATTAAGAACCCTCTAGAAATGACCTTCTAAGGATGTTTAGAAAAAAAATCAAGGCCTTATGACATTCCTATGATTTCTCAGGTCTGGTCATTGGAATTACATGATGATGTGAGATGTAAACACTAGCATTATTCAAGCAATGATGTGCAATAGTGATGTTCTGGAATGTTTTATCCCCACTCTAGTTCCACTATCCTGTATATAATTTACCTCCCTGGTCGAGCTTATTGCTGAAATAATGACCCACTGCACAGGCACCTTTTGAAGAAGGTCTGTGTGGCATAAGGTGTAAATGTTTTGCTAGACTGGCTTTGTCTCCTTCCTTATGTACGTTTATTATAATCTAAAAAGAAAAGTAAGCCCTACCACTTTTATTTAAAAATATTAAAGGGATACAAATGTTTTTGTTGCATGGCTTGAGTCGGGGCTATAAACGTGCCCTCACCTGAACAGCATTAGTTGTACCCGTTAGATGGGTTCTCACCCCCTTCTCTAACCCCGCCCCCCTGCTTAATTTCCAATGACTTTTACTTTCCTTTGTGTATTTGGGCACCAGTCAGTTCCAGTTTATTAAAGAGTACATGTGGTATTTGTTTTTCTAATATTGAGATACTTCACTTAGGATAATAGTCTCCAATTCCTTTCAAATGCAATTGCAAAGATCTGGAATCAACCCAAGTACCCATCAATCCACCACCATCTGAGCTGTTTGTCTTTTTATTTTAAGGAATTGAGATTAATAAAAAAATACAGCCTTACTCACCCACACTGGCAGGTTGGGATCTAGGAATGCTTGACTACAGTTAAGAACAATTTAAATAAGGGCATTTTTTTGCACCTTTAGCAGAGGAGCCGGAACAGTTTTAAAAACCATATGTTATTTGCATTATCTCTACTAGTCAAGCTTACCAACTGTGATTCTTTTCTTTTTTCTCCCCCCAGATGTACATCCAGACAACAACACTTACTGTCTCCATGAGTTTAAGTGCTTCTGTGTCTCTGGGCATGCTCTATATGCCCAAGGTTTATATTATAATTTTTCATCCAGAGCAGAATGTTCAAAAACGCAAGAGGAGCTTCAAGGCTGTGGTGACAGCGGCCACCATGCAAAGCAAATTGATCCAAAAAGGAAATGACAGACCAAATGGCGAGGTGAAAAGTGAACTCTGTGAGAGTCTTGAAACCAACAGTAAGTCATCTGTAGACTTTCCGATGGTCAAGAGCGGGAGCACTTCCTAACAGATGTACGTTGAACATTCTTCTTCTAGTCTTGGGGATTGTGCTACAAGTGTACAGGGCCCAGTGGTGCCCACGTTGCACGAGGCCATCACACAAGTTGAAACCATTTGATTAGAACAAAATGATCTCAAGATGAGGGAGTTTTCCACAGAGTACAAGCGTGCACGCAAAATCCCTTTCCAAAGATTGGCAGGGCTTTCTTTTGAGTCATTGTAGAACTTTAGGTTTGAGCGTATTTTCCATTTATAAAATTATCTTTTAGCACTTAGGAATTGTTTTTCAATCTTTGTTGTTCAATATTTGCTGCTTTTAATAGTATAAATTTTTATTAATTTTATGGAATATCCTACTAAAGATCTTATACCAATAATTGATATATTATTTGGATCTTTAGTAAAATAAGAAAATTAGTTATTAGCCAGTATGTTTAGTTAAGCCACAGTGAATGCGTGTTCCTTTCAAGTGGTCTTCTTCCCTTGGGCTTTCCAAAGGCTCCCCTTGATTTCTCATCTTGGATGTATTAAAGCTCTTCTCTGAAAGCCTCATTTCCCTAAAAATAGAGTGCTTTCTGCCATCACCATCCCATTTATCTTTTCTTCATCTATTTTGCTCTTCTCTTCGCCACTCCAGAAGAAGCCCATGATAACAATACACTGAAACCCAAGCTCATCCAGTGTTTAATGGATCCAGCAAAGTCCATGTTGGTATCTATGGAAGAGTAGCAAATAGACTAAAAATTTGTTTGGTAAAATACCAGAAAGCTGAATGTAGTAAAAATTACAGCCTTTTCATTACTAAATTCCATAAACTGATCAAAAAGAAATAAAAGCTAAGGTACTCGCATGAGAGTGGCTTCCAGTCTTTGGAAATACAACGTAGGTATTCAATAATTAAGGATAAAACCCTATGCAAAAAACCACTCTTCCGCTCAGATTTCTCCAGCAGTCTGTATCCCCTAATCTCTATTCTTTGGCTACTCAGTATAGGGGTAGGAAGTAAAAATCTATTTCATGTGGTTTAATTATTATAGCAATTCATAGTCTTCACTAGATTTACAAAACTTCTTTGGTATCAAGATTTCTAGGTGAGCATTATGTACTATGATTCCCCATACTCAGAACTATCCTTAGATGATTCACACTGCTTAAACTTATTGGCTTCAATTACTACCACACTGCCTGGGATTACTGGCCATGATGTCTCTAAGAATATTACCTACAAATCACTCATACAAAATTTAGTGACTGTTCGAGAAATGAACCTTACAAGAATTCTCCCCACATATTCACCTTTCTGCACACATGAAACATTGAGAAACTATAAGAGAAGGCACAGTGAGGATAGGTTTTAATTACAAATCATTATATTAATATAAAAAAAATCTTCTGATTGTAAGTAAGCTATTTACTAATAATAGGCCTCTTTTTATCCTTAGTGAAAGGTGTAATATAAATACTATTAGAGGCATCAGAGTAGAATGCTTGTGATTTGAAAATAGAATTTTACCTGTGTTTTTGTACCTAGAAAGCATTAGCATAAGAAGTTAAAACCTACCATAGGATGCCAGTAAACTCCTACTGGCCAGTGATATACTTTGAACACTGAGACTTCTCAGTATGACACACCAGAGTCTGTTGTTGTACCTGTGTTTTAGCGGCAATCCAGAAAACATTATAAAATATGGCTGCCAAATGGAACAACCAAACTTAGAGAGAAATAAATACCAGTCATCCTAGACTCACCTGTGGAAAGTGGTGGATGAAAATATTAATAGCTTTTTTCATCTCTTTAAAGAACAAATACGTTCCCTAAAAAGGAAAATTCTCAGTATTAATAAGAATTAATCTCAAATTATTGAAACAAATCTTATGCATTACCTTTTTCCTTTTTTTTCTTTTAATGTTGAAATGGATATTTTAAAGAATACATATTTTCTCTAAAATAAGAAGGACAGATTGCAAATACAAGGCCTATTTGACGGGTAAGCCTACAGTATTTTGTAGGAGTCCAAAGTCCACGTTTAGAAGGCTAAGCAAAATCAAAATGGCGAATCAACATGAACAATTCAGCTGCCTGACAGAAACTTAAGTTGTACTTTGGAGATTTCAGTTCATTTATCTTTTGTATGAGTAGTTTAAGTCTGAGTAAACTGGGTTCACATAACGTGATTAGTTTACGCATTTAAGAGCGACAGTACAAATGACTGTCCACACATACTTTCACGATCACACTCTAGGTTTTCATTTTTAACTTTAGTCACTTATGTGAAAGAGCACAGTGCAAGAGTGGATTTGTGTCCTTTTGAAATGGAACTTAGAATTCAGTATATAGGAGTCCAAGCGAAAAACCCAGCCTGGTATCACAGGCACCTGTGTCCCTGTTACCTTCACCGCGTGTACTAGTGATTTTCAATAAGGGAAAAGTCTTCTGAAATCACAAACCCTCTAAAAGTATTCATGCAATTAATAAGTGAAGTGCAGGTTTTTCTCCTAAAAATATTTATTGTATCTTCAGAAGAATAATTAAATTTTGGAATAACCTTTGCATTCAACTGTCTGAAACAAGCACACCTTCTTAGATTTAAAACAACTCCTCTTGTAAAGGGTAGTCTGTTCTCAGTAGAGGCTGGTTAAAACACTGAGACAGTGACTATATAATACTTATACTATCTACCAGCAAGACTTTTGGTGAATCATCATTACTAGATTGAAAATGACATACCAAAAAATAAGTGTTTTGTAAGCTATAAATCGTAGTATAGAGGTAAAGGTACCATTGAAGACTTGAAAATGCAGAGTGGGGCCAGGTGTGGTGGCTCACGCCTGTAATCCTAGCACTCTGGGAGGAGGAGGCATGTGGATTGCCCTGAGCTCAGAGGTTTGAGACCAGCCTGAGCCAGAGTGAGACCCCATCTCTAAAAAAAAAAAAAAAGATAGGCATTGTGGCAGGCGCCTGTAGTCCCAGCTACTTGTGAAGCTGAGGCAAGAGAATCACTTCAGCCCAAGAATTAAAGGTTGCTGTGAGCTATGATTCTATAGCACTCTACTGAGAGCCACAATGTGAGACTCTGTCTCAATAAAAAAAAAAAGAAAATTTTTTTAAAGACTGGTTTGTGTTCAATAGAAAAGAGAAGACTTGAAATTCAGAAACTGTTTTAGCATCCTTTTTTCTTATTATAAATATGTGGAGGATTTTGATAATTAGGGCTACTATTCCATTTCTCAGATTGCTTTTCCTGATCAATTAGTTCTGCATTTACAATACATATGTAATGTTTTGTTGTTGTTGTTGTTGTTGTTGTTTTACTTTTTTTTTTTTAATGGCCATGGAGCTTTACAAGTCCTCACATTTAGAGATTTCTCCTTAATAGTGATATGTTAATGCCAGACACTCTGGTCACATGTTCAAGATTTTACAGTTTCAAAAGCTACACAGAGTACATATAAGTAATATGAAGCTGGATGGGAAATTAGTGAGTGCATGTTAATTGCTGAATTTGCATACTGCATTTCACGTTTAAAAAAGGCCCTGTTGTTTCCTAATAGGGTGAAAAGAAAATTAGAAACAAAGTCGGTATATATGAATTTTGCCAACTGTACCCAATTAACAAATGCTGTACATTGTATTCGTTAAGCTACATTCATGAATAATTCATGAAAACAGCTGCTGCTGGAGGTAGCTTTGCTCTCCGTAGCTTATGAACACAGTGTGATGCACACGGAAATTTACCATTGCTGTGCTCAAAGACTGATTTTCACCACTGTGAAAAAAGTCTCCCTGTTAGCTTATCTGTACGTCTCTGATCCATTTTGCTCTGTATTACTTCTGAGACATAGATTCTTGCAAGATATTTACCACCCTCAAAGCTCGTCCTGTATCACTACATTCATGTTGACAAAATCAGGTTATCCAGAGCTTGGATAACTTTTAGAGTTAAAAAAAATGAAGAATGCATGTATAATTAGATATACAGCCTCAAAGTTGGAGTGATCTTTAAAGATGATCTGATCCCTATCACTATCTTTTGAAAACATCTTCCGAAGGTTATCTTTTAAAAATTTTTCATTTATTTCTAGCAACCTGCAGTGAATGAATGTTATCATCTTCAAGGTCTTTTTGTTTCTTGTTCCTCTATTTCAACCACAATTTTTCATTCCAATTATATACATATATACAAATTGATCAATATGTCCTCCATTTTTAGTTATTGTTGAAAATACTGAGCAGTGCAAGAAGTTGGATGACCCTTTCAATGGTCATTTTTATAACTCTTAAGACAATTTTTCTTTCTTTTTTTTTGAAATGGAGTCTTACTCTGTTGCCCTGGCTAGAGTGCTGTGGCGTCAGCCTAGCTCAGGGCAACCTCAAACTCCTGGGTGCAAGTGCCCCAGCACTCAACCCCAGCATGACAGAATGAGCCTCTGTCTCAAAAAAAAAAAAAGAGGAAGAAGAAGAAAGGGTGTCCTCGTGCCCCAGCCTCCCAAGTAACTAGGACTAAGGGCACCATCTGACGCCTAGCTAATTGTTCTGTTTTTAGTAGAGATGGGCTCTTTCTCTTGCTCAGGTCAGTCTTTAACTCCTGAGCACAAGGGATGCTGCTGCCTCAGCCTCCTACAGTCCAAGAATTACATGTGTGAGGCGCTGTGCTCAGTCCCCTTATGACAATGTTTTCTCCATCCTATCTACAAAGAATATGTGAAACTTCTTCAAAAACAAAGCAATGTACAGATTTTATTTTCTTAGAGGAAACTTTGGGGGAGATGAGAGTATTATATAAATCATAAATACAGGCCAACAATCAAGAAAATCATTGTTTTTCATTTCACACCAAACCAAATGTTGTAAAGGGTAAGTAGAAAGTAAGACTCCATATCTGATCTTCCAGAGTATAACTGTTCCTCCAATCGATTCTGTCTCCATCCTCACAAAAAGCAGCACCATATGTTTGGGAACAGTCATCAAACTGGTCATAACTGTTTATGATCATAACCTGAGTCAGTGACCTTTATTTATTCATTTTGTAGGAAATAGAGTATAATTTAAAAGTACATTTGAAGTCTACTTTCTTTTCACTGTGCCATAATAATTACCTAAAAGGGTGAGCAATGTAGATAAGAGGAGAATACCTCGGCTC
>NW_003852432.1:2774266-2784359 GCF_000181295.1 Otolemur garnettii
AATAATGAGTTTTACTTCACAATAAGTTGGTAACAGAAAATTAAATATTCATTGCTTTCTCTGAGTCTTTATTTTGTAAACATCTTCATTTGTATCCTTTGAATGAAACCAGAATAGAACATGAATATGCACTGGCAATGCACAGTTTTACTTTAATGCTTACAAATATCCTGTGGACTTGATATTTTACCAAGTTCACCTCTCAAGTATAAAATACCATTTGTTTTTAAATGGGAAATGTATTAATTCTCCTAACACTGCCAATTGTAATTACTTCACCCTTTTTTGGGGTCACAGACTCAAAGACTTGAGGCTTTTCCCTTACATTCTAAAAATAATTTTTGTACTTTGTATGGCAGATTATTTGTTTTTTATTTCAATATATGTAAATATTTTTCGAAGTCCATATTAAGGTTAGGTAAAATTTATTAAAATTATTACTTTTAAATTTTTAGTTTTCTGCTAAATGTCTAAATACTATAAATGAGACTACAGGTTTTTACAGATTAAAATTGACACGGTGTTTTGATTTCTGTGTGTATATTCACAGAATTTTTACTCCAGTCACATGTTGCTCAGTGACAAGGATACAGTCTGACAAAGGCATCATTACATGATTTCATCTTTTGTGTGGACATCATAGAGTGGACTTACCCAAACAGTGGCCTAGTCTACTACACACCCGGGCTATATAGATGATCAAGCCTACTGCTCTTAGGCCACCAACCTATACAGCATGTTATTATGCTGAAATCTGTAGGCAACTGTACCACAATGGTAAATATTCATGCATCTAAACCTAGAAAAGGGACAGCAAAAAGTATAGTATAAAAGTTAAAAAATGGTACTTTCCATGAGTGGATCTTATAAGACTGGGAAGTGGCTCTGGGTGAATCAGCGTGACAGTGGCAAGTGAATGTGAAGGCCAGGACATTACTGTACAGTGTCATTCACTTTAGAAACATCATACACAGAGATTATACTAAATTTATTTAAAAATGTCCTTCTTTAAGAATATTTTAACCATACTGCTGTACATTTGTACTTTATTATTTTTTTTAACTTTTTGGCTCTTTTTTATGAACACTTAACTCAAAACACAAATAGTTTATATAGTTGTACCAAAGTATTTTTATCTATATATCATATATACTACAAGCTTTTTCCATTTTTTATAGTTAATTTTTACATTTTAACCTTTTTTTCTTAAAGCTGAGACACAAACACACACAGTAGCCTAGGCCTACACAGGGTCAGGATCAAACACACACAGTAGCCTAGGCCTACACAGGGTCAGGATCATTAATATCACTGTCTTCCACCTCCACGTCTTGTCCTACCGGAAGGTCTTCAGGGGCAATAACATGCATGAAGCTGTCATCTCCTATGATGACAATGCCTTTTTCTTGCATTATCTCCTAGGGGACCTGCCTGAGGCTGTTTTATAGTTAACTTTTTAAAAATATATGACTGGAAGGACTATAGTCTAAAATAAAGATAAAAGGTGTAGTATTGCAGACAAGGTGGCTTGTGCCTCTAGTTCTAGCAGTCTGGGAGGGCAAGGTGGGAGGATCAGTTGAGCTCAGCAGTTCAAGACCATCCTGAGCAGGCGTGAGACCTTGTTTCCACAAAAACTAGAAAAACTTAACCAGGCATACTGGTGGGCACCTGTAGTCCCAGCTCCTAGGGAGGCTGAGACAAGAGGATCACCTGAGCCCAAGAGCTTGAGCTTCCTGTGAGCTGTGACACCATGGCACTACCAAGGTTGACAGAGTGGTATTCTGTCTGAAAAAAAGAAAGAAAAAAACATAGTATAAAAAATACATAACCCCGTACCGAAGTCCTTTACCGTCATTATCAAGTACCATGTACTACCTAGGATTTTAGGAGCTATACTTTCACTGGACTGGCAGCACAGTGGAACTGTTTGTATCAGCATCACCACACATGTGGGTAAGGTAGTAACGTTGAGTGCGTTATCACAGCTATAACGTCACTGATCAATGTTCAGCTCCAGTAGAATCTGACAGCACCCCCTTAGAAGGTCTATCACCAAGCAGATGTCGTTATGCAGTGGACGGCTGTGCGTGGTTTTCCTGTGGTGTTTCACTTAGAAGAATGGTCACTAGTTCCATCCAGGTGATCACAAAAAGATACTGGATGCCACTTCCCTGAATGGCTGAGCAGTGCCCAGAGTGCGAATATACCACATTTTATTAGCCCATTCGTGTGTTGGTGGGCCCTTGGATTGTGTCCACATCCTTGTAATTGTGAACTGTGCTGCTATAAAAATCTGTGTACATATATCCAATACCAGGTTGGATCTGATCAGACAACACCTAAGTGTACACATGGCAGTAAATCTCAGTGAAAATCAAGCTGGGAGAGGGGAAGTGGGGGGTAAGTTCACATCTCTCCTGCACACTGTCTGGGTTGGGGAATGCTTATAACCTTGACTCAATTTGTGGAAAAAACAAAGTATGCAGATCAAACATGGGCACTTCTAATATTCTGAAATTTAAAAAATAAGATCAAATTAAACAAAAAGACCCATCTTTTTTAATTGACAAACTCATCCTTATTGTTATAGCAAAAACTCCAAGTTTATACCTACTTATGTACAGTGAGAATCTATCCTTCACTCACTTAACAGTCGGTATCTTCTCTCCAGGGGTGTAAAACTTCCAAAACATTATTTGTAAGGTATTTAAATTCATTTTGATTACACTAAAGACAACTTTGTTGGAAAAAAAAAATGAGTAATGCATTGTAAAAGCAGAATGTCTTAAGACGAACACTGCAGAATTTGATTTTTAAAATCATATTAATGGAATGATTGATTAATATGTGCTACTAATTTTTCCAAATTTGTCTTAACAGCTTCCTCTACGAAGACAACATATATCAGCTATAGCAATCATTCCATCTGAAACAGGGAAATGATTCAATCTGAAGAAATGGGGTACGCGATCTTAAACAATGAATATGAGATCGCACAAACTCACTCCCGGAGATCTCCATAGACTACAATCAATCAAATCAATAGTCAGCCTCATAAGGAACAAAATTAGCCATGAGTCAAAAGTATCAATAACGGGGAGTGAAGAACCCCATTTATACAATACAACCAATGAGTTTCAAGCTAAAATATTGCTTACTCGTGAGCAGTTAAAAAAAAAAAAAACCACAAAAGGAAAACTAATGTTAGCTTGTGGAAAAAAATGCTGTTGAAATAAACCCTGTCTGATGTTCTTCTTGTAAGTATTTTTCTGTGATTGTGAGAACTCTCGTTCCTGTCCCACATCGTTCAACTTGTATAAGACAATGAATCTGTTTCTTGTAATGGCTGACTGGATCGAAGCCCTGGGTTGTGCTAAAAATAAATGCAATGATTGATGCATGCACATTTTTATACAAATAATTTATTTCTAATAATAAAGGAATGTTTTGCAAATGTTGAGAGTTGTTTCGTTCCAGTTTTAAAGCGAGGAGAAACGTCGTTCTAGTTGGCAAGTTGACACTACTTCTGCGGGCACTCAGCTCCTTCTATGACAGAAAACCCCTGGGGTTCTGAGGAAACATTGTTTTCCCAAGGAATATGTGTTTGTACATTCATGTGTATATGAGGAAGATTGTCTTTTATTCCCATATTAAAAGGCATCATTTGTGTAAGATTTTGCGAATATTTCAAAATTTTTCTGTGGTAGCTTTTCATAGTAACACCTTCTTTTATGAACAATGAAGGCATAATTTGAGGTAAATTACTTCAAGTATTATGATTAACAAATGATAAGTTAAGCTTTCATTCAGAGAATGCAATATGAAAATTGCCAGTTGGAAGTAGATCACAATGTCACTAAAATTCTCCATCACACATTTAAGTCAAAACTTTTGCATAACGGACTACCCAGTGGTATGTGGTATTAACCTTTCTCACCTGGGCCTCCTGGTCACTGGAATCAGTGAAGTAAGGGCTGTACCCAGTACATTCTTCAAAGCACAGAATTAGCATATTTATTCTCTTGGCAATCACTAAAGAAACCACAGTTCAGATAACATGTCACTGCTTTCTTATTTTCCAAATGAGAACATTCATTGGTTCATAGAACAGTATCATTAAAGAGAGAGAAAACAGGGAGCCCGCCTCATCCTAATTTACTATGCCAGAATGGATAAAGGAGCCATGTAATGGCTTTCGAATCTGTCACTAGTTTTGTCACAGGCTCTTCTACGCCACACAATCCCAGACATCTGTCAATTCAATGGGTCTCTACAATCATTTGGTTAGTGAATGTTCTCTCTGCTGAGTTAGCGGGGATGGCTCATTGCACTTCTTATAGATATAAAGAGCTGTCGGGAGTGTCAACCCAGATACTGACAGTCACTTTATTTAATAGAGAAGGTTGAAGTCGCATAGAGCATGCTCCTTCAGCAGACAGTAACATTTCCTAGATATCTAAGATACATTACTGCATAGAGGAGGAAATGTGTATTCCTTGGCCTTTTGCGGAGTTCCTTCTTATAAAATTATTTGTTTGCAGATGATATTTAAATTAAAGAGCAAGGGCATCATTTTCAAGTTTTCAGATAATCTGACTGCTGATAATACAATCTGGTAATCAGGATCTTAAACCCACCTGTGGGTGTGCCTTTCTAGATAAGACCTAGACTAAGCAAAATAAACCCCTAACTACATATTTATTACATTTTATTGTGCCATATAGTTCAGAATGAATAGCCATACTGACAAGTAATTATAATTTGAAGTTGATAGTTTCCTTTGTGTTAGAGATTGTGATTGATAAGATGTTTTTACTTCATTTCAACTAAGTATTCATATGTTTGGTTGAGAAGAGTGCCTGAATTATGTCCTTATGGCATTCAGAGAGCAAAACTCAAGTATATTTTCATTTGCTAATTTCATTTACTAATTGACTCTAATCAGGTTAAGTGGCTGTTACAGGGTGATTAGGAGAGCAAAGGTGGCTCTCAAGGCAAATGGAAATTTTTATTGTTACTACTTATTTTTTTCATCTTTCATTTTAAGACTTTAGAAAGAAAAATAAAGAATAGTTCATGACATTTCAATACTTTTCTTCCTATTACAAACTTACTAATGAGTTATTTTTCTAAGTACTTTTATAAATAATTGATACTTATTTATTGTTATCCACAATTTTGTTTAACTCATACTAAAATTGAATAATAGTTCTTGTGGATTTACGTATGCCAACCATCCTTTATAACATTATCTCAATGGAAAGATTTCTGCGGATGATCTTACCACCCTTCCCAGGCAGTGGGAGGAAATTTTCCCTCAACCCCTTATAATAGGAGCAGGAATATTCTGCCCTCCACTGTGGTTATTTTCTCAGGGATTTTGCTGAGGGTTCAGGAGGTAGTCATATTGGCTGTGACAATGTGCGAAGGAGGCATCCTGTAAGAAGGATTTAGCATGTGCTAGTAGTGGTTTGTAAGTCCAATGCTTAAAAAATGAACTGTCTGCATACCATAGATAAGGAAATGCAAAGTTGCATGGAAAAAAATACAGTATTATATTTTTAAAAATTGACCTTGTGTTTCATTCTGACCAAGAAATGTCATATCTAATCTCAGCATGCCAGAGGGAATGCTAAAAATGTAGCCTAAGGTAATATTCACCAAATGTCACTAGTAGACAATGAGAGACATATATTGGTGTAACCTTGCGACAAATATGACCTCAGTATTTTTTTAAAAATGACTTTATAATAGTTAATATTTAAAGGTGCCTAAATCAATGATAGATGATCTGTCACAAGATAATTTTATTTTTAAACAAAACTACTCATAAATTTAAACATGGGGATGAATACTTGAACACGAATGGGAACTGAATAATTTGTGGTGTTCATGAGAAATTTTTACAGAAAATTTGTCATTTCAGCTAAACGGATTTTCCCTATATCTTTTTTTAATTTCAAAATATTACAGGGGTACAAATGATTTTGGTTGCATGAATCACTTTTGTTACGCTTGGGTCAGGGTTGTAAGTGTGCCCATTGCCCAGATAGTGTTCCTCATGTCCATTGGGTAGTTTTTTGCCCATCTCCTCCCTCTCCTTTCCCCCTGCTTGATTTCCATAGAGTTTATTTTCCTCTGTGCACATGTGTGCTAATCAGTGAGTTTCAATTTAATAGTGACTACATGTGTGTGTTTTTTTTTTTTTTATCATTTTTTTAGATACTTTGCTTAGGATAATGGTTTGTAGTTCCACCAAAATTCTTGCAAAAGCCCTTAATGTGTCCTTTTTTTGTGGCTGAGTAGTATTCCAAAGTATGTATGTATATGTAATTTTTTTTTTAAACAGAGTCTCACTTTGTCACCCCCAGTAGAGTGCTGTGGTGTCACAGCGCACAGCAAGCTCCAGCTCTTGGACGTAGGCAATTCTCTTGCCTTAGCCTCCCAAGTAGCTGGGACTACAAGCGCCCGCCACAATGCCTAGCCAATTTTTGTTGTTGTTGTTGCAGTTTGGGGCCAGGTTGGAACCCGCCACCCTCAGTATATGGGGCTGGTGCCCTACTCACTGAGCCACAGGCACCTCCCATATATGTAAATTTTGACAGAAGACCCTGCCTAGCAGTATTGGGTTGTCTTCTACATATATGCGTGTGTATGTGTGTGTGTGTATACACACACACCCCACATTTTATTAATCCACTCATGAAGTGATGGGCACTTGCATTAATTTCGTATCTTTGCAATCGTGAAATGTGCTGAAATAAACATTTGAGTGCATGTGTCTTTGATAAAATGACTTCTTTTCTTTTGGGTAAATACACAGTAGTGGCATTGTTGGACCAAAGAGTAGACCTACTTTTAGTTCTTTGAGCAATCTCCATACTGTTTTCCATAGAGGTTATGCTAATTGGCAGGCCTGTCAACAGTGTATACATGTTCCTTACTCTCTACGTTCACACCAGCATCTATTGTTTGGGGACTTTTTAATAAAAGCTGTTCTAACTGAGGTAAGGTGATATCTCACGGTTGTTTTAATTTGTATTTCCCTGATAATTAGTTATGTTGAACATTTTTTCATATATTTATTGCCCAGTTGTCTAGCTTCTTCTCAAAACCTTCTGTTCATGTCTTGTGCCCACCTTACATGGTTCTTGCTGATTTGCTTGTGTTCTTTGTAAATTGTGAATATTAGGCCCTTATAAGATGTGTAGCTTGCAAATGTTTTCTGTGATTCTGTAGATTATGTATTTGCTCTGTTGATTATTTCCTTAGCTATACAGAAGCATTTTAATTTAATCAATACCTATTTATGTATGTATTTATTTATGTCTGTTGTTGCTGTGATTACCATTGGGGTCCCTTTCATAAGCTTCTTGCCAATGCTGATCTCTAGAGAAGTTTTCCCTACATTTTCTTCAATGACTTGTAAGGTTTCATGTCTTTTATTCATCTTGAATTAATTTTTTGTGAGTGGTGAGGAGTATGAATCCTGTTTCATTCTTCTGCAAGTGACTATCCAATTCTTCAAGCACCATTGGTTGAATGGGGCTTATCCCCCTCAGTATATTTTTTGTTGGCTTTGTCAAAGATCAGTTAGCTGTATGTATGTGGTTTTACATCTGGCTTCTCTGTTCTGTTCCATTGGTCCGTGTCTCCATTTTTGTGGAGACAAATTAAATACCACATTATAGGAAATCTCACTAGGAGCAGAAGGTTTTGCTGTTTGTTTTCTTCTTTTAATATTATATATTATTTATCAACATTTCTTGACAATGTAGAAAGGATGTTAACTCTTTTCTGAATTATATTAGCCACATTGATATTTTATTCAGTCAGCCAAGTAGAAGTTATGAGATTCCTAAATCCTATTATGCAATATTACCAATTTTTTTCTCATGATATTTATTTAGCTTACTATTTTAATATTAGTATTTTTATCCATCTTCTGGAATGAAGTGGTAACAGTGAGGGTGTGTGAAAGGATGAGTAAGAAATAATACCATGTTATAGAATATTCATATACAATAATCTTTAGAAATCTTTCTTTTTGCTTTATTATGGTTCTTCTATAGCAAAAAATGGAAATAATGAATAAAAATTTGGCCATAACTAGAGAAATTCATTTAAGTCTTTAAAGTGAAATGATGATGTCTGAGAGTGCTGAGACACTTGCCAACTGCTACTTGGAAAGTGTCATATTACAGAGATAATGGGAGGAAACATGACATCATTTTATTCTTTAAAAATGCTATTTTCTGTAACTATTCCATTACAGGTTTTTCCCTTTTTAAAAATCTTGGGTAGTAATCTTCTCTGGTGGTATAACTTTTGATTGTCATTATTTTTCATGTCATTTAATCCTCTGTAGAGCATTATGTATATTTTTCTCTTTGATTATCACTTTAAAGTCCCATATCCCATGTCAGTTCCTATCTTTGCTTTAAAAGTGGTGAAGATGGGAAAGAACAAATTTGACTTATTAAATAATTTTTGTGCTTAGTTACTACTTGTACAGTTTACACAAAGTTAATTTTGATTAATATCTTTTTACAAAGCTATATAAGACCAAGGAGAATTGGGGCCCATGATAAACCAAGAATTAGCCATATAACGATTAGATGGGGGAGGTGGAGATGATGTGATTATAAAAAATGGAAAAGATGAATAATTAGTCTAATATTTCAGGTTTTAAAGTAAGCATATGATGTGACTTAATAATAAACTAAATCCCAATAGGCAAATTCACTAGAACGTAGGATGTTTTGAGAGCTAATAAAAATAAAGTGTTAAAGTTTAATTTTGAGAAAGTTAAAAACAATTCTCATAACAAAGGCATAATGAACAAGTCAAGGATTTTTAACTCATTACCTAATGAGGGAAATAACATGTTAAACTAGTCCAAAGAGCATTTGAGAAGCTTGTAATATATGTATATTATAACTAAGTAAATATTGGAGTAAAGCAGAGATTTATAGATATAAAGCTGGTTTAGCCTCTTCCAATATAATAAACCATAGCCTTTCAGCTTTTATGTTTCAGTAGAGAGGCATCTGTTGAAACTCTACCAATTAACATAAAGTAGATATATTGATAGAAATTCAAATACAGCCTTCTATGGGAAGAACAGACATTCATATCTTTTGCTTGTTTCCATGTTTATATAATTGTTGTGATTAGAGTAATATGAAATTTTCTCTAATTATAAACATTACATTGGCAACAGATGATTAATACAAATCACAGACATATTTAAAATCATATGAAGATGACCAAGTTTGCAATGGAGAGGCTCTGGGATGGGCTTTGTTTCAATTATTCTTTCCTATCTTAAGTTTTTAAGTATATCTCCTGTATATCTTCTGTATACAGTATACAGAACTCCTGTTTTAAGCATATCTCCTGTATATCTTCTGTATACAGTATACAGAACTGAACTGTATAAGATGATATGGAGAATAAATGTAAATAAGTGTGTAATTGCCTTCAGAAAACAGAAATGACAATTCCAGAAATGATTTGTGAAGTGTAACATCTTCCTTTTGCTCCTAAGTGATTTCATCTGTAGTGGATATTTTTCTCTGCTTTTTTACAGTATGTTGCCCTAAAAGAAGAAATGCGATTTTCACAAGTGTCCCTAAAGAGGACATATTATACCTAATTCACCCTATGCCCACCAATTCCTTCTATTTGTCATTGGCTGTTAACCTTGGCCCTTTCTGACAAAGGATTTTTTAGAATCCATCTTCTGGCAAAATCAGCAAGAATTAAGGATGCTTTCTTCATCAAAAATGGGAAAAGAAAACAGGTATGATAACTGAAACTCTGCTTTTCCACAAATATCTTGAAATCTAATAATCCCCATTTATTACCTTCTCTGTCACTCTATTGCTCTTCAGAGAAGGGTAATACTGAGTAAAGGGCTATGGGACTCTTTTCCCATATGGAATCATTGTCTGAATGGAATACTAGCAACTCTGGAGCTCAAGAGGATCCCTTTGAGGATCTTTATTAATCTCCAGGAAGAAGGAAGCAGAGCCAGGCTGCATGAAGCAAAATTATAAAGTTGATGAATGTGGTTTATTCACTTTTCTGT